>NC_137677.1:9643757-9713757 GCF_963989245.1 Nansenia antarctica | reverse complement strand
AAATAGACTAGATGCATTGCCAGGGAAGACATTAGATGTGACCAGATGCAGACCAGAGGGTGGACATTTTTGGTGTGATTGCTATTGTATTGTAGCCCTGGAATTTCTGTTTTTCTTTTTTGTTTGAACTTTGCTTTTTATTTTTCATTTTACACAAGTAAATGTAGTGTACTTTGAAGTAAATGTACCGTAACTTACTTTCTGCAAAGACACTGGAAAAAAAATACACTAAAGAATAGAAGCAAATTGAGGTATTTCTGATTCATTCTTGTTGTCTAATACTTTACAGTTGTACAGTCAACTATTCTGTCTATGATTACTATAAATCAAACCATTAGTGTTTTGTAAGTCAGAATGTTATGAATGACTGTGTATGCTTTCTGAGTGAACATTGTTGACAGTGTATGGTTGAACTAGCTTCTTTTGAGACATGAATGAAGTGATTGGCCAACATGCATGTTACTAATGCAGACTGTATGAAGAGTTGTGACTCTGTGACTTCAGTATTGAACACTGAGACTTAGCGACTGTAAAAAACTGTATTTTAATTGTTTGCATTGGGGATGCAGCCTCGGCAGATGTTTTCAGGTCAGGACTGGAGACTCAGACTTAATATTGCCTTTGGATGACTGTGTTGTTTTCTGAATGTATCATTTAATGTTGGTTGATGAATCCGTATATTTGTATATATTGTATATATTTGTATATGTAGCCTATTTGCTTGTTTAGATCTTGTAGTGGTTCTATTTAGTTATTTTGTTAAAGCACTTTGAGCTGCAACGTTTGCAGGAAAAGTGCTATACAAATAAAGGTTATTATTATTATTATTATTATTATTATTATTATTATTATTATTATAACTACACTCAGTGCAGGCCTAGTAGTAGCCTACTAGTAGTAACAGT
This sequence comes from Nansenia antarctica, assembly GCF_963989245.1. NCBI lineage: Eukaryota > Metazoa > Chordata > Actinopteri > Argentiniformes > Microstomatidae > Nansenia > Nansenia antarctica. The sequence continues at coordinate 9,712,852 of NC_137677.1, read as the reverse complement.
AGCAACCTTGGTTCTTCCCCTGAGATAATCTGGTGAAGAATAATGAATAATAATAATAATATGAATAATGAATAATAATATAATAATATAATATAATAATATTCCACTCAACCTGCTACTTTGGTCCACTCTAAAACATATCTGCCTATTTTTGCAAACGAACAGGTTATGCCTTAAATGTAGGCTTTCCATTAACAATAATAAAAAATAAAATAAATACAAAGTGTATGGGAGCTATGGTTTGTAGTCTTTCAGTGGCCTTTGATTTGTGTCTGTTGATAAACTAAACGTGGAGCTATGCACGTAAACTGTTACGAGACGGCAGATCTTTACCTTGCTTGTTTGATCAGGCTCTCTGTACCGGCCGAGTACATCGTGACAGTGGCCGAAACCTGCCAGACTCCAGTGGAACACCAGTAATAATATTGATAAACAGTACAATATAAACAGATCCCTCGTTAAAAAACGTCCTGGCTGAGAAATCACGTGACTTCTCGCAGTTCCGCTTTCTTTGGGCTGCGTTCGTAAATTCGCTCTGACAGCGCCGGAGCGCAAACTGGGTTCAACGTCACAGAGCGACCAAGTCGTTTGATTGGACGAGAGGCATTCCATGAGTGCTGATTAGATTTCCAGAGCTATTTTACGAGCGCACCCTTTGTGAAATCTTTAAAAAGGTACATGTATTTTGCAAGTAGCCTGGAATTAGCATAAAACGGCGAATATATAGGCCTGTATATATCATAATATATTTGCACACTGCACATATTAGAGAATAGAAACCTACTATTGCTATGAGGAGCTTTGTTATGGTCAGAACTTATGGAACACCCCCCAGGTCCAACGCATGATGCTCTGTCATGGCTACACATTATAGAAAGCCTGACCAACCATAATAATTAAAATGTATCATTTTGATCACATAAATGGCCATACTGGTAAACCTGAGTAATAATCAGTATTAATGATCATCAGACATGAGTCACATGACACACATCAGTTGTAGAAATGATGATCTCACTTTCCTTACGCATGTACGCTCAATCCATTTTTCACAAGGCACGGCAGCTGTGACCAGAAAAAGGCAGTCTCTTATTAAAATAGGAGGATTTTATTTCTTAAAATATTGTACATTCTTGAATGAAGACGGAGGCAATATATATGATATGCAATGCATCTTGGTAAATAGATAACATAGAACCCACATGTAGAATACAGATCACAAAGTCATGCAAACATCCAATACATACAGGTTGAGTCACGAGAATTAAAACGACTAGTCATTTGCTTGACTCAAACTGGCCGCTGGCAGAACCTTCTAAATTGGGCCCTAGACAGCAAGGGGCACACTGCTCAATAAGAGGCAACAGCTTGCCCTGCTGATGAAGCGTCTCCGTGTCTGAGCCACCGCCAATGCAATTTCCATTGATGAAGACCCTCGGCACCTGAAATAACAAGGAAGAACAATAGGCTTATTACTTTGCAGCTCAAAGAGAATCAAACTAGTGATGTGGAGATATGAGTGATGTGGTAATATGCATAGGTATTCCAGAATGCTGCTATAGGCTAGGTGACACAGAACAAGGTTGGTTCATACCGTTCTTGCACCAGTGATTTGAGCCAAAGCCTCTTGTAGTCGTCTCCCATCGTTGTGCTCATCCAACTCGATTACTTTGTAGGTCGTTCCTAGTTCATTGAATACATTCTTGGCCATTTTGCAGTATGGACAGGTGGTCTTAGAGAATATGACAACGCAGTTATGAGACACCACATCCTGAAATGACAAAAGAAAATGAACAACACAATTTTTATTACCAAATGTATGTACACTTTAACACATTAAGCACCACCATCTAGGTTATGAAATGACATCGAGGTGAAAAGTCACAAGAGTAATACACTAGGAAACATAGAGATAGTTGGTTGTGGTAAGGGTAATGGGTAAGGATGGGGTTAATTGAGGCTGGTCATCATAGGTCAGGGCAGTTTCCATGGCAAGTTCCAGTTTAATTGAACAAAGCGATCAACGGGATACAGTACCCTCCATAAGTATTGGAAAGAGGAAGGACTTTGCCTTCCTTTAGCTATATACTCCAAAAGTTTGGATTTTAAATCAAACATTTGGGGTCAAAGTAAAGATTCTTAGCTTTAATTAAATTAAATTCTTTATTTAAAAAGAATAATAATTTAAAAAATGAACATACTCTCCCTATTTCAGGGCTCCAAAAGTATTGAAGACAAGTATAGAATATCCAAATAAAGTACTCATGTTTAGTATTTGGTTAACAATCAATGTTACTGTCAATCAATCTGCTGTCAGCAGCAACATTAATTAAGTTAGCCAGTTTATGTGGCAGCTATAAATGCCCAAACCTGAGCACCCCCTCTGCCATGTTTCTGTGTCACTGGTCAAAAGACAACATCTTCGGTGCGGTTCGGTCCAGAAATATTTGGACAGTGACACAATTTCTATAATTTTGGATCTGTACGCCACCACAATAAATTTGAAATGAGACAATTGAGATGCAACTGAAGTGCAGACGACTTTCAGCTCACCAGTGCATTCTTTTTTTCTCCGAATGTACAGAGAAAAAAAGAATTGGCCTAATGTTCCCGCTGTTCACAGAAACAGCTTCCAAATGGATTTAGAATGTTGTTCTAACACCTCTGGAGAGTGTTTGTGTGTGTGTGTGTGTGTGTGTGTGTGTGTGTGTGTGTGTGTGTGTGTGTGTGGCACGCAACACAGATGCAGTGTTGCATCACTCGCACCGATCCCCATTAAAATATAATTGGACTTCTGTGTGGACAAGGCTTTAGACTTTAGGTTCTTGCGGTACAAGGCCAAGAGCCCAATAATAAGAAGAATTCCTTCCAATTATGATAAGAGTTCATTCATCATCTAATTAGTATTAGAACCCATAATGAGACAGAATAATCAATCACCCTCCAAAATGCACAACTCCTTTGGGCCAATGCTATTATTATCCCCAGCACTTAATTGATCACTGATTGGCTAGGGAGTGCACACACTAAAACAAAGTCACTGCATGAAAGCATGACAAGCATAGAGTTGGAGACACCTGCAATAAATCAGTGTTTTATCATTTCGGACCTGGAGAAAGAGCCACATACAAGGTTCTGTGTCTCAGCCTCCCTGATCCACTGAACTGAAAACCAAGACCAGGCAATGGCAATTGGATGAAAATGAGCTTGGCTGATGCAGACACCCCTGACTGGTCTGGCACACGAGGTGGTTCTCTCTACTTGAAGAAGAACATTACCCAGATCAAATACAGGCAAGTGGTTAGCTGGCAATCTCAGAGCAAAAATTGTGTGTCTCACCTGTACAAATTGTGAACACGCTGTGCTCGACAAACCAGAAGACGTGGATGTGAAATTACCCATTCTGCAATGATAAAAAAAAAAAACACAGACAGTTGAGTTGTCAGGTAGACACACAGATAGCTAGCTAGCACAGACACTTAGGGTGCGTTCGTAAAGTCGCTCTGAGAGCGCCGGAGCGCCTACTGGGTTCGCGGCCGAGTAATCTGATTGGACGAGAGGCATTACACGAGTGCTGGTCAGATTCCCGGAGCGTATTTACGAGCGCACCACCCCTAATCAAAACAAACGTAGCCAGTTTGTCGTTAAAACAAACAACCTTAACATTTCCAAAGCATGCAAACTGGAGACGACGCAGAAAACAATGATAATGAACGTTAATAGATATATAACACGTAAAACGATCACTCTTGTTTCCATATCGCGTTCCCGTTCGTCACATTTAAATCTAACAATATTAGGGTAACACTCTTTCCTAACACTAGTACAGTATAGTACAGTACACAGCAAATCAAATCAAAGCATTAGCTAGCTTAATCTGCTGCTACAACGAGGAGGAGGAGGATTACTTTCAAGTTCACCGGCGTCAATTAGGGTGCGTTCGTCATTTCGCTCTGGAAATCTGAGCAGCACTCATGGGACGCCTCTCGTCCAATCAAATGACTCGGTCGCTGTATGACGTTGCAGCCAGTGTGCGCTCCGGCGCTCTCAGAGCGAATTTACGAACGCATCCTTGCATGTTAACTGTATGAAGTCATTAAACTGCTTGGATTGCATTGTCGCATCTGTGTCTAGGACCTGCTTTCAAAGGACAATCCGATCCGCTACAGTATAGCTATGTCCTTCTCATGTCGCTTAATACTGCTGCTTTACTGTCTGTCTGGCAGCCGTCTAGTTATTAAACCTGAACCACCAAATGTGAGGCTGTGTTCGAAATGGCATACTAGCATACTCAATGAGTATATACTGCATACTACCTACTAAATTCATAATAAGTATGCCGACCGAAAATCTAGTATACATTTCTTGCATACTCAAATTTCACATACTTTAGTGTGAACGCACTGCATACTCAAAATCTGCGTCATATCTAGTATGAGTAGTATGCTAGTATGTCATTCTGAACACAGCCTCAGTGCAGCAAAGCAAGGGGATACGTTAGAATTATAAGGTTCTATCTCCATTTTTGGTCGAAATTGAGTTTTTTACATAATCTGATCCATTAGGTGTTTATGAATGCCTGTGTGGTGTTATTTTTAAAATGTTGACATTTTTGAGTTAGTAATTCATAAAATACAAAGGTTCCATCTCACAGAACATAATAATGGAATGTAAACACTTTGACGCTCAATATCTCTGAACTGCCCTAAACGGAGATAGAACCTTATAATTCTAAGCTCACGAAATGTAAGTAAGTGTAGCAAAGCCAGGGGACAGTGGGCTAGTAGGAGCAGCAAAGTGACCTTCGGCAGCCGTCCCATGCGACCCTGGAGAGGCATCCTCCTCGCGTTAACATACCGGACAGCGTGCAAGCGAATAAAAAAAGATCTAGCTGTCGGACGATGGGGCACATGCGTTTAATGAACCCTCGGTTGTGTAATGACACATGAACGATGAACGTGTCCGGCTGACCACGATACCTGATGTTCTGTGTTTACGGGTTGACCGCCATGCTGACGTCGGTGTTCTCTGAGCTGCAGCGGCGGACCTCCCGCCCGTCGAACATCCGATCGATCTGACTTCAAAATAAGAGTTCAACTTTATTTAGGCATTTAAACATGGTTTAAACATTTTGCATTTAAACATAGGTGTCAACGAACCACAAAAACATGCTAATCATCTTCTCATCAAATATATATATACAGTATATACAGTATATATAGCATAACTGTATAATATTACTTGTAGTATTGCCCCAGAAGGGTTTGTAATTGTTCCGTATATCCTAATTATTATTCTGAAATGCTATAAATAATATATTAATTTTTTTAAATTGTCAATTTCAATAGATCTCTGGTACCACTTTACTCCTCAACACTTCTAGAATGCATATCAGGTGAGTGTGAATCTAAAGTAATGTCATGTTGGGACGCAGTTAAAAGTGGCAATAGGTGTTGTTGAGTACTGTGGTAGTAAAAATCATCTTTAGCCTTTGATTTCAGCAAAAAAAAAAAAAAAAAAAAAATGTGATCCCATCACTTTCCATTCATGTTTTAACTTTTGCTTTTATTTTGAAGCCAATAATCCGGCGAAAAGGGAAACCGGAAGTGTTAATGGAGCTAGTTAGAGCTCAGCGAACACGACTACTTACTGACGTCAACACCGGAAGTTCGTTGTTATGCAAGCAGTTGGGTAACGGATTTTTCACTGATCTCAACACGGACGAGAAGTGGATGTAATTCATAGTAGACGTGCTCTGGTATGCATGTGATATGTAGATCTATTCGCTCTGATCCTAATGTGGTTACAATAGCCAACATCGAGGTTGATTATTCTTGACACAGACATCTCAGACAGCAACTCAGTCAATTTATCGCATCAGTAGACCACACAATCCAATTACAAATCTTGGCAAAAAAATATGTTTATGCTCATGGGCATTCAGAGGTGTGGCCCTTTTCCCCAATGACATCATTTCTGGGAATTATGTATATCTATTAAGGGTGTCCCTTTGGCTCAGGAGCGACCCTAGAGGCCAAATGTAACTAAAGACTGCTATGAAACATGAATGCAAAGAGTTATGAATGCTCATTAGGCACAGAGCATGGCTCTAGTGTGCCAGGGACCTACTTAGTTTGACGTCTATGCACAATAGGCCTAGTTCCTCCCCCAACCTCTGAGCAAGGGGAAGCCACTGAATTATTTAGTAGATAGATAGGCCTACATGTTTTAAAGATGAACGCTCAGGCCTTATCCTCATTGGCCTTCAGCCTCAGTGTGGTGTAGCAATGTCTCTGAAACGGGGCAGTGTGGCCCTGGAAGTGGCAGGATAACTTAACTTTAAGTCTTGGTTGTGGTGGTTTCGATTGATCACAACTTTTCTCGCCCTCCCCGCTAAGTACTGTGGCGATTCTGCTTAGCGAGCAGTTGCCGAAGTGCATAATCGGTCATTATTAGTCACATCTTCAATAAGCTAACACCGAGATCCATAGCTCTTAGCAGGCAGAGAAGCGAATCACGGGCCACTGTGGGGGTTTTTTCTTTTCTTTTTGAGTTTCAGTCAACTCACAGGCAAGAGATAGCGCTGGTGGCTATTTGCAGTAACTCTGAGGACTGTGCCGTTGTTCACTGTTTAGTTATTTTCCTCCGGATCTGACCTTAAGCTGAGAGGCCGTCATTGTGCAAAACAGCACGTATTATAGCTGCAATATACCTTTCTGTAGAATGTACGGGACCATCACAATTAATCATGGACCATAGACAGCGAAATTGCCTAACTCATCCAGAACCCCCTGGAAATGTAATTTCCCCCTCAACCCCCTCAAGTGCTTAGAAAGCGGACTGCAGACGTATTTCGCCCACGCTCCGGCTTCACCCTACCACTGGCATGGCAATAAGCTGTGTTGATTTAATATCGGTTTGCCGCATGCATTTGCCTGGGCCGCATAATCAGCCCACAAGGTGCTACCGCGCTAGAAGCCCTCATGAATCATACTCCCTCAGCGGCTCATACCATGGAGGTATGGCAGGCTCCGCAGCACAGCTCCTGATCCTCAGTCATGCGCTAGGCCTGATAACAACGACCCCAGAGAGAAAGGATGGGTTACCTTTTTAGCGTACGTCTCTACTCTAACAATGTCATTCTCTTTGAGGGGCACACATTTTGACAGGACGGGATTGGTTGAATTGTAGTGGAAGCTGGAGGGACGTACTGTAGGCTCTCAACCTGTCTTCTCCTCACCGGCGAGGCCAAATGAAGTAAAGGAGACAAGAGGAAGACACTGAGGCTCTTCTCACACGTTATTAACATTATTACACGTTATCATACGTTCTCCTCTCAGGTTACTGAGTAACAGTGACAGGACTCCCAGCGGTTACATGAAGTGGGGATTATGGGTAAGTGTTAGAACAAGAACGTTGAGGCGTCTGCGATTCAACTGTTAGACTCTGTAGTCTTCTTCTTTCTGTCCTACCCCTCCCTGTGGTGTCTCTTTTGACGGGTAGGGACAGGGCCTCGTTTCAATTGTGATGGGCCATGCTATCAATGGTGACATTTGTTTTAGGGAAGGTTACTGCAATGTGCCAAGTAAGTATTCTCCTGACGGCTGTCAACACGAATTGCTTGTTTTTTGGGGGGGGACGGGGGGGACGGGGAACGGGGGTGACTGGCGCGCTTGACACAAATTGGATTGGTGAGATGTCAGGTCAGTGTTTAAAAGCTTTCAAATGTTGTCCTCCAATCCTTCTGACAGGGTGGTGATGCACGGGGGGGGGGTGGGAGAAGGTTGGTAACTTGTCACAGGGTGAGAGGGCTGACTCCTTGTTATTCAGGATGGACGATGGGTGGTGCGAGTGTCTGCAACAGCAAGGGCTGACACCGGTTGTTTCAGCGGTTTGAGGTCTGAAGAGATTTCACAGCTCCTTGGGCACAGTAATCTATGAGCCCTTGGTACAAGGTGGCAAATAAACCCCTCCCCTGATAGAGGCTGCTGGGACCAAACACAGTGCCACTGAGGTGTGTCATATTTAGAATTGGACATGGGGCTTGTTAAAAAAGCCACACAAAAAAAAGGCTTCTTTGTTTTTGTCACTGACGCCACGCTAGGTACCGTAGGCTATGGTACAGTGTGCATTTCATCATACAATATTAATGTGGTGCTGAGATAGGATATTAGAATAGATTAGATTCAACTTTATTGTCATTGCAGAGTACAAGGAGCAGACGACGAAATGCAGTTAAGCATCTAACCAGAAGTGCAAATAGTGATATAAAACATGATAGTGATAGGTACAGTATGGCAAGTACGGTAGTTATACAGTTATGAGCTATGTACAGTTAAAATACGCTATGGTATGTACAGTAGTATGGTACATATGTATTGGCTATATCAAAGGGGGTATGTGCAATGTGCAAAAGAAATAGGATATGTGCAAAGGTAGTATTTGTAAACAGACACACATTGACCAGGGGTGTGTGCAACTGGCAGTAGGCTAAATAGAACTGAGCACAGTGGTATATGGTTGGTAATTCACAATTCTCAGTATTCATGGAGTAAATATGTATCAATAACATTGTCCAAATATGATCAGTTGACATTCACTTTGTAATATCATTTGGACATACAGGTAGCCTATTAAGAATGGGGGGGGGGGGTTCTGAATGTTCATTGACAATTTTTTAGAAGCTTGGAAAATAAGTTATTGATTGTCAAATGGTTTGCTTGCCAGGTCAGTAATAATTAGCTGTGTCTAGTTTAAAATGCTGTGTAATTAAGTTTTTATATCTGAAGAGGGCAGAATTGCCCCATTGCAACAAAGCTGATGGCATATTAAATGTTGCCTGCATTGTATTGCCCTTTCTTATCTTCCTTTCTTACCTTCTCAATTAAACATCTGAATGTTCTTCTGCATCCTATTTTCCTGCTTTTGTCGTCATCTTCTTCTCTTCTTCTTTTTCTTTTACAACCGTATCATTTAATGTGCTCGTGTTTTCTGCAATGCAGTTAAGTTGTGATGTGAATTATGACTCACAGCAAATTCAACTATTTGCAGAATCACTACTTGTACATGCAAGCCCTGTGTCATGTAAGTGGATGTAAATATATGAAGTTCATACTGCAGTATTTAAAGACTGTATTTAAGCTGTATAAATGTGCATGTAAATGTCACCCAAGTATCTCAGTCAATCACATTTAATATCCAACGCTTTTATAAATGCGTTTTTGGCACCAAGGGCGCAGCAGCCACCTAAAAGAGAAGCCAAAGCACCGAAGGCACACTGCCTGTGCCTGCCTCCCAGTCGCCTCAGCTAGCTACTGTAGCCTGCAGCAGTCAACGATGATGTCTTTCAGGGGAGTTATTCGTCTCTCACTTATCGTTTTTTGGGGATCCTTTTTCCCCCTAGTGCAATTTTATCAGTTAGCTTCAGAAACCTGCAGCAGAGCGCCAAAAGGTCTCTGTTCCTTAATCTCGGTCAGGAATTATGTTGACCTTGCAGCGACTTAAACTCTTTATCTGAACCACAATAATCTTCACAGGAAAGCACATCAGCAGGAAAGAAATTCACTAGTAGGGCCCCAGTATGTCTCTGCAGGGCTAGGGTTGGGGCTACAGTTACCCTGCAGTGAAACAGACCTATATAGGCTCTGCTCAGGGACAGATACCTCACAACGACTGTGTTGTTTTTTCCCCACATGAAAAGCTGTCGACTGAGCATACGGTGTGACCAAAATAAATATGGTTGTTGAAACAGGATGTTGACTAATTAATCATGTCTTTATGCATTATGGTCAGTCAATGGTATTTCCCCTGTGGGGGGGGATCATCTATGTAATGTTTTACGCATTTTTTTGTGAGATTCATTGCATCTGTCATCTTATGATGCATGGACATCTGACGGGCATCTGACGGCCTGGGGTTGTTGTTGGTTTGGTTGCACACACCAGGAATGGAACGATTTCATCTCTTCGACTCTACAAAGCTTTTGTACAAAGCTTTTGTAGAGTAGTTGTTTCAAAGTCTTCTGTGCTGTTGCTGTCTCCGTCACAGTCAGGATCTCACTGCTACTCTCATTCTCTCTCACTTTTACCTCTAATTGATTCTACACCTTCACGACTCCCCTGTCACAGTGTCTCTCACTCTCTCCCTCTCTCCCTCTCCCTCTGTGCCACCACTGTCTCTCTCAGCAAAGGGTACCTCAAGCTCAAGCAAGCCCGTAAAAAGACTGAGCTACTCTTCCTCCCTGGAAAAGCCTGCCCTCTCCGAGACTTCTCCATCACAGTAGAGAACTCTACGGTGACCTCCTGTTCTGTGAACATCTCAGCGATGGCACGCTCCTGCAGATTCTTCCTCTACAACATCAGGTGGATACGTCCATTCCTCACCAGAGAAGCAGCTCAACTCTTGGCCGGGCTCCCCGCCTCCTCCATTAGACCTCTGCAACTCATCCAGAATGCTGCCGCCTGTCTGATGTTCAACATCCCCAAATTCTCCCATGTTACCCCTCTCCTTCGCACCCTTCACTGGCTCCCAGTAGCGGCTCGCATCAGATTCAAGACCCTGGTGCTCACCTGCTGGGCAGCAAAGGTAACTGCCCCCTCCTACATGCAAGCAATGGTCAGCCCCCCGAACATCTGCCCGTTCACTCTGCTTTTCCACCTCGTCTGGCCGACTGGCACCGTCGCCTCTATGGGGATGCAGCAATCGTGCTACCCTGTCACGACTTTTCACTGTGCTGGCACCCCGCTGTGGAACAGCTTCCCACTGCTGTCAGGACTGCAGAGTCACTCCCTGTCTTCCGCCATAGACAGAAGACCTCCATCTCTCCAGGCTGCATCTTAACTGTCCCTCCTGAAACCTCTCTGTCCCCTCTACCCCCCTGTAAAAAAAAAAAGTTTAATAAATAATAACAATTCTTCCTTCTTCTAGCATTTTGAACACCAATGGCCCTCTGGCCGGAGCATACGTAGATTACTTTTTCTTATGATGACTGATGGATAGATGATTGACTTACTTACAACTTATGGACAAATGTATTTTGTTGTAAGTCGCTATGGATGAAGGCGTCTGCTAAACGGCCGAAAATGTAAATTTTCTCAGTCTGTTTTTCCCCCACTGCACAACTCCTGGGATCAATGACCAGTTACCATGGAAATGAAACAGCACAGTCGCACACGTGCCATGTGTGTGTGTGTGTGTGTGTGCGTGTGTCTCTGTCTCAACCCAGTCACATCATCAGGCCTACAGTACATGTGTGATGCTGCCAGGCAGGAGTCTCTCCCCATCCTGATAGCTGCCTGGTCATGATGCTCACAACTGCCATACACACACACACACACACACACTGTCACACACACACTATCACACACACACTGTCACTCACACTATCACACACACACACACACACACACTATCACACACACACTGCCACACACACTGTCACACACACACACACACACAGTCACACACTCTGCCACACACACTATCACACACTGTCACACACACACACACACACTGTCACACACACTACCACACTCACTGTCACACACACTGTCACACACTCTGTCACACACACACACACACACACACACACACACACACACACACACACACAGCCACACGCACTGTCACACACTCTGCCACACACACTGTCACACACACACACACACACACACACAGTCACACACTCTGCCACACACACTGTCACACACATTACCACATACACACACACACACACACACAGGACGTGCCGTCCATATAAGCAGGGTAAGCAGTGCTTACCCAACGAAAAAAAAAAAAAAACGTGAAAATATTAAAATAAAAGTGCTTGTAACCGTTTGTTTGTTTTCATTAAAAGAGTCGTATTTTAGGTCCCATGGCAGCAGGAGTCATTCATTTTGATGTTGCATTTTTAGCGCCACCTGTAGGAGTAAAGCACTTCCTACTCTGCAAGCACTCCTCTCTCTGCTTTCCCTCGCGTACATTCGAATGCGTGAAGATGTCCTTTTTATTTTTTTCCGATGCCTCAGCCCGCTGTGTAACGTGACCAGGGTAAGCATGCTTTCAGCCAATCAGAGTAGTTCTTTCATTCCGATAAGAGCTACTGATTGGCTATCATTTTCAAGTTCACAAGGTCACAAGTTCATCAAGTTCACACTATTCTGCTCTTCCCGGCAGAATAGTTTATGCTAGCTCAAACAAAGGATAACTTGCGAATATGGACATTACTGTCAGTGTCAGCGACCTAAAGGGATTTTGTAGACTGGGCTGGACTGCAAAAACACAACTACTGGCTAAAGGCCGGCCAAAGCCACCGCTCAACGATCTGCACACCCAGAAAGGGAGAGTCGCTAGGGGGTTCCAACAAGTCTGGTATGAGCGGAAGAAATGGCTATGTGGCTGTGCAGAGACCAATCGCCTCTTTTGCTACTCCTGTACACTGTTTTCTACAGGTTATAGTGTGTGGATTCAGAAAGGCTACGAGGACCTTAACAATCTTACCAACGCGCTCAATAAACACGAGAAGACGGCAACACACATCAGAAGCCAAGTAGCCCTGAAAACCTTTGGCACCACTTAAGGCAGATTTAGTTGGACTTTACCAAATCCAAGAGGTGAGGGAGAAAACACCTGAGGAGATGCTTGGATGGATCATTCAGCATGACTTGGCTGAAACAGTTCCAGAGGCAACACATTTGATTAAACTAGTCCTAACCATACCAGCAACAACGGCATCTGTTGAGAGGTCATTTTCAACTTTGAAGAGAGTGAAGACGATGAATTGAGAATCAAGGACCCCAATTGAAATAAGCCAGTGGCTTTCTTGGGTTTTTATCCTGTTAGTTGACCTTGTATGTAATATGTACTTTCATGTACCTACTTCTGCAAATCTTCTAATAAAGTTTTCAATCAATCAATCAAAGACCCTCACTCGAAATCGCACTGGACAAGGACGCCTTTCATCACTGGCCCTGATCTCAATTGAAAAAGAGAGACTTTCAAAACTGCAACAGGCGAGTGACTTCTACACTAAAGTGACAGAGGTGTTCCTTCGCAAGGAGAGGCGAATGGACCTCGTTTTCAAGTAAAGGTAAGATATCATTTTTAAATTTACTTTGCTGGTTTATATGATTTATATGATTCGCGAGGCTGGTGGCGATCTTTAGCAGGCTGGCTACTTGAAAATATCTTGGTTCAAAAAAGATTGAACAATGAGCACCCCTGATATAGTCGAAACTGGCAACTGTTTTTTTTGTTTTTGGTAATCTGATCACAAAGTGACACTACCGTTTATTAGCGGGTTCTAGGGCATCAAAATTGAATTTCCTTGAAACTGCGTTCACTGATAGCGTGTATGTGTAATTACGTGTATTTCTATATTTTATGCTTACCCAATCTAAAAGCTCACGGCACGTGCCTGACTGTCACACACACACACACACACACACACACACACACACACACACACACACACACACACACACACACACACACACACACACACACACACACACACACACACACTGTCACACACACTCTCACACACTCTGTCACACCCACTGTCACACACACTGTCACACACACTGTCACACACACTGCCACACACACTGCCACACACACTGTCACACACTCTGCCACACACACTGTCACACCGGGTTTTCACTTCCTGTGCCAGTGTCTGTAGAACTGCGTGGAAGATGCTAAACCATACATCCATGACATTCTCCTTCGTCATGGAAAAGGTTCTCTCTCTGTACCTTTTATCAGTGGTGTTTTATATGCATCACTTCACATTCACTTTTAAATGAGGGACTAGTGATGGGGATGGTAAGTGAGCCATGCATGCATTCTCTCTCTCTCTCTCTCTCTCTCTCTCTCTCTCTCTCTCTCTCTCTCTCTCTCTCTCTCTCTCTTTCTCTATCACCCTCTCTCTCTCTCTGTGTCTCTCTCTTTCTCTATAGCCCTCTCTCTCTCTCCCTTTCTTTATAGCTCTCTTTCTCTCTTCTTTCTCTATCACCCCCTCTCTCTTTCTCTGTCTTTCTTTCTCTATAGCCCCCCCCCCTCTCTCTCTCTCTCTCTCTCTCTTTCTCTATAGCCCTCTCTCTACTGACCCCCCCCCCCCTTTCTCTCTTCTCTCTCTCTGTTATTCAGAGAACTGATCAGGTTTATTAAAAGGATGACAGATGGGCTAATTATAATAAAACCAAGAATGATGGCGTTCATTTTGCAAACAGTTGACTTTATTATCGGCGGGAATGGGAATGGCAAACTGTAGCTTCGACATCACCTCTGAAGCTTGACCTTGTGAAACAAAGGTAGCTGTGCATGTTAATGAGTTTGCACAATGGAAGGATGAAATAGGTGGTGGAATGGGGTGGGGGGGGGGAGGGGGGTAGCATCATATTCATCAGCCTTCTGGATGGGAAATACAAAGCTTGTTCTAGGTGAATAAATCACGTTGCGGAATTGCAGCAGTTTTTCAGGGTGGTCTTGGTCAGGGAAAGTGAGGGAGGGAGGGAGGGAGGGAGGGTTGGAGAGAGGGATGACAGAGGGAGGGAGGGTTGGAGAGAGGGATGACAGAGGGAGGGAGGGAGGGTTGGAGAGAGGGATGACAGAGGGAGGGAGGGAGGGAAGGGAGGGAGGAAGGGCCAGCCGTGAGTAGGCTGATACAGCTACACTCAGTTGGTTAGGAGAGGGCAGTTAAGCACTTATGTTTGTGGAGAGGAAAGGAACATCTGTCAAGAGGAAAATTAGGTTATTGAACTTGTCGTTTTAAAAATGACTTCATCTTTCGTTCTTTTTTTAATCTGTTGGTTCAATTTACTAACTCATGGCAAATTAATCAGTTGAAGCATTGACAGACAGACACGACTTTAAGATAATATTGATGTGCTCTCTCTCATGGTGTGGAGTGGCGGCAGTGATGCTGCTTTACACTTCCTAGAAACCTTCTTGGAGAAATGTTACACAGATTGGGTGATATGTTTTGATTTAAGGCGAATGCGAACGCATGTGGTAGAACATGAACAATGACAACGATCACAAAAATAAACACTGTTTATACGAACCATCAGGAAATAAAAGGGGAAATGAATGAACATCCGGCTGCATTATAGCCGTAGCAAATCTGTTCTGAACTAACCTAACCCTCACCTTAAAGGGACACGTAACCGATTTTGAACTTAATGCATTATTGATTATCTCCTGCACCATACCAGTGTCAACATATTGGAAACCTGTGGTTTTCTACGTTCTGTAGTAAAAAAATATATCGGAGAAAAAGTTCTACAGAAATGACCTGTGAAGTCATTGGGGGTAAAAACAAAACAAAAAACTATTCAGTGACTTTCATAAACTACAAGTGTCCAGCCAGGAGTGTGCGTGGCTGTAGTTCTTTAAAATAACTGAATTCCATTATTTTTCTTTACCCTCAATGACATCATTTCCCTAGGATCTTTTCTCTCATGTTTTTGACTACAACACATGGTACGACCCTGGTATGGTTCTGTAGACACTGCATTTGAGGTTAACGTTTCAAGTCTACTGCAGTATAGTTTGGATTTAACCCCAGATAATATTCATCCCACAATGAACCTCAGAGTTCAAAAGGAAGTTCTTTGAAATCAGAGACTCTCGGTTCCTCTGGACAGACAGCAGATCTGAAGGCTGTTAGTTTGACTTTCGGATGGTTATTTTCTCTTCGGCCAGTGCATTCCTGATGCTGGGAATTCTGCGAACTGTTGCAGAAATCCCTCCTTGAAAGTCGGAGGCCACGCTGAGGCCTTGAAAAGAACTCCCAGGCTACAGCAGCAGACATAGGCTTTTGTTCTGCCAGTTGAGCAAGATTGATACCCCAGTCGTCCAGAGGGTTATACTGCCCACGCCAAGGAACCAGTCAACCTTGAATCCCTGCATCACCTCCTTCTCAGGAAGTTTGTGGCGTTAGCAAGGTGCCCAGTTCATAAAATGTTACAGTGAGTGGATATCCAGTGTTTGAAAGGAGATAGGGAGAGAAAAGTCTTTGGAGGTGATACAGGATGTTTTATGATATCTATCAAAACTCTCATCTAATGGCTGGACACCCTAAATGATTTTTTTCTTTGAACGGATGACTCACATAGGCCCATATTGGTTGCAAAATGCGGATGGTTGACAGTGGGTACATTGGGGAGCTCAGTCATGTGGAGTTCTGTTGGTAATCCTCTTCGATATTGCTCTCACCTGAAGCATGGTTTAAATGGAAGGCTGGAGCACAGTTTTAAATGGAAGGCTAAGTCACCTGAAGCATGGTTTTAAAAGGCTACGCCATAGAGTATAAATGCATTTAGAGGAGACATTGTTGACTTTGAAAAACAAAAAAAAGATCTCAGTCTGAAAAGGAAAAAAGATCTTCAGACTGCTGTTGTCTTCCAAGGTTCTCGATTTACAGAGTGCTATTGTCTTCCGAGATGTCCCACTTTTTGTGGAGTACGATCGTAATCTAGTTGAGCATTATAAATATTATTCCAAAAGTTATTTACTCATTATTTTTTGGCAAACACAGCGATGGTAAACCAAACAGAATATTCAGCACGTCGTCTTGATTGAATTGGGTCAATGAGTCACTGTTTGAAGAAGCTAAGAACGCAGGAGGACGGATATGAGACAGGAAAAGACAGCATCGTAAACTGCTAGGCAGTCATTGTGGAAGGCAGCAGTGATGGTAAATATTCTTTGGAATCACAATCATTTGTAATCACCTGTAGGTTATCAGTGACAAGGGAGGAACGTATCCTATTTTTCTCAATGCATTTCCAAGTGTTTCCAAAAGCCTAAATGAGGCTGTGATCACGTTAAATTGAGCAGCTACTGTGGGCCGGTCCTTGGAGGACTGGAGACCTTTTGGGAACGTAGCCTACAGTCGAACACTTAACATTTCGGAATTGAGTGGTTTACCTCCACTGATGTTCGGAATGTATTGCGCTTTTCAAGCTCCCTTGTGTACCTCAGATTTACTGAGAAGAGATTTTTTTTTTTTTAAACAGTTTTGTATTTCACAGATGCCTCAAAAAGAGTGTAGCATTTGTCCAGAATAAATTACTTCTATTAGCTTTCAGCTACAAACATGTACATTCTGATATCTGCACCAGGCCTGAAGAGTACAGAACACTCTGTCTTAATTCATAGCTGAAATATTGCAGTAGTAGTACAGCACAGTACATCTATCACCCACCCACCTCCTCATCATTGATATCTTCCATTTATATCGTGTGTGTTTAATAGGATTTGCTCCTGATGTTGTGGACATTTTTACATTACCGGAGATAGGCTGTCAATGATTCTGCTAATTGTGTCTAATCTTGTGCTGATGCTAATCGGTGTTGTGTTCAACTATGATAATGCAGGCGGCACTCCTTTCATGCTGATCAGTCATGCCTCACTGTGTTCTTTACCACCCAGCTCCTCTGATAGGGATATTATTCAACACAATGTGCTGTTGAATTTCATTCTGATAAATGTGTGTGTCTGTGTGTGTGTGTGTGTGTGGTGTGTGTGTGTGTGTGTGTGTGTGTGTGCTTGAGCATGCGTGCGAACGTGTGTGTGTAGGTGCGTGTGCTTGCATGCTGAGTGTGTGTGTGTGCATGTGTGTGTGTGTGTGTGCGCAATCCAAAGTCATATTGAATCAAGTCTATCCCTTCTCGCCCATTGGGCAACAGAGGTTGTTTTTGTTTAGCCCTGTGTAAACCCCCTGCTGTTTGTTCGTGTGTTAAGGGTTCCTGAATGCACACTCCTACAGATTCCCTCCCCAACCAAACCCCAAGGGCTTCCTAATCTAACAGCTTTTCCCGCAATTCAAACAATGCCCACTCCTTTTTTTTTCTCCCCTACACAACACTGTCAGAGGCTTACACTGTCAGGCTCTCCACATTTATTTACATGATCCGATCCCATGGCAATGCCGAGAGAACAGTGATGTTTTTGTTGTCATGGCCCCCTCAATCAGTGAGACTAATCATCAGTCTATTCTATTCCAAGGACCTTTCCTGATTGGCCCTCTAATAGAATACCATGTCTCAGTCATCAGTGTGTTATGTTGTCACATGATGGAGAACTGAAAGAGCTGAAACAAGTCCTTCTCAGCAACGGGTTGAGAGTTTCCTATATGCAACCTGAAGTTGCATTTTTGGTTCCTCTTTGCTTAGCAAGACATAGTAAACAAAGGTCATGTTCGTGCAGCGTGGAGAGAACTGTGAAATGACTGTGTTGTTGCTGGTGGTTGAGGTGCATCATGAGTTTGCATATCATGAGTTTGAATATTTGCCACATAGCATTTAGGACATAGTCTGACATTATATTTTGACTGGGGTTTTGTGTAATATTCACAACAAAGAAAAGCTTATACAGCAAAGTGTCATTTAACTGTTATATAGATTAGTTTAATTGTGCTACTGTCTATTACAGATTGTATTTCAACAGTTAGATGTTAGTAGCCTAGCGGTTCAGAGTTGATTAAAAAAAAGGGCTTGAAATGAGATATTCAAGAACAGTAAATTGGGCCTTTCAGCTTGTCTCACAGCGAACACACAGTAGACCAGTGATCTAGGGCTCTCTCCATCTTCCTGCTATTGGTAACACCAAACTAATTCTAATGGAGATCCAGGAAAAGCCTTAGTAATATGTGGCTTGTCTCATATTGTCTGTTTTAGGAATTAAAAGAACCAGGACTTATATCTGCTGCAGTTTCCAGGCTGTCACTTTTATTTAGGCTTTCATTCCCTTTATCTTGATTCCTGCATTTTTGTTATAATGAAACTTGGACATAACAAGTAACATCAATCACTTCAGTGAGAGGCTGGGGGAGCTTTTTGCACATGTTCACGGGTGAGTGTGTGTGTTTAAAGGTAAATTCAACACCATTTGAAAGCAGTTGTTTAACTCCCATAGGAAACAACTGGCCTGTAATTATAGCCATCCCTCAACTTCATCTGCTCATCTTGCCTCTGCACTGCATCACACGTGCTCAAATGATTGTCATGTTAATTGTAGAATCGTGATTACCGGTATGCAAATCTGTCCCTGTCGTTTTGTCCCCAATCTACTGTGTATGTTTTCTCCTCAAAGTTTAAGAGCGCCTGCCTGCTTGTCTCTCTTGTTCTTGTGAACCAAGGTCATTCTCCACAGAGGGACTTTCACCTTGTTGGGAGGCTTTCAGACCTGCCTCCCATCTGCAAAGCACCTTGTCACAATCCCTTGCTTTTGTCATATATCTGGATTTGTGCAGATGGCTACCAACCCTCTACATTCTGTTCCGTATAGCAATCAGTGTCCAGCAGCCAAGGCCTGGCATGGGGGGGGCTGAGGCAATATTAATACTACAACAGGAGTGGAGGAGAGTAGGGAGGATGGGAGGATGGGAGGGAGTGAGAGAGGTTTGTGTGGGAGTGTATGTGTGTGTGTGTTTGAGGTTAGTGGGAGAGAGAGAGAGAGAGAGAGGGGGGGGGGGGGGAGAGCTAGAGAGAGAGAGAGAGAGAGAAAGAGAGAGAGAGAGAAGTAGAAAAAGACAAAAACTGTCTTCCCAGAGAGGACAGGCTATGCTCACAGCATGAGGTAGAAACCCGAGGTACATTTCCTAGCCTCATACCATTGGGATATTAGCATTAGCACATGATGTAACCACTAATAGCTTTGGCTGCCTACAATGTGTTGGCTCTTATTTGACACAAATGAGGCCTCCTGCTGTATTATAAATCTTGGAGGTACACCTGGAATGTGCTATCTTCCTGCCAAGAGCGTGGACGGGAAGACGTTTGTGCTTTATTAATAACTAAGAGTGACGCGTCATATCGTTACCGCATTATTTTTTATTGAACACGTTGTGTATTATAGTGCAAAGAAAATGGATCTTCAGTATGCTGCATTAATAAAAAACAACCCTGTCAATATGGACAATCTACCGGTACATTTAATCCACGTTATCTCTTTTTTATTCATCAAGAACAGAAACACCATCATCCCCCGTAGGGCAGCAACAACATCTCTCTGTACCGCACTGGAAGAGACTCGATGGTACATTGCGGGTGCTGCTGTTTTCCAACTGTGTGGAAACACTGTGGTGGTGACACCTCCTGAAAATTCTCCAGGATAAAGTGTGTTGTCAGGCTTATATTTTCACCAACATGTAATACAATTAGTGCTGTCCCAAACGACTATTTTTCTAACGATTAATCTAGCGATTATTTTATCGATTATTCGATTAGTCTAACGACTAATTTATCGATAAGTCTAACGATAATTTTGGTACTGTAAAAAAAAAAAAAAAAAAACGTATTTGGCTCCACCTCACTGCTATGTTTAGCCAACTTGAATGCCAACATGGCCATTTAGAAGTCTGTCCATCACCACAACACATAGCTAGCTAACGTTACTCTCGCTGCTATGTTATGATTAGCTAAATTGATGCTAACGTAGCATGCGAGCTACGAGCTAGATAACGTACAGTAGGTGCTCGCACCACAATGACAATAGGCTACCGTAGCTAGCCAGCTACATAGCTAACGTTACTAACACCAGAAGACAAGACATACGAACTGTGGTGAGCTACATTGCTTGTGTAACATTAGCTAGTAGCTATCCATTTTTCACTCATACACTTAATTGTCTCGCCTGGTAAAATAAAGGTTTAAAAAAAAAAAAAAAAAAAAAAAAAACGCCATTTTGTTTATTTACGACTAACCGACGCATATTACGCTAACCGACGTATTGACGTAGTCGATGACGTCGACGACGTCGAATAATCGTAACAGCCCTAAATACAATAACCCTACTAATGCACTCTTGGCCTGGCGATTTGTTCTCGTTTGTCATCTCTGATGGCGCGGTCGTAAACACGGGTGAAACACGACCCTGGGTGGATGAGCAGCATCAGTGTAACACTCACACACTGCTCATCAGGGAGGATGTGCAAGGGCCTGAGGAGCACGGCTAATTAGTACCCTTCTTATCGATTGTTGGAGATGAATGCACTTTAAATGTACTATTTTGGTTCTGTTTTTTTTTCGGACCTGATCCACGTACACACGACTACACATGACTAGCGTGGGGGGGGATTCTGTGTACCTATTCAACTGTAATCGTCAATGTTTTGTTCCTATTCATATTGAGTTTGATATTCTCATCATGCCCCCCCCGCTCCCACACACACAAACACACACACACACACACACCGCCTCCCCCCTCCTTTGTGGATGGGTTCATTTCACCCCACACACTTGACTGCTCTTTTGACTCAACGGACACCCTGTTTGACCATACATGGCTGAATCTAGTCTCCGGATGGCGATAGGGTAGGATTGGTTTATGTGAGAGCTGGAAGGTCAATGTCCGACAGTCCTTCCTACATGGGCCATTCTGGATTGTCACCGGTCAAATTTATTATAAATAGATGTTGGCGCGAAGCTGGCATCACCCCCTTGTTGTGTCCTTGAGGCCTGGCTGGATTCTGCCATCTGTTTGAAGACGTCAGCGAGCTCGGTCTCGGCTGATAGGCCACAGAATTGCCAAGCTCGGGATATTTTTGCGTTCTGAAAAAATAGGACAATAGGAACTGATATTGAGGGGGCTTGACACCAGCCGAGGTTGATTTCAGAACATAAAGCTGTCTATTGTTAAATAAGCTGTTGTTGTCGTGGTAGTCGTTTTCGGAAAAATGAGAGTCAAAACGGTACAATGTAGCTATTGTTCAAATGCTCGGTTGAAATTGTGCTGTCGTGACCTCGGAAAAAAGTCCAATCCGGTTACAAATGTTGATTCGTGTTGATCGTGATAGTTTTGTAAAAGAGGACATTTATTTACGTGTGCCTTTTGGGTATTCTGTATATGGCCCCTAAACTTTAGTTAGAATTCCTCTTAGTGCATCGAAGCCCTCAGAGACACGTTACTCAGGTCTACTGCAGCACCGCTGCCGTTGAAAGGTCAGGATATTCGTCTCCTCCTCAAGTGTATTTTAGTCCTCTGGTTTGAGGTGCTGCGAGGCGTATTGCTGAGCCCGGGCAGAAGCCCCCACTTCATCACGGCAGACATCTCAATCCCTTTCCCGCTTCACTGTTACCACGTTTACCACGGCACAGGTTCTCAATACTGATCAGTCACAGCCTCTTTCCTGTTCATTCATCACCAGCTCTTTCCTTCCTCTTTTTCTCTCTTTCCCCTTCACCCACACCCCCCCCCCCCGCCCCCTTCCTCCTTTCTCATGCTCTGCTTCTCCTTTTTCTATCTTGCTCACCTGCCTGGCTACAGTCTTTACCCTGTTCTCTCACTCTCATCTGCCCCCTCTTCCTTCACATCTGACCAAACACGTCCCGCAGACCCTAGTATTATCACACACACAATTAGATTGCTGCCCGGTGGTCTGGTCAGGTACTACTAAAACAAATCTAGGGAAGCTACGACGGGTTCAGAACAGAACCGACCGACTCGTCTGGCTAAAAGTTGTTGAGAGGTTAAAAGACGTTAAAAATGTTTCATTTGTAAAAAAGATGAATGTTCTGAAAACCCTTGTCTGTCTGTATAGGCAGCTTAGACTCTGACGCTCACACACACCCCACCAGACATGCCACCAGTGGTAACTACATAATTCCAAAAAACTAAAACAAATTCGAAACAATGTGCAGTGTTGTATAGAGCTATGGTTGAATGGAACGCCCTACCAGGTCACATCTCTAAAACCCAGAATAAAATCAGTTTAAACAAACAAGTGAAGCAACACATTATACGCTTTAGACCCTAACTGAGTATAGAGTAACAGACTATTTCTGCTCTTTATTGCTGTGTTTGGATGGTTCTTCTTTGTTATATTTTGTGATGCTCACTAAGGCCGTGAGCATTGCTGACTTTTATTTTGTTTTCATTTTTCCTATTTGTTGTTATGTATGTTGATGATTTTCTTGGTTATGTTTTGTGATGTTATGTACAGTATGTTGATATTTTTTCCATCTTTGTTATATGTTTTGTGATGATTTCTTGTATATGTTTTGTGTGGACCCCAGGGGGGTATTCCATCAATGTCGCTAACGGAAAATCTAGGCTTATTCCAGGTTCACGAGATTTATCAGAATAAGCCTGGATTTTCCTTTAGTGACGTTGATGGAATACCCCCCCCACGAAGAGCTAATGGATCCTAATAAATCTAAATAAATTAAAAATTCTCCCACGTCTGCTCTCTCTCTCGCCTTTAGACCCCCTCCCTGCCCCCTCCACAGCTCCCCTCCTCCCCTCCCTGCCCCCCCACAGCTCCCCTCCTCCTCCCTCTCCGCCTCCCTCTAGTCTCAGAGGGGCAAAGTGCCACCGGATGCTGGTAATCTGGCGCTGTGATTGCATAGGACATGCATGAATGACACCATACCGTGTCTCCAATATTCTCTCGCTTTGAGACATGACTTTCATTCTTATTAATCGACGGTGATGAATACTTAAGACCAGTTGAGGATTTAATGAATTGCACAGCACTGGAATTACATGGTGTTCTAAAATGAGGAGTGACTTTCTTGTTCCCCTTTGTAATAGCTCAAAGAATGGCTGTTCGTAATTGGTGTTGTGGTGGTCTACAGATCACAGCTACTCATCGGTGAAAGAGTTTTTGAATGATGGTTTGTTGTATTCTGTCATTCTTGTTCTATTTTTTGGGGGGGTTTTGGGGGTATTTTTTTTACACACTTTATATTTCTCATATTTATATAATATACCTTATATTTGTTGATCTAAACTCCTACAACAATTGTTCATTGTTGAAATCAATGGTTGATGACATTGATACAATGACACTTGATACAAAGTAACTAGTCATAATTTCCTCTGTCTATGCTGCCGCCATCATTCCGCCCATTGCTACTGTCGTCATTTAAAACAAATCTGTAGGTCCTCCTATGAAAAGCATTCATGCCATTCGAGGTCGCTGACTCTGTTGTGTTGCATGATTAACATCTTATAATACACAGTGAACTTTTACCCCTCTGTAGCTCTATAAATACAATTACCCAAAAGCATAGCTGATTAAACCATGACAGATGTGCAATGAAGTCTGTAGATAAACCGCTCGAATTCGCTCTCCATTAACTTAATTAGATTACTTTGTTCGGATACAGGCTATTCTGAGTTGTTGTCGCCTAATTATATATGGTCGTTGACCGAGGGCAGCGGAGTGTGTGCACAGTTACAGCACCCTACAGAATGTCTCGCAGATCAGGTCCATCTGGAGGAAACACTTAACAGTCTTTTAAAGTTATGACCATTGATTTTTAATTAAAAATCTCATCAAAGCCGTTATGACTTGAGGTATTTAAATGTCCCCTTCGGGCGGAATACAGTACGGAGCTTTCTTTCTTACTGGTTCGTGAATACGTTGCCACATACTGTATCATCGTATGCTCATTTTTTGAGCCTTGATTGGCTACGAGTAGTTGACAGAGTGCAGCAGCTTGCACTGGGCCTGGTCTTCAAGATACGCTACACCACAAAGACACCCAAGTACCTGTCAACATACTTCCAAAAGTGAACAACGTCCACACATACAACACCAGAGGAAGCTCCACGAACCACGTTCAACCGCGTTGCACCACAAACAAGGGGTTAAACTCGTTTGCAAACTATGCAGTAAAAATGTGGAACGCCCTTCCTATAATCTTAAAGGAGTGCAAAACACTGCCCACCTTCAAAACCACTCTCAAAAAACATTTACAGGAGGCTGCAATCCGTAACTGGACCCTCTAAATCAAAAATCAGATTAAAAGACCCGAACTACCCACTGTACATACTTCGTGTTTTGTCCCCCGCCCCCACCTGTGGTGTATGTCCCCACCTGTCCTACCCGCTGTACATATCTGATGTTTTGTTGTATTGTTCTTCCCATGATGGATGTATTTTTATCTTGTAGATAGTAATAGTTATTTGTCTGTATTATCTTGTAGATAGTACTAGTTTTTTTGTCTGTCTTACATGTAACGATGAATTGAGAATCAAGGACCCCAATTGAAATAAGCCAGTGGCTTTCTTGGGTTTTTATCCTTTTAGTTGACCTTGTATGTAATATGTACTTTCATGTACCTACTTCTGCAAATCTTCTAATAAAGTTTTCAATCAATCAATCAAGCCATTTGGAGATTTTTGCCACCTGGAAATTTTTGTTAAAACCAACCGAATTCTGATGCACAACTAATCTTTTTTTGAAATAATGCTATAATAATGCTCTATCTATTCATGGAATATGATCATGTGTTGAAATGTGATGTGTGGTAATGTCTTCACACTTGAGTGCAGAGGGAGTGGTTGTTCGCATATTGAGAGTGTGCTGTAACTAATGATCAACAAACACTGTAGATGGTCTTCATGATGGCTGGTGGCTGATGGTGGTCAGCATCAAGTGAGATGTTAGGGTACCTGAGTGACAAACCAGAATTAGACAATTACACAACAAATGAATTCAATACATTTAATTGTTAATTAATTAATTGCACATTTGCTCAAGTGCAGACTCGTATTCACTCAATGTAAAGCTTTAGAAAATACAATCTTAGTAATTTCTGACAGTTGTGTTTCTGAGTGCTTTCACCTTGGTTGTAAATAAAATATATGACATATTAACAGATAATTTGTGTTTTTGATCATTCTGTAAAGTAAACATTGAGAAAGAGGGCAGCTTTACTGGTCCACATCATAAATATACTCGTTCTTTTTTAGGTAGTGTAACTATTAATGTAATACATTTACATTTCCCTTTTTACATGTAAATACTATTTGTCATATCTTGAGTTGAAGACAGATCTTTGATAGAATTAGCCCCGTCTGTTAGAATGAACCACTGTCCCATATGCAAAGACCCAATCAACCTCTGACTTCATCATCCTACATCTTTGCGTTGGCACCTGAACTGGCGAAATCACCACTTGTATTATTTTCTTTTTTCGAATTATTTTGTGCATGCTCCATATTGCACATAGACATGAACTTCACTGCCCCTTTTAAAAAGAGTCGTAACAGGTTTACAATACATAACATCTCTCAAAATAAAAAAATAGTTTTAGATAGACTGTACATGATACCAAAAACACTGTGCTCTTTCCCAGATAGTGGATATAGTGCTGAGCTCTCTGAGCAAGCCCTCCTACATCCCCCCTCTCCCCCATCACCCCCATTTCCTCTTCCTCCCGAGGAGGGGGCGGGGCATCATTGAGGTCTCTCTCCGTGTAACTTCCTGTGTCTGTACCTCCCGTTCTTTTCCTTAGCCATGTTGATGCACGCGTTGTGCTTGTTGCTCTGCAAGTGGTTCCAGTACTTGATCAGTTCGTTGGGCTGGAACTGGTGGGACGTGATCAGGTGGCTGTACTTGCAGCTGGAGTAGGACACCCGCCAGTGGTTGAAGAGGAACTCGTTGGGGGGCGGCGTGGGGTCGATGCGTAGCTTGGCCAGGCAGATCCCCACGTAGACGTCCTCCAGGTGGAGCCTGCGTATGCTCAGGGAGGCCTGGTAGATCAGCTCGGCCATGTCCCCCGAGAACACGTACCCCGTCCCTGAGCAGAAGGTGGGGTAGCGCTCGCTGGGGTACAGCTCGGGCGCCATGTACCACTTGCTGTCCTTGTTCCGGTTGGGCGAGTAGCCCCGCATCAGGTAGCCCGTGAAGTACCTCTGCCTCGGCGGCAGCTCGGGTTTCAGCAGCTTCTGGATGAGATACTCGCTGTTGACGAACATGTCGCTGTCCGTCTTCATGACGTAGCGCGCGTGCGGGCAGTGGCTGGCCACCCAGTTCATGCCCATGAGGGTTTTGATGGTGAGGTTGTAGTACGTGTCCTGGTAGTCCTGCTGGATGATGTCACGGTGCAGGCGACTCTCGGCCTCAATGGACCTCTGGTGGTAGTTGTCCGAGCTCTGACTCAGGCCCAGCAGGAAGAGGCGGACGAAGCCCAGGCCCATCGCCAAGCTCTCGTTCCCCCACGTCTGGCGGATGGCGTTCCGAGCCGCGGCTTGGCCCGGCTCGGCCGAGATGAGCAGGACCAAGAAAGGGGCACTGTCGCGGCACTTCAGGGGCTCGTTGATGATGTAGTGGTAAGGCTGCGCGTTGAGCCTCCCTCCCACGCCCATCTCCTGCTGTAAACTGTTGTTGGCGCTCATGGAGTTCTCTAGTCCCGTCACTCCCACCACCGCACCTCCTCCCCCCCCGCCGCCGCCCGCCCCCTCGGCCTGCTGCAGGCTGAGGTTGAGCAGGGGTTTGGGCGGCACGTAGAGGCTGCGGAGGGAGGCGCTCTGGTTGGCCTCTGTCTTGGGGGTGCGGAAGCCCCGGACGGTGTAGGTCAGGGGGTTGTCCCGGGGGACGGGGCGCCCCGGCAACCAGTCCTGGTGGCTGAAGAAGAGGAAGAGGGTGAAGAGGAGGGCCAGGGACAGGAGCCCCGCCACGTGGGTCCTGAAGAGAGACCGCTTCACGGTCCAGGTCATCTTGAGGGGGCAGCAGTGGCGCCGTCTCCACTGCATGGTGCAGATAGGGATAGCAGAGGGCTGCTGCTGCTGCTGCTAATTTAATCCACCTGTGAAGGAAAGATGGTAAAGATAGTTATTAGTCATTCAGGTTATTTGTTTTTGCATTTTCAATGTGTTCATTGTGATAAATGTTCGTTCAAAATGAATGCATTCAAATGTAAAACTCAGCACGGCTGTGATTCGGTCGTAGGTACGAGGCCGCAGTAACCTGAACACAAACATGTAGTCTAATTAACGGTCATTTAGTAGAACACCTGTGCTGCGGAGTGATATATATATAGTTAAAAGTCCCAGTGCTGTTATATTGGAAGAGCTGCACAACACACGCTGCCTCAGGAAGGCCTCCAAGATCTCCAGAGACCCATCCCACCCTGGGAACGAACACTTTGCTCGGCTGCCCTCGGACAGGCGGTTCAGGACCATGTTCGCAAGGACAAACAGACTGAAGCTCAGCTTCTACCACAGGGCCATTCAGGCCCTGAACACAGCAAAGACCTAGGTTCTAGGCCCTGGACAATCTAGACATTTGATGGCAGCTACTAGATTGAAATCAAGTGCAATACTGAAACACAACTGTGAACATTTTAAACCTGCAAACTGCGACACTTTAAATGCATGTGCAATAACACTATGTGCAATATGACAACCCTCGGGTACATAAGGTTCAGAGATAGGAAATGTTAGAATAGGTATAGCATAGCATAGAGTACAGCACAGTGTTTATTTGTATAGTATAGTATAGTGGACAGTGTACATAGCCTTTATTTATGTAAACCAGCTCTTTTCCCTTCTTGTTTTTAGTTTTCTTTCCTAGCACCAGGGGAGCCCCCCCTCCCAAATTTCGTTGTTTGGTACCTGTACTATATCAATGACAATAAAGACCATTCATTCATTCATATTGTATATCGGCACTCATGGAATGCCTCTTGTCCAATCAAATTACTTAGTCGGAACTAACTGTTGTATAATGTGCATCATAATCATACTGTGCAACATTCAGGATGCAGGGTAACACTTTACAGCACCTATACCAGTATAGCAAAGGTGTGATTACTCAAAATTATCTTAACATGTTGTTACATATTAGTTTGGAAAAGCCATGATGTAGTTCAGTGGTTTGAGTTATTAAACACACACAACCTTAATCAACTGTTTAATAACACAAACCACTCAACTCCATTACTACAGTATATAATTACATCTATATAATCAGTCACTAATGTGCTTTGTCTCACTTCCTTTGTCGTCAATTAGTTATTAAGTTACTGCATAATTAAGTTATGCATTTTAAATGACAGCACCTACATCTGGCACACACCAAGCCCGGCGGTCGCAACAAAAAGGGGAGTCCACACATGATCACGGTTTGAAGTAACATATTTATTAACGTAAAGAATAAACATTATAAGAATGTAAAGTGAAGTGTGTATAATCAGTAGTGTATGGATGAATGGAATGCGTGTTGAGGGATGTTGTTACGGGAACAGAACAAAACCAGAAGCCAACCTGCCCATGGGAGAAGAGAGCTAAAATGGCCGACGGGGTTCACCATATAAAGCCTGTAGGCCACTCTTGCATATTTGTGACACGGTCGGGGCAATTGGTCCGCAAGTCATTTAATGCAGCCGATTTCATGTTCAGACTTGTAGAATTGCAGTGTTGTTGAAAATCAATGACACTCTCGCTAGTCATCGAACACAGCTTGTTTTGTTAGCCTGCTAACAATGTAAAGTAGTGTTATAGTTTTAACTAGGTAGCAGTGGGGATTACTCATCGAAATCCATTGCGTTGCAGTATTTTGGCTTGACTAGCGAGTTTGTGTTGTGATTCTCAACAAGGTTGAAATGTATTTCCATGTATTTTCAAAATAAAAGTCAGAACATTTGATTGGTTGTCGACTTGCAGACCAGACCAGACCGTGTCCCGTTTGCCATTATGACCCTCCCAACATTGGCTCTGTTAACCAGCCCACAGGGAAACCACACAAACCAGCCCCCGCCCCCCACCCCCCTTTAAGAAAGGGGGCCCGTCATGAAACTGGAAAACAAAAAGCAAATGAAAACAAGTCATCTACATATTTAACCATAAATTACCAATGCCCCCCCAAAACCTTTTCCTGTTCCAATACCAACCTGTTACCACCACTGACCCACCTCTGCCCTCCACCTTGCCTCTCCATCTCCCCCCTCAGCAGCCTTGGATCTAAAGGAGCACGTTTAAGAAGGGGAGATGGCGAGAGAACGGGGCCCACCCGCTGTGCCGACGAACCACGATGCCGACGGACCACGATGCCGACAGTTTATTAGCGGATTTCTGCGAGAGCTGACAAGACGGTACATGTGGGAAAACTAGGGTTAGGGTTAGGTGCTACGGTGCTAGGGTTAAGGTTAGGGGTAGGGTTAGGGTTAGGGATAGGATTAGGGTTAGGGTTAGACATGCCAGCATGTACCAAGTCGACGTAGCACCTAACCCTAACCTAGTTTTCCCACATGTACCATCTTCCCACATGTACCGTAACAGAGAAGCGGAGAGCATTCACATGCAGGGAGGGCTGTCGGCACAACGGTCCGTCGGCATATTGATGCGGCACCGAGAGAACTAGGAAGCAAGAGACAGGGCCAAAAAATCTAGGGCATTGGTGCACGAGACAAGTGGACACAGGGAGAGCGTAACGAAAGCACAAATCTCCCGTGCTCTAGTGGACAAGGGGACCTGCCAATAACCTTTAAGAAGATCAAACTGACTGACATAATTCGGCAGAGCCTACCTGATCAAAGCGATCTTTCATTTGCGGAATTGGAAAAGAATGAGGCTTTGTAATGTTGTCAACTTTACGATAGTCTGGGAATGGCCGGAAAGATCTGTCAAATTTCGTGACTAAGGGACAGAAGGTTCAGCAATATCATTATCCAACATATACTTTAATTCTGCTTCTAAATGCTTAACGCTTGTTAGGTGAAACTCAGTACATTTTGCGCAGAATCCAAATTCGCCAATGTTGCAACCTGCCTTTCAAAACACCAAGATCAGAGGCTGATCTCTCATACACACACGAGGCAAAGAGTCTAAAGCAACTGTAAATGCAGAAAGTGCGGAACCAGCCAAGTCAACCCTCCTTCTTCTCAACCAAAGCAGTGGGTGCAGATGACCGAGCATAATATGGCTTCAACAAAACATGACACGGATCAACTTTGTCTTGCGAACCAGCTGCTTAATCTTAGTTTGAGCCCTTCCAAGCCTCTCGTTTGCCATTTTAACTGCAGAGAACAATCTCTGCCGGAAGCCATTTACATAATCAAGCGAGTTCCTGTAACTTACAATTCTCTCATAGTGTACTGCCTGTCCAAACACCAGATCATTAGGACTGGAATCTGTATCACCTCCCTCATCTGCCAACAGCAACCATGGCAAACCTTCCTCTCAGTCACGATCAAGCTCTGTACAATATGCCTGCAGGAGAGACGTCAGCGCTGGAACCGCTCAAGAACCCCTGGGACTGCGCATGATAGGCAGAGGACAGGCTGTGTTTAACATGTAGCTGTTCCAGCACCTGTACAAACATATGTGACTGGGGCTGATGAAAGGGGGCAGCAAGTCGGAAAAGCGTCAAATCCCGCAAATGACAGTTCTTTTTTTCACTGTTTTTTCTTCATATTCCGAAAGTTTAAGTGTTGAAGAGCCCACTCAATATAACAAACAGTTTTAGCATCACTAAAATACTTATCAGCTTGATTTCGATACTACTCGGTGAGTGTTGGTGATAAGTAGCCTACCGGTACATGTCTTGTTTATGTTTTAGGACTGTTCAAAAGCAAGAACTGTGATCATCTAGCTATGTGTTTTTAGCATGATCATGTTCTATTAGCATGTTGTGATGTGCTAAACATGCAGATGTTAGATATGTTACATAGCGATATTCTTTGTTGTTAGCTGCTAGCTATTAGCTAGCTAGCGCGATGGAGCACAGTTTGTTTCGGTTCAGGGCGATGTTCTCCAGCTATTTGGTTTTGAGATGTACCAACATTCAAATAACCGTATCTTCAACTATTTTCTGATTTCAAAGTATGACACAACATTTGAAAGTTCACAATCTGCATTTTCATAATCTGCAAAAATTTGGATGGGCGACCCATCGTAAGTAAGTAAGTAAGTAAGTAAGTAAGTAAGTAAGTAAGTAAAGCTTTATTTATATAGCACCTTTCATACAAGAAATGCAGCTCAAAGTGCTTTACAACAGGAATAAGAACATAAAGTGAATATAAAAACATATATAAAAACATATACATGCGTAGAATGAATATAAAAGCAGGGGAAAACACTAAAAAGAAAAGGTAAAGATCATAAAGTGAATATAAAAACATATATAAAAACATATACATGCATAGAATGAATATAAAAGCAGGGGAAAACACTAAAAAGAAAAGGTAAAGATCTAACTTTCATATCCCTTTCATCTCCCTACCTTACACAGTCTTTCTGTACTTCCCACTGGCTTTCCACCAGCACCACTATGAACATATTTACTACCACTTGCCTAATGGCAAGACTGGGCTTTATTTTATTTTATTTAATTTTATTTCCACACCAGCCAATTTTAGTCTTTCGCCTATGAAAATATTTACTACCACTTAAAATATTAAAGGATTACTCTAATATTTTAGACTGGGCTTTATTTTATTTTCAATATGACGCCCCTCAGACTTCATGGAGATTTTAAGAGAGCCTTCAGAACATTTAACAATCCATGATTGAAAATATCTAAGACCGCTCTATGGTCTATGAAAATATTTACTACCACTTGCCTAATGGCAAGACTGGGCTTTATTTTATTTCCACACCAATTTAAGTCTTTCGCCTATGAAAATATTTACTACCACTTGCCTAATGGCAAGACTGGGCTTTATTTTATTTCCACACCAACTTAAATCTTTTGCACACCTCTTTCAACTAGTCAGTCTGTGTACGTGACATACGGTCTGTGTACGTGACATCGTAGGCATAGGATAAAGAGGAGCTGGCCTGATTGATTAGGCTTGCACGTGACGTGATGTTTTATTGTGGTTTGAGATGTCAGGAGTCAGAACCATCAAATGTATGCAGCATATTCAGAAGCACCACTTTCCGCTAAGAACACGTTACTAGGCACCAGGAGTGGCCACCAGAAGTTTTCGCTCTAGCATGGAGAACAGGCACTAGTCTTTACAATCTCCCCTGTCTTCACACTAGTTACATGTGGCCCTATCAAACCTGGGAGAGCTTCAACCTGATGAGACCTTGTAAACGTGGGGTGTGCAGAATGGTACCCGCTATGGGACATTTCAGTTTGACTTCTCTGGTCAGTAAAATGACTATTGTGGATCAGGACAAACTCATCCGCTAGGACGCCTTGCCTTGTTACTTTGAGTTCACTGACTAGTGATGCACGCTCTAGTAAGGTGTTCTTAAATTGCTCTAGAACCAGCAAATCAGACAACTCATCAAATGCTTCTACCTCTGACGCAGAGCACCAGTGATTGAACTGTGAGACTGCTGTTTTAGTGGTTATATAAACCTTACAGTCGGACGAACTAAGTGCTGCATATGCCTCTTGTGCCTTACTCACCGATACACAATGTACCAGTAAAGTGCAGTCTGCATCAAACCAATCCTGAGTTTCCGCTATTCTCTCTCACAAAGAAAAAGAATGTCTGGGTGATGAGTTTTGAGCAGCTCATTTTGAGCAGCGCTTACTGGTGACCCCACTTCCTCATTAAGCGAACCCTCCTTGAGGTCTAACTTCCTCCCTTCTAACTGTAATTTAGCAAACTCCGTTTTCTGTTTAATCTCCTCTAATGTAAGCTCATAGGTTTGATCAAGTTTCTTAAGTTTTAGCAATAACAGCTATTTTGTTGGTGAAAACAAAGTGTGTTGGGGAAAACCCAGTGACACCAAGGGATACAATTGGAGTACCAAACTAAGGGTCCATTACAGTTAAAATACCATCCTCAACTAGCGAGGACTACACTCAACCCCATAGTAATCATCAATTTGAACCAACTGGTCTTTGGTGCAACAATCCAAAAGCTGTTCAGAAGAGGCCTAAATAAAGCTGTCTAAATTAGCGACCATCACCAATATTCTAAATATTATCTATTACTAACCTATGGTAATTAAACAAAATACAAATATATTATTAGACAGATATTATCTAAACTAACAGTGAATGTACATTGATTACACTGCTCTCCTAATGTGAGCAGGCACTAAACCTAACAGTAAAATAACTAAAGGCTGTCCCTACCAAATCAATGCACCAGCACAAACATTTAGCAAGACAGACAACCACTGGGGATGGAGCCAAACTCCACGTTTGGCAATCCAAACCAAAACTCCAGGCAAACCCACCAATCGTGCGGTACTCCAAATGAAATCATTTCACAAATCATTCCAACTCTGGGTACCTACCTAACAACCAACCTAACCAACCGAAAGCGCAACTGCAAAACCACTTTTACAAAAACGAAATTATTTAACCATAAAACACTGCCAAAAGTCACTTTTTGAGTTTCCATTGTTACGACCAAGCCCGGTGGTCACAACAAAAAGGTACACACATGATCAAGGTTTGAAGTAATATATGTATTAACTTAAAAAATAAAGAATATAAGAATGTAAGGTGAAGTCTGTACAATCAGTAGTGTATGGATGAATGGAAGGTGTGTTGAGGGATGTTGTTACGTGAACAACACTAAGAGGAACAAAACCAGAAGCCAACCTTTCCATGGGGAGTAGAGAGCTAATGGCTGAATGGGTTCACCATATAAGAGACCTAGGTTCTGGGCCCTGGACAGTCTGGACGGATTGATGGCAGCTGCTGGATTGAAAAAATCAGGTGTAGTGCTGAGGCACAAATATGTCCATTTCAAGCCTGCAAACTGCGACACTTTAAATGAATGTGCAATAACACTATGTGCAATATGACAACCCTAGTCGTCTATCTGTACAGTATAGTATAGTGGATAGTGTACATAGCCTTTATTTATGTAAACCAGCTCCTTTCCCTTCTTTTTTTTTCTTCTTTTTTTTTTCTTTCCTAGCACCAGGGGAGCCACCCCTCCTAAATTTCGTTGTTTGGTACCTGTACTATAGCAATGACAATAAAGACCATTCATTAATTCATAAAGCCTGTAGGCCACACCTGCACAGGTGAACCACATTTTGCTAGCGGTCCTTCCAGCCCACGCTCACACTAGCTCCCTGAACACAGAAACGCAGCCCACAACACACAGCTGACAGAGAGAGAGAGAGAGAGAGAGAGAGGGCTGTCACAGGGGGTGCTGTTGTACAATTGAGTTCTACTCTCACGTCTGTATGGTGACTGACTGCTTGAGATTAGGATGTATGGCAGCGTTGGGAATGTGTTTTTCTTACATCTCGTACGTATAACTGCATAGGATCCACAGTGGGTGGGTGTTGTGGGGAAGGGAGAGCGGGGGGGTTATGAGAATGACAGTGTTACTTCGTGTCCACAGGGTATATAGGAGATGTGTTTATTTTGTCATGTTAGAACAGTCCAACGGCTGGTGTTGGAATTGCAGGAATGGTATGGGTTTTGTTGTTCTTTTCATCATCGTATTTACTGAATAAATACATTTTAAGCAAGCAAAATAAATAAATCAGAAACTCTCCATCGACTCTCAGATCTCTCAGCGATACCAAGTAAACACCACCAGAAGCAGAACTGTTAACTAAAGCATATGTCTGTATTACAACTCCTATGAGTGAGACTGGTGATGGAGGGGGGGGGAAGGGGGCTCTTGCATATCATCAGCCAGCCTAATGCCTGGGGCGGAAGTATAAATTGCAGGTTTGCACAACATGGCGCTGACTAACGCTACTGTGAGCCGCTCGGGTGAGCCCCGTGCCGTCAGCCCCCCTGCTGGGCCTCGGCGGCCGCGGAGGAGAGGCATCTGTCACAATGAATGTTCAGGGTCCAGCAAGTAGTGCTGCAGAAGCCCCAGTCAGCCCAAGCGATAACAGCCTTCACCCACCATTGACCTTTGACCTTCCACCTCCAGACCTTCCACCTCCAGCTTGTCAATGCTGTACCTTCCTCCTGGAGATGCCACCTTATCAGAATACACTCACTCACTCACTCACTCACACACTCAGTCACTCACACACTCACTCACTCACTCACTCACTCACTCACTCACACACTCACTCACTCACTCACTCACTCACTCACTCAGTCACTCACACACGCGTACACACTCACTCACTCACTCACACACACACACTGACTCACTTATTCACACACACACCCACGCACGCACGCACGTACACACGCACACACACTCACTCACTCACTCACACACACACACACACACCCACGCACTCACACACACTCACACACACACGCACACACACACTCACTCACTCACACACACCCACACGCACGCACTCACACACACCCACGCACACACACACTCACTCACTCACTCACACACCCACGCATGCACTCACACACAAACCCATGCATGCACTCACACACACACACACAGTCACACACACACGCACTCACACACACACACAGTCACACAGACACACACACAGACATATACACACACACACCCTCCACAAATCACCATGCTGGCAAATATTGGCAAGTTATATTACTCTCTACTGTAACAGACGAATCACCAGCTGAGTTCCTGAATTCTGTCTTCTCCTGTTTTGTTTTGAAGTGGCTCGTAATTACAGTTTTTCAGGACATTACAGATGTGTTAGTGTGTTAGTGTGTCCCCGTTTTAATTTTCGGGGAGTGTTTGCTCATTCGTCAGACAGCTGGATAGGAGCAGCTAACCTTTTCAGCGGAATGTGCTTACCCGGCGCAGGCAATTACAGAAGAATGAGAGGGGCTAGCTTTGTTTTAAAGGTTAACTCACAGCGGTCAATAATCAGAGAGACTGCATGATGATAATATAATGCAGCTAGCAACATGCTGGGATTAGAAATCATGCTTGATCCACTGATCCACCGACTGATATTTCACATGTTGATGTAGTTTGTCAGTAGTCATAGACTTTGCATGCATATGCGTGCGTGAGTATTCCATTGTGTCAAAATTGTCCCACATTGCAATATATTGACTGAGTGAGTTATTATAAATGCGAGCTAGACTTGTTAGAGTATTGATTTTTTTTTCTCTCTCATAGTTACTGGCACGCTGTCAAAATGTGCTCTGATATTCAAATAGCTAGCCGAGATGTGTTGGTTCAGAGGAGCTAGTGCCTTGTCAAAACAAAGGCTTCTACACGTTAATGACACACTCGACTATTAAAGGAGCGTGTACAGAATAGTGTGTCATCTTGAGAAAGGACCCTGCTGTTCTGACTGCCATGCTCATGACTAACCTACTTGCTACCTTCTGTCCTGTCGGGTCAGTGGTCGTGAAGGAAAGGAAGCGATGCAAGGAAGCCACGGGTTGGCTGTGGCGCAGGAGGTAGAGCCTCCGTCTAATGATAATAATAATAACTTTTCTTTGTATAGCGCTTTTCCTGCAAATGTTGCAGCTCAAAGTGCTCCGATAATGAGGTTGGCAGATCGGCGGTTTGAGCCCCGGCTGGCCACATGTCGGAGTGTCCTTGGGCAAGACACTGAACCCCAAATTGCTCCCAGTGAGTGTGTGAATGTGTGTGTGAATGGGTGAATGAGAGGCCGTTGTAAAGCACTTTGGATAAAGGCGCTATATAAGTGCAGTCCATTTACCATTTACCAATTAGGACCAATTATTTCCTTGATTCCTCGCCTCCTTCGAGAAGGCTCGAGAGGACGAACCTCAGACTCTCCGCTCCAATTTCTTTTCGGAAGGAGACGAGGACACATGGTTTCTCCTACCACTGCTACGCAGACGACACTCACCTCTTCCTGTCCCCCCCCCCTGCCCCCCCCCCCCCCCGCCCCTGACTCACCGGTGGCAACACGTGTCTCTGCGTGTGTCTCCATTGCAAGACTGAGCTACTCTTACTCCCTGGAAAAGCCTGCCCTCTCCAAGACTTCTCCATCGCAGTAGAGAACTCTACGGTGACATCCTTTCAGACAGCCAAGAACCTCGGGGTGATCCTCGGACAACCACTTATCTTGTGCGGCGAACATCACAGCGACAGTAACGCTCCTGTAGATTCTTCCTCTACAACACCAGAAGGATACGTCCAATTCCTCACCAGAGAAGCAGCTCAACTCGTCTTCGTCCAGAGACTGGTCATCTCCCCCGCCTTGACTACTGCAACACACTCTTGGCTGGGCTCCAACCGCACAACCTGGTCATCATCTTTTCACCGTCCTGGCAACCTGCTTGTGGAACGAGCTTCCCACTGCTATCAGGATTGCAGTCACTCCCTATCTTCCGCCGTAGACTGAAGACCCATCTCTTCAGGCCACTCCTTAACTGTCCCTCCTGAAATCTGTCCGTCCTCTCTACCCCCCTGTAGAGTTTCTTTAAACAAACAACAACTTCAAACAAACCCCCCCAAAAAACTGTAATTCTTCGCTCCTCTAGCATTTTTGACTGCCAATGGCCTCCTGCCCGAACATAGATTATTAAGACTGATGGATAGATGATTCACTTACTTGGACAAAATGTATTTGTGGTAAGTCGCTTTAGATAAAGGTGTCTGCTAAATGTTGATGTAAAATAAAGAGAGTGCAAGGAATCAGGGAAAGACATTTGAGATTTGGCCTATGAGTATGGTGACACAGTACAGACCATGAGCCTGCGCTGTTGTGAGCCTTGAGTTGCTATACTAAACAGGCACCCCTGAGAGCAGACTGCTCTATGCAGTCATACTGATTACATGACTACTGGTTAAATACAGTCTTCAGAGGACATAGGGATGAGTGAGTATACAATTCACAACAACAGCAATTTGGCCCACAAACCGCAAGCGTGCTCGTCATTACAATTTTTCCATGTTTTTTTTCTTCTTCTTTTTTTTTCTAAAAGTCTTGAATACTGTAATTGTATCATTTCAGACTGCAACAACACCCTCAATGTTCTGGCTCTGTGCCCCCTGGTTGTTAGAGCCAACCTCAGACGGAGCCAAAGCCCTGCGCTGTAAACCCACCTCTCCAAACATGCA
Organism: Nansenia antarctica; assembly: GCF_963989245.1. Taxonomy (NCBI): domain Eukaryota; kingdom Metazoa; phylum Chordata; class Actinopteri; order Argentiniformes; family Microstomatidae; genus Nansenia; species Nansenia antarctica. Next base: position 9,674,234 of record NC_137677.1, on the reverse strand, counting down.
GCTACCTCTTAAGAATAACCTTTATGTTCTCTGGCCCGGCGGTGACGTCCGCTTACCTTTGAAGTCACTATATATAACGTAACTTACCTTCCAAAGTCCTGCTTCCCTTCCCCAAGTTTTTTCAGTCTCACTGTTCATATACGGCTGACAACGTCTGCAGCCGTCATGTACTGTGGGCCTATCGGACGTGAATTATTGGACTCGGATGGACTCGATTGTTCTGTTTAACCCGCCATCCTTTGTGTGAGGTTCTGGATGACTTGTATACCACTGGACTACTTAACTGCCGTACTGTATTATATTGCATTTCCTTATCATTGCACAGCATTTTTGCGGAACCAAAGTGCAAAGGTATATAAATAATAAAGTAATAAAAAAGATTCACCCTCAATAGATTGCATTGTCTGTGTGTGTGTGTGTGTGTGTGTGTGTGTGTGTGTGTGTGTGTGTGTGTGTGTGTGCGTGTGTGTGTGTGCGTGTGTGTGTACGTGCGTGTGTGCGTGCGTGTGTGCGTGTGTCCTAATGTAACTGGATAGGCAAGGTGTTTCGACACTTCATAAATCCAAGGGCTGACCAGATCTGGGCCAAGCCCCTGTACACTGCCTGCAAATCACATCTTGCCTGATCAACCCAGAGGTATTTCTGATGTCTTCACCTATCTACGCTAATGTGTTTGTGATGAGGCAAAAACAGCACCCAACTTGGGAGTGAACTAGATTTCTGGCTTACTTTGAATTTGTTGTTTACATCTTATTTATAGCTGTGCTTAAAGGTTACGCTATACTCGGTTGCGTTTTCGGGGCTCGTAGGTTAAAAAGCCACAGCAATAAATTATGCGGTGCTTTAAAAATTACATCCTATTAAACTTTCATAGTCTAGAGGGCAGACTGATCCCCCCCCCGCCCCCGCCCCCGATACCGTCCAACCAATACATTTTAAATGTCCACCTCAGCAATTAGCTGTGCCTAAGCATCTGGGCTTAAGTGCCAACTACCCCCAGACGGTTGGACACCATGCATCAGATAGAGGCTCTGTTAATTGAATCGGATCAATGGAAACTCCCTGGCTTGCTACTGTGGATCACTGGATCAGGCAGGTACTGTTGTTTTTGAGAGGTCTAAAAAAGGCTGGAACAGAGACAACGAGAGAGAGAGAGAGAGAGAAAGAGAGAGAGAGAGCTGCCAGCCTGGCCAGGAGAGGCTGGAGAGGAGGATGGAGTGAGAGGAGAATTGTGTGAGAAGAGGAACGAGGAAGGGGGGAAAAGAGGTGTGGGGGGGGGGGGGAAACGAGGGGAGCAGATAGATAAATGAACGATGAAGAGACGAGGGTGGTGAGCGCAGGAGCCGGTAGAGACGGTAGGGGTACGTACCCTCTCCTGCGGCTGGCAGACGCCGGGGTGTGTGAACGCTGGTGCCGTCTGTCGACACGCTCGGCACGCCATCCTCCAGAAAATCTGGGTTAATGTCCTCTTCCACCACCGACTCCCTCCGCCCCCCTACCCACCCCTTGTTTTATCACGCAACACACATCCTTTCCTCTCTTGATTTCGGGGACAGATTACTCGTGGTATAACACCCGTCCATCTGTCACGGTCCATACCACAGCAGTCATCATCTTCTCAAAGCCTGTGTGCGCAAGCCTTCAGGTCAGGGCTCTTTTCTTCCAACAACTCCTCCTCCTCCTCTCTCTCTCTCTCTCTCTCTCTCTCTCTCTCCTCTCCTCTTCTGAGGAGATGCTTGTGTCTCTGTTTATGCACTACTACTAGCCCTCTTTCCTCTCACTCTGTCTCTCTCTCTTCCTCTCTCCTCTGCAGACCCTGTTATGTCTCCCAAAAAACAAGAAAGCAGAAAAGCTTCACCGTGCCATCGGCGTCCTCCTCCTCCTCTCCTCCCCGTGTGGTGCGTCTGTTGTCCTCGGCGAGACCCGCTGAAGGAATAGGGAAGCTGTGGAGCAGTGTGGCTAGTCCCTCATGTTGCTAGGCAGGCGGTTGCAAGAGAGAGAGAGAGAAAAGGAGCAGAAAAAGACTCTGCACCCCCCACTCCACTCAGGGTTTCGGAGGCTGCCTGCAGTACAGCATGTTCCTGGGTCTCAGGGAAGGAAGCACACTCTCTCTCTCTCTCTCTCTCTCTCTCTCTCTCTCTCTCTCTCTCTCTCTCTCTCTCTCTCTGTGTTTCTCTCTGCACAGGTTCCCCTCCTCTCTATGCTCCTCTCAGCTTAGGCTCGTTGTTCTGTATAGGAAGGGGAGGGTGGGGGGAGAAGCAGCTGCTGAAATGTGGAGGCAGGCAGACTGACTGGCTGACAGGCACCGTTACACTGACGAAGCCCTCCAACGTCACTGAATACTTAGCAGGGGAGACCCACGTGACCCATTTAGGTTCACTCCGCCTCCCGTCTCTCTCTCTCTCTCCCCCCCTCCTCAACCCATCCCCCAGCCCCCCCCCCTCCCCATCTCTCTCTCTCTCTCTCTCTCTCTCTCTCTCTCTCACAGGGATTTGATTAAACTCTATGTAGGCTTGGTGGAAAGAGAGAGAGAGGGGCCAGTGGTTCTGCATCCGATGGTCTTTATTTTTACACTCTGTGGAGGATGTTATGTCATATCTGAGGAATTCCTGAAAGATTTGGCGAAAAAAAAAATCTGGTTTCTGTTGAGAATTGTTTTGTTGAGAACCTTGTGTTGAGTGTCGTGTTTAATGTCACCTCTCTCTCTGCAGTTCCCTCGGTTCACTCTGCCCCAGAGACACTGCTCAGCCCAGACCTGCTACACCTTGCGAGCCTTGGTGACAGCATGAAACACAACCCCGTCCCATTAATACTAGAGTTTATGAATAATATAGAATCTAACACCTTACACCCCACAACCCAGCGCACTTTTTGCTTGCATGCGCGCGTTCCCACACACACACACACACACATGCACGCACACACACACACAGACGCACACACACACATCCTCGCACGCACACCCACACACTCTAACTCACTCACCCTTGCCTAGACCCTGGTGCTTCTTGATCTAATCAAATCAGCCCCTCCGACTCAAGTCACAGCCATCGCTATGGTGCAGCAGAGAGAGAGGGAAAGGGGTTGATGCAGATGGAATAGAATTATGGTGCATATAAAGTGACTTGCCACGGGAGAGGCATTTAGCCATCGAGTGTGACGCCTCCTGCCGTGGCGAGGGGGATCTCTGTAAATATTGTAAGGTATCACCGCTGCATGGGAGCGCGGGAGACTGAATAATTAATAGGAGCCCTCTCGCTGACAGAAATACTTTGGAGGCCATTAGCTCTGCAACCTGGCCAACGAGAGCATATTTGTCAGAAGAAAGTAACGTTGGGGCGGTGATTGATTCCCCCGCGGCTGCCAGGTTAGAGGCGCCGCCTCAGCACATTAATATCATGTGGCATCTATTAGATAGGTGACTTCCTAAACGCATCTGGCCTGGCTGGGCTGCATGAGAGCTAGCGTATCAAAATTGAAATTGTCATCATTAATTGTTGCTGCTCTGGGAGTATACTCTAACACAGTGTTCTCTTTCATATACGCATACATACCGTGTACGCACGCGCACGCACACACACACACACACACACACACTTCTTTCTCGTACGTGCGAGTGCATACGCTGCAAAACACATCAACTCCGGTTTCTGTGAACACACTAGCCGTTCACATCAGCATTTTACAAATGCTTTTGATTTTAAGTACAGTCATTTGGTTTTTAAGTACAGTCATTTTCGAGCAGTATGAACTATGATTCAGATGTACAGCCTAGATTTACAACTTAGAGCATGATTAGATTTTTGTACGATATATTTTTTAGTAAGACTCAAGTTGTGTTTTAGTACATTCCTACCATGGACCGCTGATCCATCTGGAAGTAAAAGCCTAGTGCCTTGCTGCGTGGAACCAGTGGCAGGTGTGTGTTGTGGGGCTGTTGTGAGAATGAGGCCACACGCTGTTAAAACACAAACACCGTGGCTGTGACCAAATCTCATAGTTCAGATAGAAATATTTGAGTCTGCCTTAGTCGTGCCATGGTTCCCCCCTTTCTCTGCAAAGCAATAAGTTCAAATACAAAATGCCCCCCCCCTACATTAGCATAGCAATCTGAAAGCACCTTCACATTTGAATAATTTCTAATTTCTATGCTTTCTGTCATGGGCAGTTCACCATATTGGTGAATTCTGCAAAGAACTGGCCAATGACACAACGAATAATGAAGTAATATCTACAGTTTTTTCCACATTGACATTCTGCCCCACTGTGATGTACCAATTGTTGTCTTTGCTCTAATTATTTTTTTTAAATATCGTTTTTTCGTTTTTTCAATGTACAGTCATTTCCGTTCTTTTGTCTTTTTTTCAGACGTTTCCTGGAGATTGAAAGCAGTTAACGCCACGCTACGGCTTTTAGGAAATGCCGTTTCAGAGTAAATGTGAGTTTTCATTGAGACCGAGTGCAGATGCAATATCCTGTAGCATAGCCTCAAGTGCATGGTGGTGTCTCTGAATCAGGAAGTGACATTCTCCTTGAAGTATGTGTCTCTCTTTTATGCAGTGCAGCGGGACAGTGGGACACTTGTTCTTCTTTTGGCTCTGGACTCCCAGGGTTCCCCCAGGGTTTGAATTTGGGGTCAAACAATTCCGATGAGCCTCTCTCAATAGACGGAAAAAAACAACAATACAAGCATCTGTCCTGAGTCTGAATTGCTCGGATGGAGAGGTCATGTCGCTGCTCATGACTTCTGCCAACGACGTGTTGATCTCAGTCTTTCTAATGCCGGGCCGCACCACTTTAAAAATCCTAACATCGCTGAGCTTCTCACATTAAACAACTCATCTTTCCTGTAGTTTAAAGTTAGTTTTTTTTGTCTTGCTAAAGTTGTGGTGTGCACACTAAACCATGCCACATAGTTTAGGATGGATCACACACACCACACGATTCTTCACTTGGTTGTGAGGATTCTCCATTCCATGCTGTCTCCTGACTGGGACAGCTCAGATATGGGATTGGTAGCCCTCAGATTGCATCTCTGACCCACTCAGATTTAAAAACCGTCTGTGACGGCCGTGCACCCCCACATAGGCAGCAACATACTGTAGGGATTTTATCTTTGATCTCGAAAACTTCTCTGGGGCCGCTAAATGGGGGGTAGCCTAGAAGTTAGAGAGGCCGGCTAGCAATCGGAAGGTCACTGATTCGATCCCCGCCCCAGGAGGGAGCTGCATGTGCCCTTGAGAAAGGCACTTAACCCCTAATGGCTCCAGGGGCACCAACTATGGCTGACCCTTTGCTTAGAGCAAAAAATGCCACATTCCAACAAGGTGGACTGACTAGTTGCTTGCATGGTCAATTTTTGTTGTTGTTGAATAAATCAGGGCCAAAATCGTGTCCAGTACACCCGTCTTAATTGATTTCTTCACTTGGTCCTGAGTGTTCTCCATACCACGCTGCCTTGTTCCTGAGTGTTCTCTGTACCACGCTGCCTTGCGAAAAACACAGGGACATGACGTCCAAGACACATACGTCCACAGCGGTGCACATCAATCACCAAGGAGGAACATGACCTCGCCAGCTCCTGTCTGTGGCATGGAGGTTGTTGACATGGAGTAGCGAACTTTGTCCCTCAAGGCCACTAATGTGCCAGGAAATGTGAACGGCAGGAGTTGGCCCGGGCCGTGCTGTCGCGGGGAGGACCCCCCTCTAGGGGAACGGCTGCTACAACCCGCAGGTCATCCAAGAGGTCTGGAGCCCCCCGCGGTGTGGCAACCATAGATGTGTTAAGAGTGGTACGAGTGGAAAGAGGGGATGGTTTAAATATCCTGTTATTTTAAGGAGGACCATGAAGCAATGGGACCGACTCCTCTACTCTTCTCCCACCATCACACATTCTTTCACAGCGAAATAGGGGAGAAACGTTTTACACAGTCTGACATGAATAAGCTCCAGTGGGATTTGGTAATGTAACAGAATGATTACAGAACGAAATTAGGAATGTTCGTGCGAGGCAGCAGGGAGGATGTTGGGTTTCAGTGGGATTAAGACTGAGAGAAAAGTAGTAACAGTTGTTGTCATTAAAACCGTCGAAATAGGGTGTGAACGTCTACATTTCCAGCAAGGGCAGCCTTCTCCCGTTCACACAATGTCATAATAATAATAATAACAATAACAATAATAATAATAATAATAATAATAATAATAATAATAATAATAATAATAACAATAACAATAATCATAATAATAATAATAATAATAGTAATAGTAATTATTAAATAGCGTTTATTTTGTAAAGTGCTTTTTGAAGGATCTTTTGAAGGGGGAGAGCGTGCTGCATAAATTGTCATGCCCTTGTTTGTTTGATTGGAAATGATCAAGAAAAAGATGACCCTCCCCGTCAACCACACAGTGTAAACATTCAACTCCTGGCTGGCTCTGACGTTAAAACAATTACTAAAACACATCTCGCTCCAGTCACACTTTGGATTTGGATTTTAGGTGGGTCTAACTGTTAAACGTTGGTTATTGCGTATTGGCTAAGACCATAACGATCGGACTACACACTGAACGGCGGAATCATACGCTGTCAGACAGGGTTCATGTTATCAAGGAAGCAACTTTTATTGTGGGAATGGTCACATATATAGGATCAGCTGGCTCAATCATTCATGTCACACAGCTGGTGTCAATCAATCAATTATGCCCCACTCACACTGGGATAGGGATGACTGGAGAGCACACTCATGTCAACACCCCCACTTGCTCTCACCTGACCAATCTAAGATGGAGAGAAAAATAAACAAATCAGTAATCATTCACCATGCACTCTCTCCATCTGAAAAAAAAGCTCAAAGAAAAGAAAGCTACTAAAGAAATATCAATACAATTTGAGAGTACACTTACTCCTTCAAACTAGTTGAGGTAAGATGTGCATATCAATCAAATACATATGGATTCAGTTTGAAAGTTGTACAGGGTTTATTTCCGATGTCCTGACTTATATGATAAATAGCTTTAAACTTTGTCATACCGTTGCCAGGTTTCCCCAATAGAACTGATGCAACGGAAACAGCCACAAAAAAAATATTCCAAAGTAAAAAGTTGGTCCATTGTTATATTATTCCTTCATCAGAGGCAGAAACAGAGAAATGATGAGAATCTCTGAAATCTATGAGAATATGCAAGATACCAAGATACCAATATGCAAGAGAACACCTTGGTGCATGACATGATGTATATGAAACGTGGGTGTACAAACATGGGTTGTGATTCATTCTGAGACTCAGGCATGCAGAGGCCTGCACTTCGACAGCAAAGCTGGCATCTCACTTTGTTATCCGGGCCCAGCACCCATGCATACTTCCTGTGTGACTGAAACCTGCACTTAACCACAATACTTTCTAAAGGATAGGTTGAGTTCTGTTTCTACTATCACACAGCTTCAGATACAGATTCAGATTCAGATAACATTTATTGCCATTTATGTTGAAACACATAGTAGGAACTTGTTGTGGCATTGGTGTGTGCGTGCAAGTTCATTTTTTCCCCACAAATTCTTTTTCTTTCCACAAACAGAGCCTTTGCGGCTGCTGCACCTAAACTTTGGAACATTCTCCCCCTCCACGTACGGGCCGCTAAGACCCTGGAGATTTTTAAATCCCTCTTTAAAACACACCTGTTTTCCCTAGCCTTCCCCCCCACCTAGCTATCGGTCCCTGGCTTTTATTATTTTATCGTTTTTATTGTAGGTCCCTGGCTCTTATTGTCTTTATTGTTTTTAGTCCTTTTATCTTCTCTTTTAACGTGACCATATCTTGTATTGCATTGTATTGTGTGCATTGTGCATCTAATTTATTTCCTGCATTTTATCTATTTTACAACTGTGAAGCACTTTGGTTCAGCACTGCTGTATGTAAACGTGCTATATAAATAAAGCAGACTTGACTTGACTTGACACAAATATACAATAAGAGACAAGTGCAAACAGGACAGAACAGTGAATAACAGACAAATCAGAGCAATGGAATGACAATATAGTGCAATATACAACGGGCAGAGGTTCAGTCCACTTCAGGTTCCGGGAGATGGTCGTGCCTAGAAAGTGGCATAACTCCACAGAGGCAAGCGAGGTGCCTCCCAGTGTGATGGGGAGGGGGAGGGGTTGATTTCCTCCTAAAGTCCACTACCATCTCCACTGTTTTTAGAGCATTTAGCTCTCGGTTGTTGCAGCAGCACCAGCTCCACAGCCGCTTGTCACACCAGCTGTCACCCCTACCAGCTTATCTGAGGAACTACATCCTGCAAAAAAAGTGTGGGCAACTATGGACTTCTCTCACAGGACCTATTCCTATTAACTCGAGTCCCTCGAGTCCGTACTGAACCGGGAAAAAGGGCTTTCAGGTATGCTGGTCCCTCCGCCTGGCATCAGCTGCAAAGCTACCGGAACCTTTCTGGAGCTGGTTTCTCTGGATGCTTTTAAAACGCTCTTAAGTGACATGGATTCAAGTACATCTGGCTACGAATGTTTTGAATGATGATGATTCTGTCATTTGTCATTTGTTTTTTATTTTAAACTGCTTCATGTTTGTTTTATGTATGTAACCCTGTACTTGTGCTGTTGCCTTGAGTCTTGGCCAGGACGCTCTCGTAAAAGAGAATGTTCCCTTGAAAATCAGTTGCTGCAGCAGGTATCACATGTCATACAGTATACATTTCACAATTTCACAATATTCAAATTCATCACAACAAACAGACTTTTCCAAAATTCTAGAAGTTGTTTTTTCTGGGTTATAGGGTATTTTGATTGTTCCAAAGAAGAAGACCCCGTCCAATATTACCGTCTTACAGATCAAAGGGTCCTGCATCTCTCGTTTCAGATGTTCCCTTCCTGCCCTTGTGTCTTTCCCACCTGTGTGATGTCTACCCCGCCCTGATTGGTGTTACCTGTCCCTCATGATCCTCCTCTCTCCTTTGTATTTAGTCTGTGTGTTCCCCCGTCTCTGTGGCAGTGTGTTTCTGCCCCTCATGCCAAAGGTTCCAGCTATTTATCCTTGTGTTAAGCGTTCCTGAATTGCGCTTTGAATTGCATTCATGTACGAAAGGCGCTATATAAATAAAGTTTCACCTCACTTCACTTCACTTCCTGATATTTGATCTCACTAGTTTCCCTGACGTCTTCCCCCCTTGCCAGATTATATGCCTCGTGACTGACCGGATTATATATCTCCTGACTGAATACCCTGTGTACAAAATGAAAGCACAAGTTAAAACATGGCAAGTGATGGGATGACAATATGTTCTTGTATTAAGTATGGTCTTGAAATCAAAGGCTAAACATTCGACTACCCCTGTACTCAACAACACTTCTGGTATACCTAGTATCAACGGGGTTTCAACCATGGGGGGGGTTATTGGCACTTTTAACTGTGTCCCAACATTTAAAAGTGCAACCTCTAGATTGCATAGGGAACACATAATGGACTGTACACAAAGTATTGTATGTCATATGAACTATTATGTGCCAGTACCTGTTCGTATGACATCCCTCATGGCTATCCGTTGCCTCCGCTGGAGAGGTGCATGAGGAATGAGCTTGTCCTCCGATTTCTGCCATAGTCATTCATAATTTATCATGAATAATTGCTGTTTCATTCAGGCCTAATAACAACTTCTCTCCCTGTCTGTCTCTCTCTCTCTCTCCCTCTCTCTCTCTCTCTCTCTCTCTCTCTCTGTCTCTCTCTCTCTCTCTCTCTCTCTCTCGCTCTCTCTCTCTCTCTCTGTCTCTCTCTCTCTCTCTCTCTCTCTATCTCTCTCTCTCTCTCTCTCTCTCTCTCTCTTTCTCTCCCCTTGCAAAGTCTTATTTTGATAATGGAAAAGGTTTAAAGATGTTTCAATAGATAGATTTGCTGGGTAGTTGAAATAAAGTGAGAGTCTTATTATGGTAGCAGATAAAGTTTGAGATGGTTTGGTTGGTTGGATGGATGGATGGATGGATGGATGGAATGTTGGGTTATACTGAGTGAAGTAGTAGTGACTGGTGAAAGGAAGAAAGGATTATGCTTGATAGTTAAACGTTTAGGTAGATATAATGATATAATGATCACAAACTTTCACTAATAATGTCTTCATCAGTTTCCAGGAGACAGAATCAGACAGAATCAGTCTCACTCGCGTCACTTTCGTAGCACAGTGGGGCCCCCTCCTCCATGCTGAACAGACGAAGACATTTCGGCACAGACATTTCTGTGACTACAGTGTTACAACTGAGGAAAACAAAAAACATTTTCGATTACAGTTCTACAGTGACAACCTTATGTGTAAAATGTACCATTGTTAGCTAGTTAATCAGATTGGGTAATTTGAGGTGTATGGCTGGAGTAAAAAAATAGCCAGCAACATTTGCAATGACATCACTCTAGATGTCAAACTCACCTGATATGTATTCTGGAAGTGTTGAGAAGTAGAGTGGTACCAGAGATTTATTGAAATCTTTTGAAAAACAGTTCTGTACAGACCATTATTCTGGGGCAATACCATTTCAGAATAATAATGGAGGATATAAGAACAATTACAAACCCTTCTGGGGCAATACTATATGAAATATGATATGGTATATGATATATGATATGATATACAGGTACATGTGGGAATACGGTACATGTGGGAAAACTAGGGTTAGGGTTACAGTAGGTGCTAGGGTGACTTGGTACATGCTGGCATGTCTAACCCTAACCCTAACCATAACCCTAACTGCGTGCTAAGCCCCATCCTCTACAACCTCTACACTTACGACTTCACCCCCGTCCACCCCAGCAACTCCATCGTAAAGTTTGCAGACGACACCACCGTGGTGGGATGCATCTCGGGGGGGGACGAGGCGGCGTACAGGGATGAGGTAGAGCAACTGAGCAAGCTGTGCAAGGTTAACAACCTGCTGCTGAACAAGTCAAAGACCCAGGAAATCATCGTAGACTTCAGGAGGAAAAAGTCCGAGATCCAGCCCCTGCTCATCGACGGAGAGAGCGTGGAGAGAGTCTCAACCCTCCGATTCCTGGGGATGCACATGCGGGATGACCTGACCTGGAAGGACAACACAAAAGCCACCATCAAGAAGGCACAACAGCGGCTATACACCCTGAGAGTCCTCAGGAAGGAACACAGCAAGCAAGAGATACTGGTGACCTTCTACCGCGGCCAGTGTGTGAATTAAATCACGGTGTGCGGGGGAGCCCAGGGATTAAAGCAAAAAAAAAAAAATCTCCTGACGGAAAAAAAAATTCTGGCCAAATCGGGGCCGGTGGCTTTCCGTGCGCAAAGCGCGCGTGCGATGTTCCGTTCTACGTTCTAATGCTTTGACTTTTCTTTCGAAAAATGTGAATACATTTCCGCGTTGTCGAAAATCAATGACACATCGCTAGTCAACTAACACGGCTTGTTTTATGAGCCTGCTAACAATGTAAAGTAGTGTTGTAGTTATTTAGGTAGCAGTCCAATCCATTACGTTGCAGTATTTTGGCTTGACTAGCAAGTTTGTGTTGTGATTCTCAACAACGTTGAAACGTAGTTTCACCCTTTTCCATATTTTTGAATAATAAATGTGTGGACTGACGATGTAGCGCAGCCTAACTTATTCTAATAATTATTTAACATAGTTTTATTGTGATAATTATTCCCCCCTCCTCCCAGACTTACAAGGTCACATTATTATTGGATTGGTTGTTTGCGTGCCGGGTGAAGTTAGCTAAACATTTAACCTGCTAGCAAGAGAAACATCATGTCACTCTCCAAAGGTCTAAAGAGGAAAGTTGACGGTGGAAACAGGGCATTTAGGAATGGACAGTGAACTATGCGTTCATCCTACCTGGTTTCATCAATGCAAAGCCGTTGTGAGACTCACATTTTCCGTGCTCACAATGAATGTTCCCTTCCACCTATACATGCGAGTTGTCCTTTTCGTCAATAAATGTGATAAAGACGCACTGACTAGAGGAATCGATTGGTGCATAAAAACCTTGAGAACTGCCGGATTAAAGTGACGTCCATAATAATAATAAATAATAATAATACATTAGACTTATAGCGCTTTTCTAGACACTCAAAGACGTCCATATCACCAGATAGCCAACAAATAGTGACCGATGGGAGATGCCAGTTTTCTCATTAAGTGAGATTTAATAGCCTAATATTATTTTTTCTATTTTTAATGAATGGCTCATTGTAATTATTATCCCTGGTAATGTAGCGTGTTTGCTCTGTCGTTTCAGGAGCATATAGGCTAAGCAGATTCAGCGTCAACATTTTTCATAAAATTAAACTGCATTTGCTTTGTTACTGTTCACACATGTGGTGCAGTCTCATTCACATAGCCTATAAGTAAACATTAAGTTTGAATTATTTACTGAGCTGGCGTTACTTTTTTCAAACCACACACCGCATGTCGGCTATTTCAGCAGCACGCACCATGTCCACCTACTTATCACTATGAGGGGTTCAGCGTCAGTGCACCCCGCTCTGTTACCTTCGCATAGTTGTAGCCAATAAAGGCCTATATGTAGGCTATATAGGCTATTATATATCATTTATATACCTAATACCAACATCAAAATAGATTGTATGCCTCTACAAATCATATTACACCAGGTAAAATCCGTCACAACTTGGAATAAATCCATCGCAATTTGGAATATTTTAGAGCTCCCCCAAAATTTCACAAACCATGTTTCCAGGGGAGCTCATGTCACCACTAGGGGAGCTGTAGCTCCCCGAGCTCCCCCTTATTTCGCACCCTGACCGCGGCGCAGTGGAGAGCATCCTCACCTATGGCATCTGCAACTGGTTCTCCAGCTGCACAACAGCGGAGAGAAAGGCGCTACAGAGAGTCGTGAGAACAGCACAGAAGATCACCGGCGCCCCCCTCCCCTCTCTGGAAGAGCTGTACAACACACGCTGTCTCAGGAAGGCCTCCAAGTTCTCCAGGGACCCGACCCACCCTGGGTACGAACACTTTACCAGGCTGCCCTCGAAAAGGCGGTTCAGGACCTTGGGCGCAAGGACAAACAGACTGAAGAACAGCTTCTACCACAGGGCCGTCCAGGCCCTGAACACAGCAAAGACCTAGGTTCTGGGCCCTGGACAGTCTGGACGGATTGATGGCAGCTGCTGGACTGAAAAAAATAAATAAAAAAATATCAGGTGTAGTGCTGAGGCACAAACATGTACATTTCAAGCCTGCAAACTGCGACACTTTAAATAAATGTGAAATAACACTACTGTGCAATATGACAACCCTAGTCGTCTATCTGTACAGTATAGTATAGTGGATAGTATACATAGCCTTTATTTATGTAAACCAGCTCCTTCCCTTCTTGTGATTTTTTTTTTCTTCCCTTTCCTAACACCAGGGGAGCCACCCCTCCTAAATTTCGTTGTTTGGTACCTGTACTGTAGCAATGACAATAAAGACCATTCATTCATTCATTCAACCCTAACCCTAACCTTAACCCTAACCTTAACTCTAGCACCTAACCCTAACCCTAGTTTTCCCACATGTACCGTATTCCCACATGTACCGTAACATATATGTGTCCCGCGACATGCTAGCATGTACCAAGTCGACGGTTTATGCTGGCATGTCCCGGGAAATGGATGGTTCATGTGGGGATGGTTCATGTGGGAAATACATTCTTACTTTTAGCACCATGGACAGCGCCATGGACAGTACCAGCGGCACAGATGGGATTTGCTTCACACTGTATTTAACTAAATAGCCTACGACTAAAGCAGCCTATATTACATCAATCAAAACATATGTCTAGCCTACATGCAGTGAACTCTAAAAGTAGGACCAACACATTTGTAAATGGGGAATGCGGAGTCTGCTATGTAAGGGATAAAGTATGGCCAGCCGGTGAAATCCCTTCAGTGCTTTACGAAACCTTTCGGCTTCGCCTCGGGGTTCCGAACGCACTGTCGGGCTCTTATTTTTCGATAATGACCGACATTATCACGCTTATTACACGGCTACTTACCAACGACATGAATAATTAATCTTGTCAGATGAATCTTCTCGACGTCTGACCGTCTGACCATCATTATCAAAGCTAATATCCTTCTCAGTATCATACATGTTCTTTGCAATGGTGGAAATAAAAAGAAAGAATCAAGATCAACAACAGCTCAACTGTGTGTCAACAAGTTCCCGAAATGCACTCCTCTGACTTTCCCGAAATGCGCTCTTCTCACTTTGATGCACGCACGCCTAAAGGCTCCCTGTGGCGCGGGAGCACTGGCCTTGTTTTGTGAACATTAGGATCTAAAGTTTAAGCAACAGTTGAGCATGTTAAGCAAGACATGGATCACCAACACTCACCGAGTACAAAGCAGGACGGCAGACGATACAGTGAATCGAATAACCCTAATGAAACTGTTGTAGTTTTATATCATTTTATACTGAGAATTGAACTCTCTCTACAGTTTGGCGAATCTAGCACTCAAGGAAGGCCCATTTCCTTCCTGTAAGAGATGTGCCAAGAACTGTGGCGCAGTGAATAATTCTGACTGTGGACAGTGCCCATAACTTGTGCAATCACAGATTTGTATAATATGATTGGTTCCCAAGAATAGTGACCTCGTCATGACCAAGGACAGTTCTATAAATATGAGTCCCGCCCAATGTTGGGGGCTTTTTTGTCTGCTATTTTCTCTCTGCACTCATGTGACTTTGCCTCTTTAGAGACAATTTATTTAAGCTCTTTGTGCTTTATAAGGTTTACTCAATCTAGTAAGAATCAATTAAATCCACAACAAAACTATGACAACCAAAACGCAGCACACAGGGCAAGACACATATGATGTAGCTAACAACTAGAACAGCAGCTGTGCATTCTATCATGTGCATAAAGCACCTTAACCATAAGTGCATCTGCTGTCGATAAAGTGGCACAAAGAAAACGGCAAGATACTTCATTCTTATGTGTCCCTTTAATTTGAGAAAACACATAACAAGTACAAGTTATTTACAGGATAGACCAAGGAGGAGGGATTTACATTTACATAATGAAATACATACAGTATGATACTCTCGATTATGTTGTCCCGGATATCTTTTAAACAAAAATGACCTTTAGATAAAAAAAGAATGAAATGATCCTCCTCTCATAGAATATCATTATCAGAGCACTACAAATCAGTCAGCCAGGGACAACAAAACAGCCTTGGACTTTCAACCAACAGCTCTGGACTTTCAGCTGATGTTGGGCTAGGGGCCTACTGTAGTCAGTTATTATTAATGTGAACATGGATTTTATCCACTGTTTATGTTTTGGCAGAGACCAGCTTAAATCAGTGTGTGGGGCTCCGCAATCTGATAGGCCTGAGAACTCATTCATCTTTTTATTTTATTTTATTGTGATAGAGATAGTAGAGATATGACAGGAAGGATGGGTGAGAGAGAGAAGGGATGACATGCAGGATATGTCCGCGGCCGGAATCGAACCGGGAACCCTGCGGTTACATGGTCAACGCTTAGTCCGCTACGCCACCTAAACGCCCCATTCACCTTATTTTCACCTATATATCATTGCAAGGAGTTGGAGTCAAGGCGGCCCACACTGAAGACTGTTCATAGATCTTCTGCCCCTCATGCTGTAAGAGCACATGTGAGGGGAGCGTCTTATGTAGGATCTTATGGGGTCTTATGTACAGAGGGGTGGCGTTTATTTACCAAAATGCACTATAAGGCTAAAAAAATGCATGTCACAAAAGCAAATCAGCGCATCAAAACCAATATCCTTTGTCATCTAATGAAAAGTTCAATCCACCATTAATGTCATCATGCACACTTCATAGAAACTATAACCATCAATATACATTGCAGGTTGGACAACTTTTGTTTGAAAACAACGGTGAAAAACAGCAAGAATTTCACACAGCAAAAGCATGTTCTACTATAGGTTATGGTAGTACTGTGCCTGTTAGAGAGAATAGGATTGCGCACATTAAAAATAATTCCAAATGGCATTACTGTAGAACACAAAAGGTGGCAACAAAAACATTGGCAGTAATCTATTCTATTCTGTTATTTGTGATGACAGACTGAAACTGTTGAGCGATGAGAGTTGACATGGAGGAGAGATTCACTATAATGGGAGGACAAACAGTTTGTCAACACTTATTCAATAGATGTTTATGTCTTATGTAGATAGTTGTGCTAACTGTTTTGCAAAAAGGCATGTGTCATTAGCATTTTGTGTGAAAGCAATGAGAAATGACTCAACTGTTTTGTTGAAAATGTTACTGCGGTGTTCATGTATGTTATTGCTGTGTTATTGCAAGTGAACTTTAGGTTCATACAAATGGTGTAAGGAGTTGGTAAAAACTGTAATTTCACTCAGCAGAAAAACATTGTAGGCTATATCTATATCTACGTTTTCTACGTACGACACGGGTAAGATCAAATTTGATCCAAAGTACTTTCTATAAATGAGGCCCCAGGTTATACAAAGAGTCCATTTTAATGTTTTTTTTCCCACAGACCTATTTGTGGCTGGTGAGGAAGGATTGGTGCTCCTGTATGTTGAGAAACCACATGGTCACTCAGCCAAATTTTGTTATTGATGCTTCAGGCATGGTATTTTTCCAGAGTATTACGGTAAGTTCCTTTCTGTTGGGAAAACCACATGGGAAATGCATTTGTTTTGGTACTGTACTCGTGTATTAAATAATAAATAATGCCTTTGTTTGAAGAGCAATATATGGTACAGAGAGCAGAACCTGCGGGCTCTTGTTAATGTAATCTAAATTATGTAATACTAATATTGTGCTTTCTACAGGAGGTCCAGCCTACCTTGTCCTAGACATTGTTTTTTTCCCCTCCCCCTGTGCCATTGTGTTGTAGCCTTGCAGTGTTTTAGAGCAGTTGTACATTTTGTTTCTTTTTGGGTCTACCCTTTGGGCTTCGTGCACTTACGAAAAATATACTCTCCCCGACTGTGTCTGATTGTGTCTGATTGTAGGGCAGACGTGCTCCCTTGCTCACCCCCATCTGCTGTGTTTGAGCACTAGAGGCTCATTACTGTGTGCTGTGATACTCTGAACCCTTGGTGTGTCTTCATACTTGATGTGCTGCCTCTTACCCACTCAGAACCCCTAGCGTGTTTGCTATAGAGCTCCTACACCGTTTGCTGTGCTTGTACGCACCCCTAAATAACGGTTCACGTCTGTGCTTGCCTTCAAGGCCAAAATCCAACCACGGGCCCCAATTCTAGTAGCCCCCTGTGCTCTTGCCCTGCTATAGGGGCACACCCTTTTATAGTGTTTATTGTTTTTCATTCTTGTTATCTGTCTTTTAATACTGTAATAAAGTACTTGTATTTTTGATACACCAGCCTCTGGTCCAGTTCTTCAGGACCCGTCCTAGTGGGGAAACTTCAGTGTGAGGGTGGCGTTGTCAAATAGTTATTATTGTTGTTACCTAGTTAGTACCAAGGTATTAGACTTTTAGGACTAGTTGCATTTTTTTTCAGAATTCCACAGGGGTTAAAGATGATGAAAGACTTCAGCACTATTCATGCCAAAAGATGAATGGGAACATTATCCACATCTGTTTAGACCAAGGACACCAGGTCAGTGTTAGTGGCTGACATGCACCTTCACATAAAGAAACATATGGTGCCTTTGATTATGCCGATTGTGTCCCTGAAATATTTTTAAACAAAAAGAAATGTTCTCATATATAGATGCCGAGGCTATGGTTAGTTCAACAATGCAATGAGCTGATGCTGGCTGGATGCGTTCGCTATTTGAGTGAGATTGTGTTCACTGATATAAGACCAAACATTTAATTACATTTCGTATTGTCAGGAAGTCCACGAGGGTATGTAAATAACTCGTGTTTTCTTAAGACTAAGTGAACACAAAGGTCTTTGTATTGAAATAGTTATCAGGACATGGGAATAGGGATTTTCAACATCTACCCACTCATTAACCTCAGCTGAATCTGATAATGAACAATGCTGCTATTGAGCAAGTACAGGAAATAAAATTATCTTGGTGTAACTTTAGACTGTAAACTGACATGCTCAAGACATGTAAATGTACTGGTGCAAACGAGATGCTTTTCTTTCTTAACACCACATCTGACCAAAGAAGTCCTGCCCAGTGGTCTGGTCAGGTACTACAAAAACAAATCTAGAGAAGCTACAACAGGTTCAGAACAATGTAGCTTGGCTTGCCCTTCAGTGCACAGTGAGATCTTATATAAACAACATGCATGACCGACTCTTCTGGCTGAAAGTTGATAGGAGGTTAAAAGCATCACTTCTCTCGTTTACACAGTTCCAAAAACCGAAACAAATTGGAAACAATGTGCAGTGCTGTAGAGAGCTATGGTTGAATGCTCATATCTCTAAAACCCAGAATGAAGTTAGTTTAAAAAAAACAAGTGAAGCAACACCTCATGGCTGTTCGCATAAGATCTTATTGTGCATTGCTGATTTATTATTTGAATTGTATTTGTGTTACTTGTTGTTTTGTGTGTCGATGATTTCTTCTTCATTATATGTTTTGTGTGGAGCACAGGAAGAGTAGCTGATGTTTTCTTTTTTCTTAAAAAACAAACAAATCAAATACATACATATACATATACATACACATTTCTATCTAGTAGTGCAGTAAAGATGTGGAGGGGGGGGGGGGGGGGGTGCATGCTTTGACAGCATGCACATGCTGTGCCTTAAACTCTCTGAGTCAGAGAGTTTAAGGCACATTGACAAATTTCCCACATTTGCAGTTGGCCCCTTTAAATAATTGACAAGATACACATGTGGTCTAATTCTCAATGTGAATTACTGTTCGCCAACACAGAAGGATTAGCTAATGAATATTGATTATATTCATGACTGGGAGCTAATCAGTGAGCACCAAGATGAGAGCAATATGAATATGTATGAACAGTTGACACAACCAAACAGAAGCAGGCACGACTCTGATAGACAGTTGTTTTTTCTCAAAGCTAGCTACATGACATACTCGCTAACTCATACCAGCGCCGTAGCATCCTAGGAGGTTGCTTAGCTAACCCTGATGTTATTAATTAACAACACATACTGTACGTTTTGTTCAACACACTTTTCAAATGCGACACTATCCCATTAGCCTAAGAAAAACAGCTTTGTCTGCATAGCATCAAATTTCACCCTGGATGGAAGAAGGAGCTCAGATGGGTCTCCCCCTTCACACATCCCTCTGTGAACGCCACTGTCACCAACTTGTCCCTATATGCTTGTTTTCTTTTACTAAATCTAAGATCCCAGGGGAGCTTAGGTGGCGTAGTGGGTTATGTGCTGACCATGTAACCTCAGGGTCCCCGGTTCGATTCCGGCCGGGGACATGTCCTGCATGCCATCCCTTCTCTCTCTCTCACCCATCCTTACTGTCATGATCTATACTGTATCTGTCAAATAAAATGAAAAATATGAGTGGGACTGCCCCACTCAGAAAAAATTACTTAAAATAAAAAATAATCTAAGATCCCATTATTATTTTTTACCTATTTTACAAGTAGCTAAACTTGTAGAATATAAATCCACAAAAAAGATGATTTGACCAAATTGTTGTCATTGTCAAAAACGGCTTTGTATTGGAGGAGCGCACACCAGTCATGCAGAGTAGCGTAAAAGCAGTCAGGTAAACTTGTGGGCCTCGATTCCAGTTTCATGAAACTCATCAGCTCCAGTCTGCCTCCGCCACCATGGTGGAGACTAAATGCCTTTATTGGAGCAACTATTGAAGAAGCAGGTTCTGGGCATCTCAATGATATACAATCTCTGGGATAAGTTTGTTCAGACAGGTAGCAATTGTTGATGTGTGGCTCGTGCTCCATGAGAAAAACAACAATTAGCGACTGCTTGGCTCAGAAGACACTCTCAGTTGGCTGAGAGCCAAACTATTCGGTTGTCAAGTCTGACATCACGCGTGACGTTTAGCAATTTCCGGGTTCAAATAAAAAAATTCCCCGCACCAGAGTACCAGTGTACTAAAGCAGTAGAATTACAGTTCAATCGTTTTTTAGACTCGGATCTATTCATACAACAAGGGACACAGCACTGCGGCATTTAAGAGAACGACTCAGCCAACGTTGGACCCGGAAACACGTCACGACTTAACAACCGAATTAGTCGACTAGTAGACTTAACCGGGTCAGACCTGCAGGGGAATCATGTTATTACCTTTCAGAGTAATTTTGGATGTGTATTTGGGAGTTGCAGACATTGAAGAAATGGAACTCAGGAGTATAGTGATCGAACTTGGCCTTACTGAATTTCCATATGAAATACATTATTGGACAGTATACATTACAATAGGAGGCATGGTACAAGCATGTCTTTGGCTGTCTGCTGACACATTTTATGGACCAAGTTCTCCCATTATTTCCTTTCTGCCTATTTTGTCGTATGGCACTTTTTAACATCAAGAGCAGAGATGAAAGAAGGCCGATAGACATTATTATTCAAATTGAAGCACATGCAGGACAGAACGCAGCGCCGTGTCTCATAGTGCAAGCAGGCCGATACAATAACAAGCCTGCAACAATATTGTATGGTGGCCTCAATGTGACAACCCACTCTTCTTTTTCTTGGACCTTTGAAAATATCCTTGAAACTACTTATTGTTATCATATGCAGTCTGAATGGTATTTTGTTGTTCAAAGTTTCCTCAAAATGTGTCAAGCTTATTTTCTTCTTTCGTTTGTAAAAAAAGAAAAGGTAGAAAAACAGGGTAGAGTGGATTATTTCTGTTTTCTTTTCATGACCTTTCTTCTTCTGTGTTGAGCATCTTTGAAGAATTGCAGACTCAGGCGTACTGTTACCGCACAGACCATCACTCATTTATTTCGGAAAACAATCCCCAGGAAAAGAGTATACATTGTGTTGTAAGTTACACTTGTCATAACAATCGTGATGGCCATTTCATGCAATTTTATTTTTTTCTCCGTTTCTTACAGCAGTTTGTACACACACTCACGGCCATCTCTCTCCGATTTCTCATTCTGAGACAATGAATGAAAATCCATTTTATTGGTAATTGACGTGTGCAGAGGGAAAAAAGAGGAAAAAAAAGAAAAAACAGCGCTGGTTCTTTGTTTGACAAACGGACCCTACTGTGGGGCGTGGCGGTGGACCTGATGGGTAAAACGCAGAGGTCAGCTATCACTTTGAAACATGCTGGTCCTTATCTCTGTCATGAGGCCTAATAGAGTAATGAATCAACATAAAGCCTGGGCCTCTCCTGAACGGGCGGCTGCACCACTGTGAGCCCAGTTTCAACACACTTATTGCCTTTGTAAGCATTTTCCCTCCTAGTTGTTTGTCTGGGTTTTTTGGGGGGGGCTTGCCTGAATTGTGACTGCTGGAGGGTCTTTGCTCTTCCTTCACACATGGCTAGTCGTCTTTGTCTTTGCCCGGCGTCTCTGAAACGGAACCTAACTCATAACGATTGGGAACGTGGGTGTCTAGATCAGAAAGACAAGCTGTACTTTTAACTTTTTTTAAAATTATTTTAAGCTTAAATGTTCTCTCATCAGATCAATGCATGGCAGAGAAAAAAAACATTGACCAGATCTTATCCACCTCATTTTTCTGGTTTTCTGCTCTAAATGACATGCCCACAGTGAATATAGAATTATATCTCCACAATCACAAGGGCCTTCATAATGATCTTGTTATCAAATGAAAGCTAACACCTGTGGGGTGGCTGTAGAAGTGTCAGAATCAAAATCTATGTTACTGTGTCAGAGTAAATAGAGCTAGAACATTATAAAACATCTCAAATTCAGTCTCCGCCTAAAAAAACAACAGCTTTTACAGTGAATATCACCTTGGAAACCTGATAACCAAGCCCAAATCATCTAGGAATCAGTACTCCAGGGTCTTATTAGTACTTGTGCCAAAGTCGATGCTAGTAATGTGAGCAAATGCAACTTTGTACCTGTTTTAGTACAGGTATGTTTAGGCGGACACCTATATGTTTAGGCCATTTGGAGATATTTTGGCACCATCTTTGACCTTTGACCTTTCTCATGTATCAGATTTTTATTGTACTTTTTTTTGGGGGGGGGGGGATTTTTGGGGGTTGGCCGACCAATGGTATGGAAATTCGGCGTTGAAACCGGACATGACACATTCTCCAGTTGGAGAAAACTGGATGTGACTTAGGCCGTGTTTACCGTCTCGGGAAAAAAATGGTGGCATCGTATAGCATGCAAAGTTGTGAAAAAAATTTGATATCGATGAAGAGAATTGATCGAGGTAAACTCTTTATATCACTTCGGATCCACCTGTGGGTCCGTTGGCTACTATGAGGTTACTATTATGCCTGCTGTTGCTTAGTTGTGATCATGTCGTATTCGTAAGTTGTCACGAATCAATTGCTGAAGCATTAGAAGCTAACAAAGAGGTGTTTTTTTGTTGGGAGAGAAAGGCTTCCACACTGTAGAGAACTCTGAACATGAGTCTCCTAGGTGCTGTGAATGATGGATGAAGAATTAGCATGGTCGATGCATTCAAGCGGCAAAGGAAAAAGGCTGCATTGTGTTGGGCTTATTGGGCTTTGAAAGCTTCCAATAGGAGCTATTTGGCCTTCGGTGGATAGAAAAGGGACATTTTTGTCATGGTGTGTTACAGCGACTGTGTCTGACAATGGCGTTCATTCGCCCATTCATTATGATAATCCTTCACTACATGTAGGTCGGCCGCATGTCAATCGATTTTATCCATAAAAAATCCCACAATGGCCGACTATTAGTGACATGACAGATGTGTATCTTAATTTTCGATCTTGTTAAAGCTGGCTCTCGTCTTTTCAATGTGGTTCTTTAAATCCATCTGTAGCTGTACAATATATCTCATTCAATACTTGTACTCGATACATTGTTCGTAGTCGTTCGACAGTAGCAGCACGGTTGCCGGTGACATTATTCAAGGTGAAAATGAATCTGTGTTAGATGATCAAGAGAAAAATGGAATGTCCTACCAAATAGCAATGGTTAACTCGTAGAGGGAAATGACACAAGCAGTCAAAATAGCTGGAAACGTCCGACGCTGTGAAGTTCCTCTGCCACATCATTCTGCTGAGTGCCGCATTTCATATGCTTTTCCCTTGTCCTCGGACCATGTCTGATGTCACAAGCATTATGGAAGTCTTTCATATCCCTCTTCTCCAATTCAATCAACCTGCATCCATTCATATCATGACTGTGCCTTTACAGTACAGGCTGGTTTCTGCTAAAACTAGATCCTGACACAAATAGCCCCTCTTAATATACCGGTCATCAAAGAGAATACATTAATGAATTTCCAATGGCTTTGAAATTCAGGTTCTCTGTGTGAATTTTGGTGGGAGCTCATGGGCTGAATGTGTTAACATCAAAGGGAAACGTTCCCCAGACACTTCCATATATCTGGCCCTCCTCTTTGGGGAATAGAACAGCCTCATAGTCAATATCCTGTTATGTTTTGAGAACATATCCTATAACGTTTTTGGATTATCTTCAAAACTTGTTAACTTTGGCTGCTTTTAACATATGGAGCAACCACATACCCCCATGTGACCCCATGCTATCCTGATCCAGTGAAACTCAAGATGCAGCCCACCCCCCAAACCTCAATTACCACTGAAGGTGGACACTGGAGACCTCTCTCCATTAAAATGGATGTGAACTAGATGCGTTTTTAACATCATAAGCAACCAATGTTGCCGCACGTGCCCCTTGAGATGGTGACCCTATAGTGGTAAACCATTGATGACCCCTCTAACTGTGTAGCTGTAGGCCTGCATCAAGGTTACTGACATTATAATAAAACACATGCTTACAGTTAGCTAGCTGGTTAAACCATGAGAAATGAAAACTTAGTTAGCTAGCTAGATACTTACCATTATTGAATAGCTAGAGAGCTATCTAGCATATCCATGTCCATGCAGTACATGTTCCCACCAAACTGTTTCTCAAAGGCAGTCATTAGGGAATCAAACAAACATGCAGCCTACCAGACTGAAAGGTTGATGTTTGTTACAAATAGCAATGCTTCGAGACTTATAGAATCCAATAGCATTACTAAACAGTATGAAAACCCCACTCAACAGGATTGGGATGGAGGTGACACAAAAATAGGATTCATAGGATCCAATAGGATTACTTTTTGATTTCCAATAGAGAAAAAAAATGGTCCAACAGGATTTTCCATAGAGGCGACACAAGATCTTATAGGATTGTGAGAATCCTGTAGGATTCTATTAAACAATCACCAATGTTACAGTACATGATTTTCAAGCAGAGTCAAACTGAGCACATGCAGGCACAGCCTCCTGGTCCACTCTCTGTTCCACTCAGCGTGTGTTGTACTGTAAGTATGTTGTGTGTTTCAGAGGGCACTATCTGTGCAGGATTCAGACTCTCAATACTCAAATTACAATAGAGCTAACTGTACAAGGGGCCAGTATTTCTAAATGTTTCATCTGGATCACAATGATCCAGATTCTGTAATCCCCTTTTTGTTTGCTATCCAGGATCAGATCGATCTGGCAGATTTTGAGCTGGTATATTATTACCAAACTATCGGATAGGATCATTCTCATCCAGATACCATAAGATCAAGATTACAGACAGATTGTATTTGTTGTGCTTTGAATAGTCCTCTATCTTGCCATCTACTGGGCAAGCTAATGTTTCGCATCAGTGGGCTACATGGTCAGAAAAAAAAGACATCTTGCATGTCAATTCTACTGTAAATGTATTCATTTATCGGCACACCTCACAATACATGAATTATAATTACTAACCTGTATTTCAGATGTTTTTCCCCAACACCTTAGTTACATTACAGTTTCTTGGTTATAGTGCTTTTCACCTTCTAGATCCACTATGTATCCACCATTCCAGTCGGATCAAGATTATCAAGGTTTGGCATCAAAACTATCCTAATCACTACCTTTGAGTTTTGAAATACAGAAAATCAACATTTAATCATGATTAATTGTCAGATTAGATGAGGAATCGTTATTCAAATTTTAAAAAATCAAATCTTAGTTTTTTTTTTATCAGTTTGGAAATAAATAGCCAATTCTAAGATTTAATCCAATCTGATTGCCAAAATCCGATCAGATAACTTTTGAAATACTGAGCCCAGCTTCCTAAACCAGTATGCCATCTCATAGGGAATATCGATGTAAGCAATATCGGATTCCTTCAGATTTAGGTGAACTGTATAGGGACTTGGCCTGGAGGTTGGTTTCTGACCAAGCATAACACAACCTGAAAATAGGAGCACATACTCAACACTCTCACCACTGAAATCTGAGAGGGCTTATAGTGGCTTTCTATTATGATCTCAGTAAGCATGAAAAGAACAGCATTGTGTTTGTGTGTGTGTGTGTGTGTGTGTGTGTGTGTGTGTGTGTGTGCATGTGCGTGTGTGTGTGTGCGCGTGTGTGCGCGCGCCTGTGTGTGTGTGTGTGTGTGTGTGTGTGTGCGCGCGCGTGTGTGTGCGTGAGTGTGCGTCTGTGACATGACAGTGACATTTAAATGTCTCCCCTTTTTTGAGGCGCTGTCATTATTTCTGAGAGGGGTTACGATTCCTTCACAGGAGGCTGCTCACGGCGGAAGCACTTAGGTATTATCAGACTCAGCGTGCCTTTGAGAGATGAATATAATGGTTCCCATTTGATCGTTTTGTTTTGCCTCCATGTCTGACTCCGGAGAGGGAATCCAGCTTGGCATGCTGATGCATCGGCTTTTCCTCCGTGGAACAGACATATAAATCCTTTTACACGCAACCCTGCCTAACTCCCCCGGTGGGGAAGGCTTTGCATCTGAAATGTACAATTAGTTATTCCTGTTGGGTTTGAATGAAACAACTCAGCTCCCCTCACTCTCCAACATCGGGCCTTAGGGCACGACGCATTAAGAAGGGTTGGTGCTCTCCGAACATACAACTCCTTCGTTTGTTGTTGTCAACCCCCCCCCACCCCCCCCTCCCCACAACCACCATCACCACCACCTCTATCCTGAGATGCACTGGATAAGACCGCGGGGGGTGTGGGGGTGTGTGTGTGGGGGGGGGGGGGGGGGGGGGAAGGGGGGTCGAGGTTCAGCCCCGGCCGTTTGTCCACAGTGGCAGCGTTAACCGTGTGTTTGTCTGGTGCATAAACAAGCTCCCTGAACACCCCCCAGTCAGAGTAGAAGAAGTCGATGGCTGGAACCTGGGCACTTTATTATATCAGTGGGGTCAGTGTTGCACTGTAAAGCCAGCTGTTCCTTCTGTTCCGGGGCTGAGAGCTGAGAGCTGCATGTCGTACCTGTGACCCCCTGGCTGGGCGTAATCTACAAAGACATTAATACAGGCCAGAGCAGTCCCGCAAAACGAGGCTGTTAGGAAGGCTTTTTTCATCTTGCTAAGTGTTCCACTGGCCAACGGGAAACACTTTTTTTTCCTCCCTCTTTCCCCCCCGTGAAGGATTAAATCTAACTCGCCATGCTAAAGAGGCTGAAATGGAATGAAATTCGGCCCTGAATAATTTGGGGTTTTATTGACTTAGCAATTAACAGTTCTGCATGGACTGAAATCCACAGGGACTTAATGATATTACAGTGGGTTTTAACTAGTGATGATGAAGATAAGCAAATAACACAGATCTGTGGCAACATGGCATATCATTGTTATTGTTTAAAAAAAAATAGGTCAGGCATTGAGCATGTTTTTGTATCATTCTGTGTAGCCTAATAAGTTTGGTCTCTCTCTCCCACTCTCTCTTTCTGTTTCGCTCTCTCTGTTTCTCTCTGTTTCTCTTTCTCTCTCTCTCTCTCTGTTTCGCTCTCTCTGTTTCTCTCTCTCTCTCTCTCTCTGTTTCTCTCTCTGTTTCTCTTTCTCTCTCTCTCTCTCTCTCTCTCTCTCTCTCTCTCTCTCTCTCTCTCTCTCTCTCTGGTTGTCTCTCTGGGCCGAGGTTAATTCATTTCATTAATGTTTTATTCATACCAGTAGATACAAGATCCCCACAGCTGTTGTGAGGCGGCTGCATTCCAAACATCTTACCAAATAAATGCCACAGAGGGTTTTGGGAAGGGGAAATGGTTCGGCTTTTTTCACATTGAAAAGAAAAATGTCACGCTGAACCTCTCTCCTCGTTGAGCTTACATGTAGCTGTAAACCTACTGTGACCTATGCTCACGGTGAAAGATATGTCCATTCCCTTTCCTTTTCAATTCACTGATGGAACTTTGAAGAGGTTTTTTTTTTCTTCCCTTTTTGTGGCTCTCCATTTCCCACCCCCCGTCTTCACACAGCTAAAAGTGGAAGTAATCATGCATGCTCTACACAGGATTGACTCCATGGTCTCTGCTCACATTTCCTTAAGGATATTTATTCATGATAGTTTGTGTACAGCTTCTTATCCGTTTGGAAAATACATGAGGAGGGAAGCCAAGCTGTTGAGTGAAAAAAATTCGGAGTGTACTTTAAATAGTTTATATGCAATATTCTTATCATCAGGCAACAATAGACAGATTCAATGAGCACATCCAGCTATTTCACTTTCAATAGCAATGGAGCTCTTCACAGCAGACAATGTGTGAATGACTGACTGAGCAGCAGATATTAAACATTATTGAATCTTACCAAAAGACCCAGACTGCTGGGTTTTGAAATGTGATAGTGCTGAGGAGGAAAGTCTGTCTGATGATTTGGGGGGTTGGGGGTAGGGGATGCTTCAAATGTTTCAAATCTCCGGGCTGAAATAAATCTAGTTTTATCTAGTCACTGAAGCATTTCCCTGCCAATTAGAGAAACAGTCACAAAGCGATTCATCGTAGAAAGCCTCCGGATTTTTATGTGCCATTTTAAAGCACAGTATTCATGCCGTGTTTGTGGAGATCAAACCTTTTTACGTTTGACATTTTAGCACGTGCAGCAGTTTTCTTTCCTTCAATACAGAAGTATGTTTCGTTCTGCTTTAAAGAAGACTGGATCTGGTACCCAAGGTCATTGTTAGGTCTCTCTAAAGACATCTGGCATTAAGGGAAGGTTGTAGGGGGGGTGGGGAGGTAAAGGTGGCTGCGGGGTGGGTGGGGGGGAGGGTGTCTCTTCATTTCCTGATGCCTGGCTGTCATGTCCCGTGTCGTAGATGTCATAGTTGTGTTCACTCAGCTGTGTTTTCTGTAACACACTTGTACGAGTGAGTAGAGGCGTGATAAAAGATGAACATATGATGAGAGAGAGAGAGAGAGAGAGATGGAGGCAGAGAGAGAGAGGAGAGTTATAATTGGTATGAGGTTGAAAGCCAACACGTTCTGACGCTAGCACATACAGTGCTTCGTGGTAATGAATTAAAGATTACAAAAGCACACGCTGTATTTTCAAAGACACACATCTCTTAATTGGAAGCCTTGGAAGGAGCCCCAAGTGTTCTCTGTCTTCTTCAGCATCACTGAGATCATAAAGTTGGACCTAACTTATTTTCTCATTAACATGAATATGTGACAATAATGACAAGACAACTGTAAGCCTTTGATAAGGAAGGTTATGGGTCTCCTGGGGACCACGACTTATTGGCCATTACTCTATGATAACATGAAAGTAAGTGTGCTATTTGCAGTGATGTGAATAACGGCGTAAAAATAAACGGCGTTACTAACGGCGTTATTTTCCCCCAGTAACGGGTAATCTAATTGATTACTATTTCCATCGGTATAACGCCGTTACCGTTGCCGGTAATTCAATGCGGCGCGTTACTACTGAAGCTTCTCATTGTCATCCGACCTCAGTCACAGCTGCAAAGGTGTTTTTTGTTTGTTTGTTGGTGAGGGGGGAGGGGAGGGGCGAGACAACCGCGCAAGTGATCATGATTGGCTATGGTAGAGAACATGTCATGGTAAGCCAACCATAGTTCAGTGTTGTGCGGATGTTTCTACACACAAACTACGCGCGCGCACACAGCACCACACACACACTGTAACTATCAGAGAGATACACGCAGCAATGGCGAGTCCCGAGTGTTCTGAGGTGAACGTGGCGTTTTCACGGTGGAAGTACAGGCACTATTTCAGTACTACTTTAAAAGCACTTCATATTGTTTAACTGTTAACTTTTGTAATGAAGAAAATACTTGAAGTACAATATGTCTACCAGTTGTGGTCTGTTGAAGTGCAATACATATGAAAAGTTCCCTGCTGAAACCTGCTCAGAAAAAAATCTATCTTCACAAGAAGATCACATTTATCTTCTAATATGGCAGTGGGTAAGCTTTTCCTTGTCACATTTGGTTGACTGACCTTAACTTAGCCCGCTGCACCGTGGTAAAAAGTAACGCAATAGTTACTTTCCCTAGTAACTAGTTACTTTTATAATGAAGTATTGCAGTTACTAACTCAGTTACTTTTTGCGATAAGTAACTAGTAACTATAACTAATTACTTTTTTAAAGTAACGTGCCCAACACTGGCTATTTGGTAGGACATGTGAGATACACGTGTTCTGAACAATGAAAACAATCATCTTGGCCTACAGTTGATTATGGAGTACTTAAATGCTGGGTACTCACCATTGCTGAGTGTTTCTGTCTTCATCAAATGACAGGGTTGGTTAAAAAGCACAACAGAGACAAAATGTATGAGAAATGATGGGAAATTATGGCTTTTATTGTGTGTTTTTCCACTAATCTGTAATGATGAAAGTAGTGGAAAAACTCCATGTCATAATTCCAGTAAAATGCAGTGGTGTGGAAAATGATTTCTCACTAACTTATGTCCATTCGGAAAAAGGTTCCTTGGTCGGATTCATGATAAGGTGAATGTTGCTAATGCCCAATTGAAGACCCCAACTCATATACCTTTTTCATATTCTGAGTTAGGATATTTATTCATCAAGTTTATTATTATATTATCATTCAAAACTAAAAATATTGTTTAACCTTTGGTTGTTTACCCAGAAAATTCCGTAGTCTGTAAACTGAGATGGTTTGAGTTGGCATATCGTTATCAATGTGAGAGAGGGTAGAGGGTTGTCTTTTGTTTCTGAATGTGTGATGCTTCCTGCGCTTGACTGAAGGAGATGGAATACCTTGCAATTTTACTATGAGTGTCTTTTAATGAGTGATACATACACAAACAGACAAACACACACACACACACACACTGCTTTTTAGAGATATTGAGCAGCCTTACACATAGAATATCTCTGTTAAAAGAGATCAAATGCTGGTGGATACCATTTTCATCGGATCGGATAGAAAATAGAAAAATCGGAAATATATCCACTAACTCCGACCCTCTTTGGTATGTCAGCAAAAATCCCAGGAAAGGGTTTTTAGATCCCAGAGGAGGGGGAGATGTTAGATGGCTGTAAAGTGAGCAAAATAAATTAATAAAAACGCACATTGAGACAATAAATCCAGACGCGCGAGCTCGAGCGCTAATCTGTCTGTGTAGTCAGGA
>NC_137677.1:9566257-9641257 GCF_963989245.1 Nansenia antarctica | reverse complement strand
CGATATAACAAACAACAGTTTTAGGGTCACTAAATACTTGGAATAGGATTCACTGTATCGTCTGCCGTAGGCTACTAGGTAAGTGATACATGGCTTGTAAACAAACTTATGTTTTAGGACGTGTTCAAAAGCAAGGACTGTGTGATCATCTAATTATGTGTAGTTATGTGTTTTTAGCCTGTTCTATCAACATGTTGTGATGTGCTAAACATGCAGTTAGATGTTCATAGCAATGTTTCTTCTATTAGCAGCTGTTTTGTGTGTGTTTTGATTCAGAGCGAGTTTGGTTTGATACATATTCAAATAAGCATATCTTCTTCAACTATAATATAATAAATAAATAAAAAAGACCTTGCCCTACTTGAGGGCTTTTTCATCAGACCCTATCACAAATAGATATCAAATGTATGTATGCCATCTTTGCCGTAAATATATATAAACCGTATATATATCCTGTATTAGGAGGACATGGTTTGGCTACAAATATCTCAAACAGTGATATGCATTCGAAATGGTCACACTTTACATTAAGTTGGCACTATGTCTACAATATGTAGTAACTCTGTTATTACCGTAGTAACAACATTCTATTAACATGCTGTTACATACATCATAATAGTGTATTACATTATATTAGGTTAGATTACATTATAATATTAGATTAGGTTATTATATAATATATAATAGTATATAGTTTCAACTCCATATACCATGCAGTTACCTAATTACTATGTAACAACAGATTAATACAATGCTGTTGTAAAAGTAATTACAGTGTTACAACACAGGTATACAGTATGGATAAATGAATGTAAAGTGTAAACAAAATGAATAGTTTAGACTCATCCCCTGCATTCATAGTGCCAGCCTACATGGTCCTCCACTACAGGCTGGGGGAGGTAGAAATCAGAGGACGGGCTCATTGTAATGCATGCATGGGGTGAGGAATGGTTCCAGACACGTGACATCATTCCTCATTCCATTCCATGCATTACAATGAGCCTGTCTTCCAATGTCTGCCTGCCTTCAACAGCCTCCCCCTGTCCTCTACCCAGCGCTGAACTGAGTGTGAGTTCAGGTGCCTATCTTGTCTGTGGAGAGCAACACGAGGTGGGTAATCGGACAGGTCTACTTCCCTGGTGTTGACGTGAGCCAAAGTGACGGTCTGGGGATTACCTTTCACCTTCCTGTCCTGTTCCCCTCAGAGGAAGATTGACAGTTGTGACAGGTAGTCTCTTTTGCAGGGATTTGTCGCAGATCGTTAGGGGCCCCACCATTTTGTCGAGAATTTGTACTAGGATCGCGCTGTCACACTTTTCTAGAAGTACAGTATGTCTGTACCACCACGGTGGACATGGCAAAATGTAAAAAGGCCTTTATGTCTGAATGACACAGACTATAAGCCTCTTTGTCTGTGCTTCTCTGCATTTCAATTTATTCAGCTCATCTCATATTCATTTAGCTCTGAATGAATTATAGGGTTCCTTTTTGATCAGCGAGGAGCAGGAGATTGTGGGCAGTGTGGAGACTCTTATGTCACGTCGTGTTGTGATGCCAACGCCCGCACGATGACCTACAAAATACCCTGTTGCCGTGCAGAGTAATCACGTTTGATTGCACGCAATCTCTGTCACAATTGTCAAACAGACCATCTCGTCAGACAAGAATTTAACCGCTCTATTTATTTATTTATCTATCGACACATCTGTCTCTCCATCTCGCCCCCCCATATGTTCAGTCTTTTCCTTGGAAGGTGGCGTGCTGGAGTTGGAGTTGAGGAGTGAGCGAGTGACTCTTTTGGGCAGTGGTGAGTGAAATGTCCTTCACCACTCTCACTGACAAGCTGTTGGGCTCTCTGGGAGTCTGGGAGAGAGTCGATGAAAGGCAGACGCGCAGACTTGGAAGCTGTCCAGAGATGGGCAAGATTTCAGGGGTAATGTGACGGGCTTGGGAGAGGGAGGACGGTGCTGTTCTGCTCCCTCGCCACGAACAGCAACTCCCTCGAGTTCTCCTCAGACGGTTCTTTACAGAATGACTTTCTCACGTCTCTAACAAGGAGAACCTTGATGACACCGTGTATGTTTCCCTCTACTCACTGTCTTATTGAGACACAACTTAATTGGCAGGTTATACTACGTCTATGTTCGATCTTACTAAATACATAAATACATAATATGACAGAGGTATACAGCATACGTTAGAAATCATGGATGAACACTTCATCTACAATACAGTGTGTGTTTTTTCATTGGCCACCGTAATTCAATGCAAAGTACATTTTATGAAACGTACGCCTCTATTTGGAGATAGTTTCATCCATCCCCAAAGGACTTAATGTGCTAACTGGGTTTGTGTGGTGAAGAAATAACTCACATTATACTGTGGAACAGTACATTGCCAGCCATTAAGTTGACAATATGAACTGGTGTGAAGTAGGACATCTATCCCCACGGGGTTAACATTTTGGGGAACAGTCGTCGTGCAGGGTTTCATCATTACAGTGTAGACTGAGGAAATAAGGACATGGTGTTTCCTCTGCCTTTTGTTAAACTGAGAATATCGCATTGTCTCCGAAGTTAGCGCGTTTGAGGTGTTCCTGTTATGTAATCTATTTAAAGAATTCTCAGAGGTATTTGAGTTCCGAGACATGCTGACATGAAAGAATACTTTGTTGTGATGCAGATAGAATTGCAAACCGTATTTCAAATGACAATGAGGTGAAAATGGACAGCTACAATGCAACCATAGCCTAGTACAGTACTTTACAGGATTAAGCTAAGTACAGTATTCAGACTTCCAATTAGAGATGACAAAGACAGTCATTTGAAGACCATGGTTAATAATAATTATTAGAAAAAAGACATACAGTACCAGTCAAACGTTTTGGACGCCCTTTCCCATTCAATCGGGGAAGTGTGTCCAAACGTTTGGCTAGTACTGTTCATGTCTTCATGTAGTTGAGTAAGTGAATATACTCCTGGTACCATAGAACCATATATTAGTCTATACTCCTGGTACCAGTCTCCGTTAAAGGTTCTGTGAGTTTCTTGTTATTTCAAAAGTGCAGAGCAGGTACAGTACAGTCCACAACAGACTGGCCCTGTGTCCAGGTGAAATAGGAAAGCGTACACATGCCTCCCACCGTTTGAAATAATGATTACAGCCATTGTTCCGGTGGCAGAGGAGGGGACAGAGCAAAGCTTGTTCTCCGTAGTGATCCTGTAACATGACCAAAGCACTCACGAACCTGAATGTGACATTTTGTTAGCAACCAACATAGCAACAAGACCCACGGGAGGGTTCTGTGAAACTGAGGAGCAAAATTAAGTCTTTCTTCTCTGATTGGTATTTGGGCCATCAAACGTCCCCAGTGGTTATTTGACGTCAACACCTGACACGTCGGCTTTCACCGAGGACCTGGCAACAGAACGAGACTCCCTCTCTGTGTGGACCTTTATACGTCTGCTGGAAGGCGAATAGGGGAATAGATTGTCTAGACCTTTATATAACCACCACGTAAAAAAAATAAACATCCATTTCATAATTGATGCCTAATATGCACACAGACCTTCTGTATGAATGAATGAATGAATGAATGAATGAATGAATGAATGAATGGTCTTTATTGTCATTGCTACAGTACAGGTACCAAACAACGAAATTTAGGAGGGTTGGCTCCCCTGGTGTTAGGAAAGAAAAAAAACACTTTTAAAAACATCACAAGAAGGGAAGGAGCTGGTTTACATAAATAAAGGCTATGTACACTATCCACTGTACTATACTGTACAGATAGACGACTAGGGTTGTCATATTGCACAATAGTGTTATTGCACATTTATTTAAAGTGTCGCCGTTTGCAGGCTTGAAATGTACATATTTGTGCCTGTACCTGAACAAGACTCATTTGGTATGTTACCTCTTTCCCAGAACCTAATTCAACCCGAAATGAATTATAGTCTTAATGACTTATTGTTATATGTGCTTATACAGGCACAACCAAAATATGACACTTAATAACAGAAGCAGCGACTGTGCCACTTCCCCTCCGGAAAGCGTTTAGCATAGGATGCAGCAGGTGATAAAAAAAAACTAATGGTGTTTGGGTTAGTCGCTTTGCTTACGTGGTTCCTATACTGTATTGCTGATAAGCTGCAAAGTTAAAATACTGGGGGAAGTTGCCTTGTGTGCAGCTCTTGGACACTAAATCCATATTTATGGAGATGTATCCATTGCGTGTAGGAGACTAATGGCTGGTGCAGTTTGTAATTTTACGGCCCTTTGGTCATGTGTTTGCCGAACAAAAAAAAGCTGCGGTGTGTAGAAAGTGTGCATACTTGATTCGGTAAGCAATTGAATACTGTTAAGAAGTGGAAAGGTGTTATTAATCATCCGTTCAAGTTGTTTTCATATGTGAGTACTCATGTGTGGGGTAGCAGAGTGCACTCTGCATTTCTTTTCATCAGGGAGGAGAACTGGATGTGTTTCATTCTGAAAAGTCAAAATACAGTCTTGGTAGCCACCTCTAGTTCTAGCTTCTCTCTTTTACCCAGTCATCTTTGCCACCCATATCTGCTTGTATTTTTCTAATGTCCTTGGATTGTGTGAAACAATTTTCATCACCCCACAACAACAGTTCTGGCCAAGTTAGTTCTATTTCCGAATACTATTATTTAGTAAAAGACAAGTCAAACTTGAGGGTTGTTCCAATCGTTTATGACAGCAGCTGGTGAATCCGGGAACAAGTCGGCAACCAATCGAAATGTTCGGACTTACATATTCTGAAAAATGTAAATAAATGTCAACATTGTTGAAAATCAATGACACACTCGCTAGTCAAGCCAAAATATTGCAATGCAATGGATGTGTATTATTATGATTATTATGTGAGTAATCCCCACTACTCTACACTAACTAGGTAGTACTTGTTCCCGGTTTCCCCAGCTGACGTCACATTCCAGTGCTTCTAGTGTGATATGAACCTCTCAAACCAGCCCCAAACTGTTCCTTAATCAGTCCTCTCACTCCTAGCTCTACTCTGTAATTCACTGTAACAATTGCGCCACAAAAATGTAGATGTCAGCGAAGTGTATTCTAGTTCTTAAGAGCAGACAGAAGAAAAAGATTGATTGATTTTGTTGTTGTTGTTGTTGTTGTTGTTGTTGTAACACAACGCATTTAAGTGAAGAATTGTGTGTACTACCTGGTTGTCATTGCCAACAGAGTTTGAAGAGATTTATTGTGGTCAATATGTAGTGATGCATTACACCAGAATTGTAGTCAAGTATATGTTTATTTCATACAGTGGAAATAGTCTTGGTGTGTGATTTTTAAGGAGTTTTCTCAAGGACCCAGTACCAATCCACTATCTTAACTGAGATCAGCTATGGCTAAAAGCCTGTGAGATGAAACGCATTGAAATCCAATGAGCCAAGCAATATTTGCATCATAGGAGCGGCAGATTGAAAGTAATACAATTTAGAAACTAATCAGTGTTATGAGTGGAATACCATTGAAAATATGCAAGGCAATATTTACGCCTAATGACAGGTACTGTAGATTTGAAAGCGAAGCAATAACCTCTGCCCTGATCTCCAAAAACAAACCAAGGCAATGTCATTAGATACGAATTAACTCAAGAGCGGCAAGGTCATGCAAAGCTTCAGACAGTTACATGAGCAGCCAGGGTATTCTCTTCCCTGACAGCTACCCACTACCCCCTACCTTCACACCTGTCTGCCCCTAGAAGCCTCGGGTTAACACAGGCGGACATGTCAATATGAATTAGAATGCATCACCATCACCAAGGCACAGTAAGACAACTTCCCCCGTATTCAGGAAAGTACTCCGAAAAATATCCCCCCTGGAGGAATACTCGAAAACAAAATAATAAAAAAGGAAAAAACGAGAAAACGGTCGATGCGGAATAAATTACGGATCACTGACTTTGTGGTTTGCTTGACTGGGCTTTGCGTCTGGAAATAGGCAGACAAGAGGCTTCCGGGCAGAAGTGGAACACAGGGACACGGCGGAGGCGGATCTGGGGCACAGCCACCACCGAGAGACCCACCTGGACCGGACCTGTGTGCCCGACACAGCCCCCCCCCGACACAGCCCCCCCCTACCCTAACCCCCCGACAGACCTCCTTCCTGGGCGGGGCTCCGTGTCCACCGATGCTGGGTACTTCCCTCCCTCCCCCCTGCCTGGCAGCCTGACACCCAGGGTGACAGTGATGGGGTCAGAGTCCGAATCTA
Source organism: Nansenia antarctica (assembly GCF_963989245.1). Classification (NCBI taxonomy): domain Eukaryota; kingdom Metazoa; phylum Chordata; class Actinopteri; order Argentiniformes; family Microstomatidae; genus Nansenia; species Nansenia antarctica. The sequence continues at coordinate 9,635,005 of NC_137677.1, read as the reverse complement.
ACCCTTGCTTTTCTTGTCTCGTCTCTGTTCCCAGGCCTATGCAAATAGCCGCTAATAGCCTGTTATTAAAACTCTACGTCCTCCTCCTCCTTCGCCGCTCTGTGAGTCTTCTGTTTAATGAGCACTTGGGGGCGAGGCGTGGCCTGAGCTCAACTCCTAAACACACAGCTCGGCGGGCAGACACAGACACACATCACTGTGGACCTGTCACCTGTCACTGTCTCTGTCACTGGCGAGTAGAACTTTACTGTCTCTGCGCTCTCTCTCTCTCTCTCTCTCTCTGTCTGTGCTCTCTCTCTCTCTGTCTGTGCTCTCTCTCTCTCTCTGTCTGTGCTCTCTCTCTCTCTCTCTCTCTCTCTGTCTGTGCTCTCTCTCTCTCTCTGTCTGTGCTCTCTCTCTCTCTCTCTCTCTCTCTCTTTCTCTCTCCCTCTCCCCATGACACTGCCCTTGACAGAAAAGAAAGAGTTGATTCTGTCTCGCTCCCTCTTCCGTGCTGAGCAGGACGCCTGGGGTAAGGTGATGAGGTGAACCGTACCGCCTCCCTTAGCCTCGATGCGCAGGCTGATCCCCTGCCGCCTGTCTCTATGAACACTCCCTACACCTTTGCCTCGCACACAAATAAACAGGCGTGCGCAAATCCCACTTAAGATTCTGAGCCCACTTTGTTTTCCGAGAGGACCGGCTCAAGAGGGTCCAAGGCCTGCAGGGCGGGGAGGGCGATGCTGTTTCAGGTATTGTGGGGCCTCACAGGAAGCACAGAGACAAAAACAAAGATTTGTTCTGTTGGATTGCCGACGCAGACAGCAAACTGAACCCAAGTGCGTTGCTCTGTCTCTACCGCTGGAGGCACTGGTCCTGGACACCTACAGGGTCTCCCGCCCTGGTCCGAGACAGCTACAGGGTCTCCTGGCCTGGTCCTGGACACCTACAGGGTCTCCTGCCCTGGTCCTAGACAGTTACAGGGTCTCCTGGCCTGGACCTAGACAGCTACAGGGTCTCCTGGCCTGGACCTAGACAGTTACAGGGTCTCCTGGCCTGGTCCTAGACAGCTACAGGGTTTGGTCAAGGCTTCAGTTTTGTCACGCTAATGAAATGAAGACATCTGGATCCGAGGTGTTTTATCTAATGATCGCAAGGTCGGCGGTTCGATCCCCAACTGGCCACGTGTCGAGGTGTCCTCAGGCAAAACACTGAACCCCGAAATTGCTCCCGAATGAGTGGGCCGGCGCCTTGCATGGTAGCTTGCCGCCATTGGTGTGTGAATGGTGAATGAGAGGCCATTGTAAAACGCTTTGGAATAAGGCGCTTTAAGTGCAGTTTATGTCTAATGGTTACCTACGGTCCACTCAATAAACCAGAACGACTAATTAATTACTAAAGAGTTCATACGAGAGCGACGGCATTTAATATGTTAAATATGTTTTCTTTTCTTCGTTTTTTTTCAATGTAATTTCAGGTAAAGTAATGAAATCTCCTTCTCACGATGCCTTGTGACATTTAATTACCCCTTACGCAGGACGACATCAGTTGAGTGTAGCTAAAGCCACCCTGCTGTAGGTGTGAAGACCCTCTCTGGAATATCTCTGTCAGTAGATGAGTAATTTATTGAAATGATTGTATTAATTTGAATGTCGCACGTGAGAAGCCAATGGATCTAAATGACAAGTAATTGCTGCTTCCTCCTGGAGCGTTAGTCGAGGCTGATTATCGAGTAGCACCTTTCATGGGATGGACAGGTCCGTTTGAGAACATGTGAATTACAATATTATCATTTAGCAGACGCTTTTATCCAAAGCAACTTAGAATTAGAGATTACAGGGACAGTCTCCCTGGAGTAACTTGCCGTACTAAGTTCCGTACTCAAGGGCACACTACTGGTGGTGTTGCCAGGTGGGATTTGAACTAATATAATATTATAATAGATGCCATTTATCTGATGCTTTTATCCAAAGCGAATTACATTGCAGTGAGCGCATACATTTTCAGTATATATGGTCCCAATGGGAATCGAACCCACAATCTAAGCGTTGTTAGCGCCATGCTCTACCAACTGAGCCACAGAGGACCACCTGCACTGACCTCATGACCTTCCGATCACCAGTCCAACTCACTATCCCCCTAGATCACCACAACCCTCCTCCTCCTCCCACATTCAACATTCAACCTTTTTAGAACATCCTCATTGACTTTCTACATACATAAATGCTATTTATGTATTCCGAGAGTGCAGGACTGCAGTCGTGAGGCATTTATCTGTCTACCTAGCACTCTAATGATCAATTCAAATCATTGATTGGTTAGTCCTCCGCGTACCTGGTTTGCGCAGATGAAAACAAGTATCTTATTAAAAGGCAAATATGAAAGCCGGAGGAAAAACAAAGACCAAAGCTATGTATGTTATCACGCCTCGGGCCGTGCATGGGTAAACAGTGTTTCTCCTATAGGTTTTCCTACAGACTCATTGATCGATGATGCTCATCATGCATTGCGGCCCCTCGCGTCGTAGTTTCGGGTCTTTGAAGTATTCTCTGACATACCTCAAGCTCTTCATCATAGAGCAATCTCCCCACACTGACATTTTGGAAAATTACTTCTGCATGCCGTATGATTATTTCTTCTCTGGTCACCTTCCTCTGAGAGTAAACAGTCGGGAAAAAAACAAGTTTGCTTTTTTCTAGGTCAGTGCGAGCATACATCACTACTGCGGGTTAGTTTCGTCCCTTACCGCCCTCTACAATTGGCCCCTAGGGAAATCTATAGCTCGGCCTTATTAAGCAAAACCCGAACGAAGCCCAGAGCTTCAGGAGCTCCAGCCCCACTCCTGCTGACTCATAAAAATGATGTAAGAGCCCTGTTGTGATGATTGCTGACATCAGCCGAATATAATTCTATTAGAGCGGCCATTTGTTGCTGGGGTTTTCATTGCAGCTTCATTCAGAGTTCTAAATGACCCTGCATTTCTTTTAGTGTCCTGTTGGGAAATAGGCCCCGGCGTCGGAGCACTCAGGATGTTCTCCCAGTCATAGCTCAATGTACAGCGGTCCGCTGCACTTTTCTTTTCCTCTCCTCTGCACTCCTCTGCTAATGCAGGAGGTTGTACTTCTTCTTCTTCTTCTCCGGTACGAATGGCGGCTTCTTAAAAGCCTTCTTCTTCTTTGAAATTGATCTGTTTACTTTTTTTGTTTTCGTAAGTACACCACCTGTAAAAAAAAAAACGACATTCCACAGAGCAGAGCGTCGGTATTGAGGGCAGACGTACCATAGTGTTAAATGATCAGGACATGGGCTCTGCAGAAACATCTAGGCTATACAACGGGCTTCTTGCGTTTAAGTGTAACTTGTGTGGCTCACTTGTGTTTATCTGATTTGCAGTGTGTTTAGTTTGTGTGCTACCGTGTGTTGTAATTAACTTCCCCCTCCCCTAACTTTGTGTGTCCCCCGATTAAATGAAGCACAGCCTTTGTTCAGACGAGGTGCTCTAAGTCGGATGATGCAGCTGATGACAGGATAACCGGTTCGCACATATGCAAAAACATTGTCTAAAACATCATTCAAGGGACAGAATCAAGTGTATGCGCCTCCTAGCATTCAACAGGTGTGTCTTTCGATGTCGCTAGGAGAGTACGTTTTGTCTGGCGAACCCAACCCCCGTCCCAGTTCTGGCTAAAAGTTGATGAGAGGTTAAAAGCATCACCTCTTTCATTTGTATTTTTTTTTTTATTGTTCTCAAAACCCTTGTCTGTTTGTATAGGCAGCTTACGCTCTGATGCACACACATATCCCACCAGACATGCCACCAGTGGTAACTACACAATTCCAAAAACTAAAACAAATTTGAAACAATGTGCAGTGTTGTATAGAGCTATGGTTGAATGGAACGCCCTACCAGGTCATATCTCTAAAACCCAGAATAAAATCAGTTTAAAAAAACAAGTGAAACAATACATCATACGCATTGGATCTCAGCTAGATTATTTTAATGATATTTCTGTTATTTATTGTCGTTTGGGGATGGTCCTTCTTTGTTATGTGTTTGGTGATGCTCGCTAAACTAACTAAGGTCGTGAGCATTGCAGACTTTTATTTAGTTTTTTGTTATTTGTTGTTATGCATCGATGTTGATGTTTTTCTTCTTTGTTATGTTTTGTGATGATTTCTTGTAATATGTTTTGTGTGGACCCCAGGAAGAGTAGCTGATGCTACTAAATGGAGATCCTAATACATCAAATCAAAACCAGTCTGCATTCGCTCGGTCGCTCTGTACTGTATGTAGGCTACCTTGATTGCTTGGTTAGTCATGGGCTCGCTGCATTATTGTATACGTGTATATTGTGATAGTTTACTGTATGTCCTGTGTCCTCTATGTTAAGGTGAACTAGTCTACTGTACGTATGTGTCCTCTATGTTAAGAACTATACTGTATGTGTCCTCTATGTTAAGAACTATACTGTATGTGTCCTCTTTGTTAAGAACTATACTGTATGTGTCCTCTATGTTAAGAACTATACAGTATGTATCCTCCATGTTAAGAACTATACAGTATGTGTCCTCTATGTTAAGAACTATACAGTATGTGTCCTTTATGTTAAGAACTATACAGTATGTGTCCTTTATGTTAAGAACTATACAGTATGTGTCATTTATGTTAAGAACTATACAGTATGTGTCCTTTATGTTAAGAACTATACAGTATGTGTCCTCTATGTTAAGAACTATACAGTATGTGTCCTTTATGTTAAGAACTATACAGTATGTGTCCTTTATGTTAAGAACTATACAGTATGTGTCCTTTATGTTAAGAACTATACAGTATGTGTCCTTTATGTTAAGAACTATACAGTATGTGTCCTCTATGTTAAGAACTATACAGTATGTGTCCTTTATGTTAAGAACTATACAGTATGTGTCCTTTATGTTAAGGTGAACTAGTCTACTGTATGTGTCCTTCATGTTAAGGTGAACTAGGCTACTGTATGTGTCCTCTATGTTAAGAACTATACTGTATGTGTCCTCTATGTTAATAACTATACAGTATGTGTCCTTTATGTTAAGAACTATACAGTATGTGTCCTTTATGTTAAGAACTATACAGTATGTGTCCTTTATGTTAAGGTGAACTAGTCTACTGTATATGTCCTCCATGTTAAGGTGAACTAGTCTACTGTATATGTCCTCCATGTTAAGGTGAACTAGTCTACTGTATGTGTCCTCCATGTTAAGGTGAACTAGGCTACTGTATGTGTCCTCTATGTTAAGGTGAACTAGGCTACTGTATGTGTCCTCCATGTTAATGTGAACTAGTCTACTGTATATGTCCTCCATGTTAAGGTGAACTAGTCTACTGTATGTGTCCTCTATGTTAAGGTGAACTAGGCTACTGTATGTGTCCTCTATGTTAAGGTGGGTGGGGTTTGGCCATCCCAGGAGTGGTGCAGAGGAGATGGAGAGATGCTGACAAGCATAGTCTGAAGTCCAGTTAATCTATGTGTTATCTAAATAATTGAGAAGCAGGGCCTCTGCCTCCCCTCTGCCAGCCCCTGTGTGCTTTACGCATCTGCTTTTACTGTAATAGTCCTTGTTTGTGTTTGTCCTATGAATGTATTTATTAGCCAGGTGAACTCTGTTTTCTTCGGCGTATGGGTAGTTGTTTTCCTCTCCACTCCACCAGGCTCGGGGCCGAGGGGCTACCCTTTTACCACCCCGAGACCTGGTTGAGGGGCTCACCCGGGCTATATTTCTATATACAGCCCGGGTGAACTCTGTAATAACCAAAGAATAAACCCCCAAAAAACTAAAACCTGTGAACCTGTGGTGCATGCTCTCACTTCATGCCAGTCTGCCAGTCTGCCAGTCTGCCAGTCCAAATGATTGAGCCATAGTGTGGTTGACCACCCCACACTCTTAGGGTGATGAAGGCCATTAAGCTACACATGTATTACTTCACTTAAGGCAATGCTTCATAGTTAGGTGAACTTGCACCTGGGGTCAGAACAGTGAATACAGCTTTGGAGTGAGGCTGCTTTCCTCGCAGTTTTCTGTTGCCTAGGAAGCAAGTGGGACTCCATCAGAGGTAACAACAAACCCCAAAAAACAACTCACAGAGCTACAGTACAACCATCAGCCTGCTTCTTTACCTGTCTCTTGATGCCATATACTTTAGCCCTACTTATTTCTCAATGTGAGGTCGGCTGTTTCACCCGGTTGCCTTTTACGAGCTTTTCACAGCCTCCTTTCTACCTGCCTTCTGTATGCTGAGGCCTCGGAAAAAATATCTCTCAAGAGTCGTGAGCATTAACAGGTGGCACTTGACAAGAAGCTGTGGCATTGTGCATAAAATCCCCCCCCCCCCTAAAATCCCCCCCTTCTCCCAGCCGACTCTCCTGGAGAAACGTTCTCTCTCCGGCTCTGACACTCACCGGGGCTTGGCTTCCAGGGCGAAGTGTTGTTTGTCTCCATAAGGCGTAGGATCAGCACATGGATGAGATGGCCTCCCCCCTCTCCCTCATCCCATCTCCTCTGATGCCCCCCCCACCTACCCACCCACCCCCTTGTCTCTCTCTTGCTCTCTCTCCCTCCCTCCCTCCCTCCATCCATCTCTCTCTCTCTCCTTCCCCTTGTCTCTTGCACCTCGCCTCTGATGCCCCCCCACCCACCCACCCTGCACTCTCTCTCTTGCTCTCTCTCCCTCCCTCCATCCATCTCTCTCTCTCTCTCTCTCTCTCCTTCCCCTTGTCTCGCTCTTTCTCTCTCCCTCTCCCTCTCTCACGGGATCTTTTCATTTAAAAACTGTGTCATACTGAGGGGTAAACGAGAGCGAAGAGGAGATCACACAGAGGTTAAAATGTTCTCCTGCATTTTCCCAGAACACCCCATCCTAGTGCCTCCTCTAGGCCTTCGGTAAAGTTGTTTTTCTTCTCCTCCAGTTCGACCAACATGTAGGAGGCACTCTTCTTACTCTTTACAGAAGAGACAGAAGCATAGCCAGCAGACTGAGGGACCTTGGTGAAACAGATTGCTTGGATGTACTGCAAGTGAATACAAAAAGGAAAATCCTCCAATGTGAAGTGTGCTGCTCACTCTAACTCACATTCTGTTTGTCTCAAGAGGTTTAAATGGTCTGTTATTATGTTGCTTGCTAGCAGTTGTTCCTAAGCAGTTGTTCCCATTGGCTTGAGCCCTGTACTTATAATTAAGGAAACCGTAGCATCTGTTTATCTGCCAATCATACTAATTGGAGCTGCACATACCGTCCAACATCAATGATACTGTAGGATTTCAAATAAAAATAGAGGTGTGTACTAATCTAATAGAGAACATTTAGAGAAAGCAGATCACCAAGTACCAGATATAGGCTGGTATACAAACACAAGCACAATGATTCATTATTTTTGTAGGCTACTTCGCTATGACATTCCAAGTGGCAGTTCTTCAATGGTTCTCATGTCACATTATAGAAAATAAAAAATAAAAGTGGATGCAAATACAGTTTTTTTTTTAACAGCAAATCGATACTGTACATCCTCTAGCGTGACACCGAAGAGTGACAAATGAACCTGAACATGAACTCCTTCTTCTTCATATCCCCTCGATGCACAGACGACAGCACACGACGGATGAAAAGGTCATTTTAAACAGTGTATACTTTTCCTTTCCTAACAGGTCTCGACGGTCAAGTCAATACATCTGAATGACAGCTCTGGAACGTTGGTTAGAGGAGTCTGCGGGTTTCTCACTGTTTGTTGTTGTATCCCCTTAAGTGTCTCTGTCATGCCTGTCTTCATCTACAACGCACTCCACAAATTATTGATTCTGGCCGTAGTTAGCTGTTCCTCACAGTGAGCAATAATAGGAGGAGGGTGTTGTTGTTTTGTGACTGCTCTGCTCTTCCATCCTCCACCCTGGAACCCCCCCCCTCCCCGTCTGTTTCTCTGTCCTTATCTCTCTCTCTCTATCTCTCTCCCTCTTCTCTCTCTCCCTCTCTCTCTCCCCCTCTCTCTCTCTCTCTCCCTCTCTCCCCCTCTCTCTATCTCTCTCTCTCTCTCTTTCTCTCTCTCTCTCTCTCTATCTGTCTCTATCTCTCCCACTCTCTCTCCCCCCCTCTCTCTCTCCCTCTTCTCTCTCTCCCTCTCTCTCTCCCCCTCTCTCTCTCTCTCTCCCTCTCCCTCTCTATCTCTCTTTCTCTCCCTCTCTCTCTCCCTCTCTCTCTCCCTCTCTCTCTCTCTCCCTCTTCTCTCTCCCTCTCTCTCTATGTATTTTTCTCTATCTCGCCTGATGTGAAAACACGGGCAGGGAGACAAATCTCATTTAGTCTCCTAAACAGTGTAAGGAGGTGGTCAGGGTTATTCTCCCGCTAGTTTTTGGGGGCCATGTTGACTTATCGATCCGGGGGAGCATCCAGAGAGGCAACGTGCAGGGGAGAAAACCGTTGCTGTTGCTTGCGTCTCGGTTCCCATGACAACCATCCTGTGCCTCTGCGCTCTTGTCTCCAAGCAGCTTTGTTGCCTTCTGGAGTGGTAGGTGTGGTCCGTCCTCCACAGTATGTGTTCTCTGCAGATAAGAATGACTGTCATGGTGGATTGTGAGCCACCGTTCCAATGTTCCAATGTACACACTGAGACAATCACAGACAACAATTTAATTACTATGCTGCAGTGTTTTTCTTTTTCTTTTTCTTTTCTCTCTCTCTTTGCAGTTTTATATATCTTGACGTAGTAAAAACATGTGAAAAATGCACTTTTCCTCGTGTCTGGGGGTCAAACGCTCGGCCGTTGTTTCCTTCTATTGACATGTTGTTGCTGACTGTACAAATTGGACAAATTGCACACGGAATGAATTGCTGCAAGGTCAGCTGCAGTCGACTTTTGTCCCGTCAATAAAGGCTGAATGTACAACTTCACATTTGTGTTATTTTGATGGTAAAACAGGTATATATACAGTATATAATAAGGTAATGTGCCTTTAATGGAGACGCCCATTCCCACGCTGTTCCCTGTAACAGAACAATATCAGGTTAATGTGACGTGACTGAACAACCTTTGTTGCAATTATCGCAGAGTGTAATTAGCTCGTCCCACCTAGGGGCTTAGGCTCCATACATTAATCAAAAGAAATTGGCTATCCCATAATGCATTGCCGGAGGCACTGAGACCGCAATAGCCACTGAAAGCCACGGAGGGAAAGAATAAATAAAAAACCATACAGACCATACAGTGGGATAAAAAGATAGTATTTACATCTGTAACATCGATGCGCAGAATTAAGAGAGGTTTCAGAGAAAATACTGTAACCAATCATGTTCACAGATCAGAAATACTCTACTAATAACTACCAGGACATAACAATGCATGCGGTTTTACGACCGAGAAAAGCTTTTGTAAACTCAAGGTTGTTGTGATAATGAATCTATGGGGGAGAGTGTGTGTGTCCATACTTCGACAGATGTGGGAGGTTTTCCCTGGGGGCTTGTTTCTTTTCAAATCTATATACAGTATATCCTACTGTCTTTGTTCTGGAGAGGAAGTAGGAAACCGTCCTGTATGTAGCCTAATACCATCTCTTCTCTACTCCCCTCTCAAATGAGTCAGATGAGATACACTATTCCTAATTGTTCCCCAAGCTTTTACTATTCATCAGTAGGGGTGAAGTTCCATGGCTCTAACCTCTTATTGATTAAAGCAGATTGCAGCACACTGCATGGAAAAAGCAACTCAGGGTGGAAAGCTCACCATGACTGAATAAATTAAAAGCGACAGAAAGTAAAAAAAATAAAAAAAAATAAATAAATAAAAAAGAGAGAGCTTACTAGAGCACTACAGTATATAAATAATTGCATATGGTTATAATGAACATACGTCCACAGAGACTGAGAGTCGTTCCAACGGTTCAAGGTAGTGTACACACATCCTGCTGGTTTTACAGTCGCAAGGTACAGTGGTGTACAATATGATGCATACTGTGCATATAGCATATCATGTAAATATCATATTCATATCATGCAAAAAGAACAATGAGAGTAATCACATGCAGTTTAGTATAAGCTAGCAGTGTCTTGCTACATTTAACTCTGCAAGCATGTAAATAATGTGCACGTATGTTCATGCTGTGTTAAATGGCCATATATAGCCTGGTTCCTTACCACTGGACTGGGTGGATTCTGAGTGGGTCTCCAGCTGTCTTGTCGGTAGTGTAGACTAGCTCAGTCAGGACACTCAGAGCTGGTTGTCGGCGTTCATACACTCTCTCCTCTTTTCAGAGTGTTGCTTTCAGGCCCCCACAGGAGACCTGTCCAGAAAAAAAGACAGGATAAAGACAGCATAACCGTATAACGCAACCATGCCCCCAGACGGGTCAATCAGCTTTTCTCCTGCCAATCAATTGAGTGGTCGGCTTTGGAGAGAGAGGCCTGCAAATAGATTGAGGTTTGCTTTGTGAAGCACAACAGGCATGAGTGCACTTAAACACAGGGGCGAAATCAGATAGCTCGTCTATCCTCGTCTCTGGCAATGCACGTCAAGAGGTGTATATTTGGTTTTCGGTCACATCTGACCATCGAGGAATGCTTTTAGCATCCATTCTCCACACCATCTTTCCGGAAAATGCTCCCAAAAAAAAGAGAAGAAAATCACGATTGATGTGCTTTTTTCGGCGCGTTGTGGTGTTTGTACGCTCTGCGATCCAAAAGGTTGAGGATCCGACGACATCAGCAGATGTGAGAGATAACGCAGGCGGTGACATCTTTTCGGCTGCCACTCTGACTCGCAGGAATGAGTTCAGCGTGAGTTCAGAATGCACTTTCTGTTCCACCTTCAGAGGGGCCTCGTGGATAAATAACAGAAACGCTGGTTTCTATGAATTCTGAGTAGCATTCGTGTCAAAGTGCAACAGAACAGCTTGGTGTAGTGTCCATGATGCCTGTACTGGAGATGAATACAGTAGAATCTGCGAACTAGAAGCCAACCCTCGCAAACGCAACCCTCTGCGACTGATGTGATAGTCTTCGATCCAAACTACACAGAGCATTAAGTTATAATAACCACCAACATCAGACACCATCATCGAAACACCACTGCACAGATGTTGAATCAACAGACCATATCCCCATTGGCTAGATTTGGTGTGTTTTCTTTACAGCAAAACCGCAGGGTCTTGGAATCCATTGTGTTTTCTACATAGGCTACAGTATGCTCTTGATAACATCTGAGCTGTCATCATCATGTGAAGTTGACGGTCCCCCGGGAAGCGACGATAAGGCCCGTATTGGACATTGATTGATCTTATCTCATCCCACAAAGTCAACCTCCTCGCTTTAATTATAAACATCTAGAAAGAGATAAAGCCTAAGTCACCTTGATGTACAATCTACAAACTCTCCACACCACTGCGAGGCAACAGGGAAGAGGGGAGGAGGGAAGAGAAGAGAAGAGAAGAGAAGAGAAGAGAAGAGAAGGGAAGGGAAGGGAAGGGAAGGGAAGGGAAGGGAAGGGAAGGGAAGGGAAGGGAAGGGAAGGGAAGGGAAGGGAAGAGAAGAGAAGAGAAGAGAAGAGAAGGGAAGGGAAGAGAAGAGAAGAGAAGAGAAGAGAAGAGAAGAGAAGAGAAGAGAAGAGAAGAGAAGAGAAGAGAAGAGAAGAGAAGAGAAGAGAAGAGAAGAGAAGAGAAGAGAAGAGAAGAAGAGAAGAGAAGAGAAGAGAAGAGAAGAGAAGAGAAGAGAAGAGAAGAGAAGAGAAGAGAAGAGAAGAGAAGAGAAGAGAAGAGAAGAGAAGAGAAGAGAAGAGAAGAGAAGAGAAGAGAAGAGAAGAGAAGAGAAGAGAAGAGAAGAGAAGAGAAGAGAAGAGAAGAGAAGAGAAGAGAAGAGAAGAGAAGAGAAGAGAAGAGAAGAGAAGAGAAGAGAAGAGAAGAGAAGAGAAGAGAAGAGAAGAGAAGAGAAGAGAAGAGAAGAGAAGAGAAGAGAAGAGAAGAGAGAGAAGAGAAGAGAAGAGAAGAGAAGAGAAGAGAAGAGAAGAGAAGAGAAGAGAAGAGAAGAGAAGAGAAGAGAAGAGAAGAGAAGAGAAGAGAAGAGAAGAGAAGAGAAGAGAAGAGAAGAGAAGAGAAGAGAAGAGAAGAAATAAGAAGATACCTTAAAGTCTGTTTTTTCTCTTTTGCCCTGGCAACTGTACTGTGTAGTGTGAGGCCTGGGCTAATTGGGATGGAGTGCCCTGAGAGTCGATGCATGCTGCTCTCCCCCTCAGATGTCCCGTGAAGAGGAAGGGGCTATTAAAGCCATAAGGAATGACATGGAGCTGGGTATTCACACATAATTGCTCACCCAGGGAGGATGCAGTGAGGCTGGTGGCCTGACGGACGCCAGAGGTGTCAGATCTTGTCAGGATGATGAAACTCCTAGCAGCCCCCTAGCCCTGCTCCAAGACCCGGGCCTATCCAAAAGGGACGTCAATTTTCAACTTTATAAATCTAAAATTGATGAAATATGAGGACACTCTACTCCCGAACGAAGGCTTAGTTAGATCTTTTTACAGCCCCCTTTACTGGGTTCCATCTGGACAGAAGCCTTGTGTCTGATTTATGGCACAGTTAAACCTGAGTGCCTTTGAAACAAGACGATTTGTTTAAAGCGATAATCCAATGTTGAGTACCGTCTTTTGGAGACTTATGATTCAGTGTACACAGTGTCTGAGGTGACAATTCGAACAGAACCCCCCCCCCCCCCCCGCACCCACAAAAAAAAAAAAGCTTCTCCCAACTGCCTTTAGGTCCCTTTCCTGGAAAATGGTTTGTAGTGTTTGTGTTTGTGGTGGAAGGTGGAAGAGGTAAAAAACCTGTTTGCACCCGACATCTGCCACGGTTTCTTCCAATCAACTGGGGACTGATTACTACACCAGGGCCTATTCCTTATGCAGAGGTCCCTGACGTGCACGTGATCAGAAGGAGCCTGGATTCCCCCCCAGGGAGATTTCAAAATTAGCGAGCAGACAGGAAGATGGACTACCCATGCCCAGAAATAACCTCAAACGACATGGATTCACGATCTCGAACAGAGGACGGACGCAGACGACTTTTCCTCTGGAGGGAGAGGGGATTAGAGTTAGAGTGATGTCGGAGCCGTAAGATAAATCAAATCTGACTGGAACTCCAATAAGGTGACAATGGGACAGACATGACAGACAGGGTATTATTTTTAATCTCTTTTAGTTAATTCATCCAGAACTCCCCCGCCCCCCCCCCCCCCCACACACACACACACACACACACACACACACACACACACACACACAATACAGCAAGCAACCTCTGGAATCCTTTTCCTTGTTACCATGCCTGACTGACCTGGCAAAAAAAAAGAAAGAAAAGGAATTAACACTAAATTGTGAAAATAATTTATTCAACCGACATCACTGACTGTCATACAACAGAAATGATGGACAGCTGAAATTGTATAATCGTATAATTCCACAGCCCTCAGAGAGCTCGGGCTGTCTAAGGTCATTGGGTAGAGATGCTCTGGCCACTATCAGACGGGCCTTTATCTTGCCGTGCTCGGAGGCGCCAGGGGCCAAGTATGTCCTGACCTGATTGGAGAAGGAGATCCTCCTGGAGAAACATCTGCTTGGCCGGTGGCCATGGTGCAGCCTAGAGGAAAGTCTCGATCGTCAGTTAGAGTCGACTCTGTTTTCTGCAGCTAACGAAGGCTTCGCTCTCTCTAACCTTGTTAGGATTCTTCTAAAATGGTTGCAATGATGTTGATGATAATGACGGGAAGTAACGATCATCATTATTATGACTTCAACAAAAGTGTTTATATATGACCGTATGGTCACGGGACTCATTATCCGACCGATTATTAAAAGGTCATGATAATGATGATAATGATGATTATACTAATAGTAGAGAGTATTTAATATGGTCGTGATTACGTGGAGGGAAGACGTGAAAAATAAATATGTTTTTCATGTTTTTTATTTCAAGCAAGCTTAATGAGAAACGTTAGGGCCTAAATGCTAGGGAATAGGCTGTGGTAATTTCATTAAAACTGATATCTTCCTAATGGCTCTGCCGGTGATGTATTGTTCTTAGAATATGTGATTAAATCAAGGATTTCATCAGTTATGTCTGATAGGGTCATTAGTTCAGCCTCCACGTGGTTATAGGATAATTGATAATCGGATTCCAATGGAAAGAAAAATATCACCTGTTCACGCATTTGATATCCATTCATCTTGGAAGGGAGGATAAGATACAATAGGAGGGTCACCCACCTCCCTGGCTGGCTGGCTGGCTGATGCCTTAAACTGTCACATTCCCTAATTGTGAGGCGATAACTTGACAGATGGTGTAATTACTCGTTAACAGAGTCCAATCAGAAACGCTGTCCGTCTGGCAAAATACCTTCGCCTGTGTGCGACAGAGACGAGAGAGAGATGAGGTGACCTCGGGAAGAGAGGCGCCGTGGTGGCGACGTCAACATTATTTTCATAGCGGATTGGTGCTACTGGTGGTGGCGGGACCGGGGCATCAGGGATGGGCACAGCAAATATTCCGGATTAGGATCAGCACTCATGCGCCTGTTAAGAATGATTGCGTTCAGGAAAAAGGCGCTTTGGTTTATTGAACACAGAGGATTTATCTGATCCTCTCAGGCAAGCTCAGATCGTTTAATGCTGCCTGGCTTTTCCCTCAAATGAATTCTTGTGATTAGGGACAAGCCGACGGCGAATCAGTTCGCAACCAGGAAGAGAGTGAAGAAATAAAGAAAAAAGAAAAAAAAGAAGATACATCATATTGTCATATTTCTTATATTGGGAATGAAGGGCTGGACAAAGGTGATATTGGAAAAAGAAAACGAAAAAATCAATTGGAGACGATCTCAAACGATATGTGTACAGGAGAGCTGTCTGATATTAGATGGGCTTTTAATTATTTTTAGTCTGGAGGGGGCAAAGAAGGATATGGTTTACGCTCGTTAACAACAATGTAATGACAGCCAGGTTCAACTCCGCAGAGGCCCATTTCGCATTCACAACTTTCCCAGACACGAAAACAACTCTATTAGGCCGTGTTTGGGGTGAATCAATTAATGAATTAAATCCTCAATCGTAAAAAGAAACAAAACAGCCCAAACTCCCACAGTGTCTCTCCCCATTATCTCCAGACTCTGTGATTGCGTGAGACTTGGCAGCCCTGCTCCAGAGTAGTGTCTCAGGTCGCACCATCTTGATAACAACTGCTTCCTGAAATCCCGAGCGCTCGGCACCATTAGGTGACAGCACGGAGGCTTTAAAAATAAATAAAAAATAAGATGTAATTTCTAACGGCCGTTCATACGGCCTTCTCCCTCATTACTCTTCTTTTTAGCGCGTCCTGGTATTCTTATCGCCCGTCCTCTGGAAGGGCCGGGCGCTCGCCTTTGAAGAAAGTTGAGAAGAGAATATGAGGCGAAAGAAAGTAGTGGTCGCTTCCACGGTTAATGAATGTACTGTTTTTTATCACTCTCTTTTTTCTTGCTTCATTATTTATATATACTGTATATAAATTAAGCAAGAAAGAATATAAATAAAGAAATAATTTATATACTATTATAGCGTTATACTGTATATTTTTAGGGCAATTATTTCAGCCTATTGAATGCAACATGAGAATTAATCTGGAGTGAGCCCTTTCAATAGAAATGGGACAAAACATAATTCTGAATTGGCATTGTGGCCGTATGTGAAAGACATATTGTAGCATATGGCAGTATATTTTCAGAGGTCATATTCCTAAGCATGCCATACAGTTTTCTAGTAATATGTCGGAGCAGAGGAATATAATGCTTTGGTTATTCTCAAATACTTTAGAAATGTCTCCAAATACAAAAAAAGGCTTGCAGATCGATAGTGTATAAGTGTGTGCGTGTGTGTGTGTGTGTGTGTGTGTGTGTGTGTGTGTGTGTGTGTGTGTGTGTGTGTGTGTGTGTGTGTGTGTGTGCGTGCGTGCGTGTGTGCCTGCGTGCCTGCGTGTGTGTCTGTTTTGTGTCTGTCCGTCTGTCTGTCTGTCTTTGATTTAAACAAACCACATGTTCTTCAAAACACACTAATAAGCACTGAACAAACATGACATGGATTTTTTATCAGCTTATCGTTATCAGCTAATTCGTTGTTTGTTATCAAAGTGGTGATATCGTGTTAGGAGGTTTAGCCTTATTGAATCAAGTATTCGAGGGGAACTGTATTGGCAACATGTCAGTGGGATTCATGGAACACGTTCCAAGGGCTTAGGTTCATGGTTCAAGCCACAGAGGCATTTATTCAATGTCGCCAGGCAACACTGAGCAGAAGCTAAACCAACAACTCCATCACATGTACCAATGGTCTTCATTGGAAGCCCGAATCAACAATATTGGGCTGGGGTGTTTCTTTTGTTTACCTCTAATAGTCCCTTCCCTCATTCATGTCATGAAGGAAATGTACATGACTCAAAAAGGAGAAAGGGCTTGAAAAAGCATTCATGGATTCATTGAATGAAATCAAAACAAACGGTGGTATCTCTTGTCTCCTTTCACTGATCTATCTGGTCGTCCAGGAGCTCCTGCTCTGGTTGCTATGAGGCGGATTTAAAAGGTCAGATGTTTGGTGTGTGTGAGTGGTCTGTGGTGTATGTATATGCCTGAGAGCGTTCTCATTGTCTTGCTTGGCTAGCGTGAATGCTGAGCTAACACCGGCACTATAATCTATCACAGGCGAGATTGCACTTGTTCCAGTGCTGTTTTACAAGCTGCAGAGGACTAGCGCAGATAAGCCTTATCCATGCCCTCACTTTCAGCGTGAGCTTTTGAAATCCATCTGTCAATAAGATAGAAAACGTATAAAAAATCCATGCCTCCGTCTGACCAGTGTTGCACAGCTGTTGATGCCTCTTGATGAAACATCTCTTTGTAACAGTTTAACACTAGAACAGCCATGAGGGTCATTTGACCCTTGTGAGTACAAAAAATAAATATATCTTTGCACTCGATCAAATTTCAGGATCCTCCTTTCATGACCTTTCCTAGATATGTGCGTTCTACCACCCAGTATCCTTACATTTTCAAAATCACATCAGGATAAGCTAATATAAAGCTATCTTGACGTTTTTCTGTATAGGAAGCAGGCTAACTAGTGTTTTTGTGTGTAAATAGCAGCATAGCATTTTAAAGAGGTGACTCTTTTAGTAGGTAAAAAAGGCATGGCTGTTCTAGTGTTAAGTTCGGTGGGGAATCTTTTTGACCTTGTTGATGTTCCTGGATGCCGTCGTGACATCCGCTTCTCTGAGGATTACATCTTGGAAGATCATTTTTGGTCAACATAAATACTGTACCTTTCCTCCTGACAAAAATGATATATAATCTATTGTGGTGACCCACTGTACATAGACATTCCCTAGACACTATGGAGGAGGTACGGCTCCTTTAAGACGAGGAGTTGAGAGTTCAACCCAGGGGCTTTCTGGGTAGTGTTTAGAGTTCCTGTTAGAGACGCAAGAGTTTCACGTGAAGTTGTTGTTACCCTATGCTGTTGCACTGTTATACTATTGCTGCTGTTCTGACATTCAAAGTTGGGACGTAAAACTTTGCTCCTGTCCCCACTTCTCACCACTGCCTCCCTCCGCCCTACATCCCCAAGGACCTTCAGTCAGCCACGTACATCTTCATCCGCCACGATGGCTTCCGTACTCCCTTGCAGCCTCCCTACGACGGCCCCTTCCGCGTACTGGAGGCGGGGCCGAAAACCTTTTGGTGGACAAGGGGGGGTAAGCCTGAGCGGGTCTCGGTAGACCGTCTCAAACCTGCTCATTTGGACCTGGACAGACCGGTTGAGCTGGCCCTGGCCCCCGCGGCGTGGTCGCCCCCCTGCCAGGCCCCTGACCCTGACCCGCCTGTGCACGCCCCAAGCCCTGCACTAACCCCTGTTGTGCGGCTCCCATCCCCCGTCCCTGCCATTCACAGGTTAAGCGCAGTCGCTTTGGACGCCCAGTCCGCCCCCCCCGCCCCGTTGACCCCCTCACTCTTGACTGATCCGCTGTTGGTTGTTTGTCGTTTTTCAGTTCTAGTGAATTCTGGTTTTCTCGTTTCTACTCACTCCCGCGCTATGACGTTAAATGAAGTTTAAGTTTAAGACTCGGTTGTGTTTCAATAGTATCACGATACATTGAAACAGTGTTCAGTACTGTCTCTCTTCAAGCACAATGCCATAAGTTACAGTACATACTGTATTAACCTAAAGTTCCTTAGATGTTCTGGAGTTGAGAACTTCAACAAAACATGTATCCGCTTATTGGCATAGCAACCTCTCACACTCTCTTTCTGTCTCACCCTCTTCCCACTCTCTCTCTCTCTCTCTCTCTCTCTCTCTCTCTCTCTCTCTCTCTCTCTCTCTCTCTCTCTCTCATTAGTCTCCCCCACATTCTCCCTCAGTTGCTGTCCCTCTTCTTCTCATCCCCCTCTTTTTCTCTCTAAATTATCAAATGTCTGCAGTCAGTGTACTGTATTTTTCCACTCAGTAAAACACCCGGCCCTCAATTATACCTGTTAAGTATTTATGCAGCTCAGTACATTCTCGGGTACATTGGAGGCTGGCTTTCCAAAAGAACATGAGCGAGGAGGGAGAGTGTGTGACTGCAGATGGATGTACCGCACGGCAGATGAAATCATTTCTCAAAACATCTTGTTACTGAGATTTGATTCATCTCCTCTTCCGGAATATCTCTGTAGTGGAAAAGACTATACACTATTGAATTGTACATTATATAAATATAATAATAATATTAATATATACAGTTCAATATTTCATATAGTTATATACCTGTATACTATATGACATATTGAACTGTATATATATATATATTATTATGTTTATATAACTCTATGAAATATTGAACTGTATTATTATATTTATATAATATTATATAATATTTCAATAATTCAATAGTGTACAGTATAGTATTTTCCTCTACAGAGATATTCCGGAAGAGGAGATGAATCAAATCTCAGAACAAGATGTTTTGAAAAACGAGTTCATCTGCTGTGCGGCACATCCATCTGCAGTCACACACTCTCCCTCCTGCTCATGTTCTTTTGGAATACATACAGGTATATACTATATGAAATATTGAACTATATGCTCAAACAAAGTACTACACTTCAGGTTTGATGTGATAAGGCAATGTCAGTAGGGATTTGACCTTTGACCTTGTTATGCTGATATCACAGTACTGACGTTAAAATTGATGAACTGCCTGGCAGCTTGATGCACCACTGTCTGACTATGTGACAACTCTACCCCCATCTCTCTCTCTCTCTCTCTCTCTCTCTGTCTCTCTCTCTCTGTCTCTCTCTGTTTCTCTCTGTCTCTCTCTGTTTCTCTCTGTCTCTCTGTCTCTCTCTCTCTCTCTCTCTCTCTGTCTCTCTCTCTCTGTCTCTCTCTGTCTCTGTCTCTGTCTCTGTCTCTCTCTCTCTCTCTCTCTCTCTCTCTCTCTCTCTCTCTCTCTCTCTCTCTCTCTCTCTTATTTGATTTGTTTGGCGAAGGACCTGAATTGACAGCTCTGATCCAGCTCTGAGGGCTGTCGACAGGGGCGCTGGAGGTCAGAGGGAACACTAGTTCACAGTATCTGGAGAGCACCGGCACTGTCTGCGGATGAAAGAGCAGAAGGAATAAGAGAAGAAGAGACGAAGGAGAAAAACAGCTGCAGAGAAGAGCGCCTTGCCGCAGCCTGAGGAAGAGAGACAGAGAGGGGGGGGGGGGGGGGGAAGAGAGAGAGAGAGAAAGCAGACACAGAGATCACAAGTAGCTCATCTGTAGAGAGGAACACAGGCACACTGGGACAAAGGCCTAGAATGACAATTTATTAACAGTAGTAGTTAGAAAGAGTCAGCTGGAATCCCAACCTCACTCCTTTACTGTGCTTGATTTTCACTTGACCAGAAAAAGGGAACCTGGCTATTTCTCTGTGGTTATTACCACAGTATGTGTTCTGGAGGCTGGTCGGAATACACGATCTCATTACGATAAGAAATGAGTGTGTGTGTGTGTGTGTGTGTGTGTGTGTGTGTGTGTGTGTGTGTGTGTGTGTGTGTGTGTGTGCACGTGTGTGTGTGTGTGTGTGTGTGGGTGCGAGTGTATGTGTGTGTGCGTGTGCTTGCCTGGGTACCAGTGGTGCCTGAATGCGAGCATGTGTGTGTGCGTGTGTCTCTTGAGTTGGCTTTAATTAACCACATTTACAAATATTGGTCTTGAAAGTCATTAACTCTGCCTGGCTATAGAGTAGCACAGTGGATACCACCGTTAATAGGCAAATGCGAATCCCCACGTTAGCCAATTAGAGCCTGTCTATTACACACTGTGTCTAAGAGAGACGGACCGGAACAGGACAGCGGAGGCTGACGCAGTGACACACAGCGTTTGTTTCACTCGGTAGCATTGGCAGCAAGACGCCGATGAGCACTGGAGCATTCCTTCTGATCGCTCTCCAGACTGTATCTCAGGCTAACAAAGAGATACCAGGGTTACCGTCCCTTTGTGTCGCAGAACCCAGCCCCTGAAAAGACTTGTCATATTATTTCCTAGCTAGAGTCCATAGGTTGAGCACATCAGCTCCTGGTTCAAAGGATTTCTTGAGCTTAGCAGCACAGCCTTGTATGACTCATATATGACAGGGGGCTTCACAGGGCTTGTGAGATGTGGGCTTTTCATTGCCTGAAAAATGATTACCTCCATACCTCCAAAACCCACACCCACAGGCTTTTATAATGCAGGCTTTACTTGCACTGCAGCGTCCCCTGACTGCTATGGAGAAGGTCTGGAGTCAGGACCTTCAAGACCTTCCGTTGTGACTATATACTAGAAGGATCTCCACAGCGGAGGTCTTGCCGGGACAGCATAGCATAGCACAGCTGCATGATAAGCTCTGCCATGGCTCCTGTTGTTATTGCTCGTAGCAGCAGAATAATAAACTTGAAATGTCAGCCGGTGTGTGTGTGTGTGTGTGTGTGTGTGTGTGTGTGTGTGTGTGTGTGTTGGTCGTAGCTTGCTCTAAAGGGCAAATGTATTGTATTTAAATCCACCCATAGTTCTGCTGTCGTGATATCATTGAAATACAATGTCATATTGAACAGCGACTGAGAGCAACAACTGGTTACCTAAGGCAAGGGGTTTATTATACCCAGGAAATCCATGTCATTCATTGAAGTGCTCTTTCAATATCATCAGGTATGAAAAAGGCCGCAAACACGTCTCGTGAGTACATTCCTTAAGCTCTTCTAAACTCAGTTGGACACATGATGGTTGGGTGGATACATTGAAGAATGCAGAATCGTATCAACTCGTAATGCTCTATTCACAGCATCTCTGGTATAAACAGGGCTATGGTTAGGCTATCTGCTGAGATTTCTAGGTATCTGCCTTAGGTGCAATTCATTTTTTTACAGGGTGACATTTACATAAATTAGGTCTCCATTGGCACGATTTCACTGTTATGACATGTCGTCTGTGTATACTGTGTTAATCGTAAATGATTTGGAGCGCTCTACACTGTAATTAATGGAGATCCAGTGATATGATCTACTGTACTGCAAGATGACTTCCCCGTATTCAGTCAAGCAATGAAAACGAACGTCAGCTGTTTGTGAGAGTTGAGAGAGTGTGTGACATTGAGTGTGAATTAAAATGAGAAAGAGGCCTGGAGAATCTGCATCCAGGGAAACCTAATCACCGCAGTACAACGCCTCAACAGTGGTTTAGCTCGCCATATTCCAAAAGCGGATATCATCCAAATCAATAATGTCGTAATTATGTTTTCCATAGATTTCCTGCATTTCCATCCATCACATCGATCTGACGTGTGTTCTCCTAAACCTGCCACGGGGGTCTTGATTAACACCAACACATCTGCTGGAGATGTGACTGGAATCGGAGACTACAAACTGTTTCCATGCCAGTTAATCTATGGGCTTTGGTGATGATGAGTGTCTTAGTGGGATGTTTTAATCAAACCAAAAAAAGTACTGCTTGGCTTCGCTCCGAGCGGCGGCGTCTTGCGTGGTACTGTTTCAAGGCTTGTGTGTTCAGGAAGGGAAATTATTCTGTAAACACTGCAGATATATTTGGCTTGAGAAGCTTTCACTGGTTTTCAGTCGAATCCTGTGTGTGTGACATTGGAACTATTTACACGATACTGGTCGGACCTCGACTGTCTGAAGATGTTTAGGTTACCTTAGAGCAGGATATAGGTTGTTATTGTCTGATATCGTGGCGATAGAAAGAAAGGGCTCTTCCGTGGCCTTCAGGTTTGTTCGTTTGTCCAGTGTTGTTTTGTACTATATAGTGGACGTTGCTAGCAAATGACCCGTCCCTCTCCTACTGTTGCATGTGATGACACGTTCATTTATTCCTCCAGATGTTCGGGTTTGGGACGGTGTTGTCCACGCAACAGAGTGGGGAAATACCAATTTATGGCTGTCAGCTGCTTGGTATTTAACAAGCACAGTGCAACACCGGTGTATGTTCAGTAACACTTCAGTGAATATTCTCTTTTTGCATAAGCCTTTCTAGTTGTTGTGCAGACCCAGATGACTGTGTGCATGTGCTGTTGTAGGCTACAGTCCATCTGCACATCTACTGCTTGGGAGCACAGTACAATTTGTGAGCTTAGAATGATAAGGTTCTATCTCCGTTCAGGGTAGTTCAGAGATATTGAGCGTCAAAGTTTTTACTTTCCATTATGTTTTGTGAGATGGAACCTTTGTATTTTATGAATTACTAACTCAAAAATGTCAACATTTTAAAAATAACACCACACAGGCATTAATAAACACCTAATGGATCAGATTATGTAAAAAACTCAATTTTGACAAAAATTGAGATAGAACCTTATAATTCTAACGTCACGAATTGTATCCTCGCATCCATACATTGATGTAATAAAAGCAATTCTGATTCTGATTCTGATTCTGACAATCGATGTTGTCGTTCCACATGTTTTTTTTCTCGGTATGAGCGATTGCCATGGACTTGATTCCACAGGGTGTTTTCGATGAGGCTTTGATTGACTTCCCATGAACAGTGCCTTGCATTAGGTCAAACATCTCTTCATCCGTGGCGGTGTGTGGTCGCTGGAATGGAATGGAATGGAATGGAATGGAATGGACTTTATTTGTCATTGCTACAGTACAGGTACCAAACAACGAAATTTAGGAGGGGTGGCTCCCCTGGTGTTAGGAAAGGGAATTTTTTTTTTTTTTTGAGAAAAAGCATAAAATCACAAGAAGGTAAGGAGCTGGTTTACATAAATAAAGGCTATGTACACAATCCACTGTACTATACTGCACAGATAGTCAACTAGGGTTGTCATATTGCACAAAAGTATTTTTTCACGTTATTTTAAAGTGTCACAGTTTGCAGGCTTGAAATGTACATGTTTGTGCCTCAGCACTAGCTGCCATACAATCCGTCCGGACTGTCCTGGGCCCAGAACTTAGGCCTTTGCTGTGTTCAGGGCCTTGACGGCCCTGTGGTAGAAGCAGTTCTTCAGTCTGTTTGTCTTAGCGGCCGGGGTCCTGTACCTCCTTTTCGAGGGCAGCCTGATAAAGTGTACGTGCCCAGGGTGGGTCGGGTCCCTGGAGATCTTGGAGGCCTTCCTGAGACAGCGTGTGTTGTACAGCTCTTCCAGAGAGGGGAGGGGGGCGCCGGTGATCTTCTGTGCTGTTCTCACGACTCTCTGTCCTCTTCAGAACACCTCAGGGGAGAAAGGCGAGCGTGGCCTCACAGGGCTTTCACTTAAGCAATATCACACGAGAGGGAGTGTGTTATACTGAATATCAGCACGGCTGTCGTAGGTACGAGGCCGGAGACAATCACAGCCGTGCTGATATTCAGTATAACAGCACGACCTCGAGTGTGATATTGCTTTTATACAACAGTTCTACAGCGCGATTTATTAGTTAACAGTAATAAGCGACAACAGATTATGATTTGTTTGTTTATTTAATCATAAAAATAAACAAAAAATAGTTCTGCAACTGAACTTCAAATGGACTGTTGCCTAGTAACCTGAACACAAACATGTAGTCTAATTAACGGTCATTTAGTAGAACATCTGTGCGGCGGAGTGATACATATAGTTAAAAGTCCCAGTGCTGTTATACTGTATATCAGCACTCATGGAATGCCTCTTGTCCAATCAAATTACTTGGTCGGAACTAACTGTTGTATAAAAGAAGTTATCTTTCATTCACACAATCACTGTAGGGGGGTGACGGAGAGACGCCCTTGAAATGTGTGCTTTCAAGGAAATGAGAAGTATGTATTTGTGTGTACTTTCTGACTGAAAGAAAGGACCCATGTGTTCAGTCCATATTGTCCCTTATTTGACAGTAGCTAGTGAAACCGGGAACAAGTGATCCAACCAATCAAAATGTTCAGTTCAGATTCAATTTATTCTGAAAAACAAAAATAAATGTCAACGTTGTTGAATATCGTAGTATTGGGGATTACTTACTGGATCCATTGCATTGCAATATTTTGGCTTGACTAGCGAGTGTGTCATTGATTTTCAACAACGTTGAAATTAATAACGATACATCTTTAGAATATTAAAAACAGTGTTTGATACTTCTGCAATGATATCGTGAAAACATGTAATCCTATCATCACCTTCCTCACAGGCCCTGGATAAAGGGCTCTATCTCTCTCTTCCCTCTTTTCTCCGCCCCCCCCCCTCTCTCTCTGTCTCTCTACTTCTATCTCTCTCTCCACTTTTCTTTCCTCTCACCAAACAAAATGAGTAAGATCTGGACAGCTTGCTTCCATCAGTGAACAGCAACATCCAGTAAGGCCCTGCAACAGCAATGCCTGTTGGGTAGAGAGTGCTGTTACTGTGTGGTAATCGGTTCGGACACAGTTGTGCGCGCACTACTGACTTCCCTGCCAGGGCTTATCACCAGTAAGACGATTTGGGGAGTGAGGGAGAGAGAGAGAGAGTGTGTGTGTCTGTGTGTGTGTGTGTGTGCGTGTGTGTCTGTGTGTCTGTGGGTGTGTGTGTGTGTGTGTGTGTGTGTGTGTGTGTGTGTGTCTGTGTCTGTGTGTGTGTGTGTGTGTGTGTGTGCGCGTGCGCGTGTGCGTGTGTGTGTGTGCGCGTGTGTGTGTGTGTGTGTGTCTGTGTGTGTGTGTGTCTGTGTGTCTGTGTGTGTGTCTGTGTGTGTGTGTGTGTGTGTGTGTGTGTGTGTCTGTGTGTGTGTCTGTGTGTGTGTGTGTGTGTGTGTGTGTCTGTGTGTCTGTGGGTGTGTGTCTGTGTGTGTGTGTGTGTGTCTGTGTGTGTGTGTGTGTGTGTGTGTGTGTGTGTCTGTGTGTGTGTCTGTGTGTGTGTGTGTGTGTGTCTGTGTGTGTCTGTGTGTGTGTGTGTGTGTGTCTGTGTGTCTGTGTGTGTGTCTGTGTGTGTGTGTGTGTGTGTGCGTGTGTGTCTGTGTGTCTGTGGGTGTGTGTCTGTGTGTGTGTGTGTGTCTGTGTGTGTGTGTGTGTGTGTGTGTGTGTGTGTGTGTGTGTGCGTGCGCGTGCGCGTGTGCGTGCGTGTGTGTGTGTGTGTGTGTGTGTGTGTGTGTGCGTGTGTGTGTGGCTCGGGGGGGGAGGGTTCTCAACTCAACTACTGTATGTCCATGCTTGAAGAGAGGTTTGTCTGAAAACGGTTCACTGCACACTAGTTAAGATTAAATGTTCGGAGCAGCTTTTTTTCCCCGTTTTCTTTTTTTTTTGAGAGCCTGAAGCTTTTCTAAGCAATGGACTGAGCAGCAGTAAGGTCCAAATGTTCCCCTGGAGGTCTCACACAATCGCAGAGGGACAACCAAGGGCGCCGCTCGTGTATGACCGCCACAGTATGTGGACGATGAGGATATTCACAGTGTTTTTATTGTTCTTGCTGTTCTTTTTCTGGTTGCATGCCATTGTATCCCAAGTGTAGCTGCAATTTACACAAGTTGGTTAGTTTACTTTCAACACCGCTGCCATATTCAGTCCTGAAAAAACAACAACCTTGTTGTTTGTTTATTTATAGCAGCTCGAGCATTTGAGTAATATTCACAGAGGCATTTTCTGAGGTATCAGAAAAGTTGTTCTGCTGCTTTTCAAAAGTTTGAGGCGTTTTTAGTTGGGAGGCATTTCCTTCCGCAGCGTCTCGAGGGGTCTGAGGGCTTTTTGAACCAGAGAGAACAAAGGAGCACGAGGCTGCTCTCGACAAGGAGAAGGGAAACGAAGGGATGTAGGGCTGCACGCACTGTACTCGGGCATGAAAAGAGCGCTTGCAGATGAGAGGATCTCTCCCTCTGTAATTTGACATTTTCAGTTGGAGATTAATTCGCGAGTTCCTCGAGAATCACAAATTGAGCATTAGCTCTCTTAAGGGAGGGGGGGGGCACTTCGTTTTTCCACGACCTATTTCCTGATTGCTATCTTCTCCGTGGAGCAGGCAAGCTTTCGGTTTTCCTCACGCTGTATGGCGCTACTGAACGCCTGCTGGGAAGGCTCTTTGTTGGCGTTCGCTTACTCTTGGCGAACCACAGAAAAAATGTTGTCATACATTCGCTCCTTCCTCTCAGAACGTCATTGGATGTTGTGGACGTGACAAGCCTTGGCCCATAATGTGCTAATGCGTGTGCCTTTTTCTAGGCCTTGCCTTGTACCTTGTGCTTTCCTGTGCTTTGATGTCTGTTATTCATGGCATCCATGTGGTTCCTCATCCATGCCTCTCAACTGATTAGAGTGACGAGCGACCGTGGAACCTGTTTTTGGTTTGAAGGAGCTGGGTGACATCTAATTAAAGAAGCAGCCGACCCTGAATATATCGCTTTGTTTGAGGAACAACACGCTGTACACCCACACACCCACACACACACAGGGTTTGGGGATAAGGGTTTCTGGTGACTCATGTTTTTCTTTGTGAAACAAGAGTGGACAATGTCAGAGGCTCATGGAATGATTCTAATTCTGGATCTCCCCCGTCCCCGGTCCGTTAAAATGACAGTTGACAGCAGTGAATAATGCATTATGGGAATATCGCTGGGTAGAATCGAGTGATTAAAAGTTCCGCAAACAATGGGAACGACGCCTCGTGTAATCCATTTGATGATTTGAAAGACGAAGTATAGTTCTGTTGTGGGTGAGCGGTTGACTGAACGCCGTTGTGGAGTTGTAAAGTTTGGGACGCTGGGTTAGTGCAGAATCACGTGTTGTTTGAGATGTTTCAGTCTCAGTTGAGGACGTACGTCGTACAGGACTCATATCGTTAGCCTCATAGCATAATTGCCTAAGTCATGCTTCGCTTGTGGTCAGACGAGCCGTCTTTGTATGTCAAAAATGTCAAAAATGCCTATGTCAAAGAGATGACTTGGGCAGATAGTGATTTTTGGAATGTAACAAGCATTCTGATTGGCTGATGGCATAGGCAATGATGCACAGTGAAATCAGCAGTGTTAGGAGAGAGGGAGAGAGTTAGGCAGATATTCCAATTTGGCCAGAATATGACATAGGCAATTATGATATGAGGCTAACGATATGTGAATATCGGATACTTCTACAGTTCTGCTGCTCTCAGCATTTAGACCAGTCCAGACACGAAGGTTCCTAGAGGGATGGTTCACTATTTCTTAATGGACATTTTGGTGCTTAACGGAGCATGGAGCTATGTGACCCATTTACTCTGTTTGTCTCCAAATTGAGCTATCACGGCTGCCGTACATAATGAAATAACAAAGCTAAGCGCTACTGCTCGATCTGGGTCGATCTTTGTCATGGGAGATAGAGTATATTTGGGGGGGGGGGGGGGGGGGGAACGTGAGTTTCAATAAAGTGAACCTTCCTGTTAAGAACTCCAACCAAGACAATAGTTTAAGAAAACAGCATGGAATAGCTTAGAAGGGAAACCAGAGAGAGAGAGAGAGAGAGAGAATCCAACCGCCACTACTCCAGGAGATCATTACAGCCCTTGGGACTCGATGCTGTTAGCTCAACATCTCTGGAGTCTCCTGAATCTTCAAGGTTGACAGCCGTCTCCCTCCCTGAGTGACACAGCACAGGTAAAGAGGTTTCATCCCCATTCATTCAACGCCTTCTGAGGTGTGTATGAAAGTAGAATCGCACATGGCAAGGGGTACGCTGCAGCCGCAGACACTGGGAGTGTTTGTGACATACAGTTTTAGAAACAAACATTGTAAGAACAGTAGCATAACAGCATGTTCTTCTCTGAGGGAATCTTGTCGGCAGGTAATTCCACTGGTTTGTTGTGGCCGTTTTTATCTTGAGGGACAGGTTTAGTTTGCGTTCATTAGCAGTGATTTGATTCATGTTATTAATGTTATCTATTGTATACAGTGGTATTCCAGCTCATACCATGGAGACCATAGTCGTGGCTTTACTAGTCAATTAAATGTGGTAGACGAGATATGGGATAAAGCATGTCTGAACAAAAACAACTTTAAAAACATAAACATGTTTTACCTAAAGGCCAGAGCTCAACCTCGACTACAGTTACCCAATTATAGAAAGAGTGTTGTTTCGACCAAAACGGCGGTCTTCACTGAACTTTCTTCATCAGGTGATCTCATTCCTTGATCGCTACCTATTTAGCACGACCATTTATAAGGACTATTTTCAAGCTGAAATCTGCATAATGGACCCTTAAATTCAATAAAAAGATTCAATGAATCAATGAAGTATATCAAATCAAAGGGATGTACTGTTTGTCTTGTCCCGATACTTTACCTGTTTTGACTTACGTCAAATACGTTTTCAGCAGAACTCCCATGTGTGTGTGTGTGTGTGTGTGTGTGTGTGTGTGTGTGTGTGTGTGTATGTGTGTACACATACTATATATACATATTAATGGTATGATATGAATTATATATTTAGATTTATATACACACACAGTCACACACCTTATAGTGCAGCATTTAAACCGTATCCCAATTACTGTAAGCTTGAAAGGAGGATGCCTCTGTGGGGATTGTTCCTTGTCCCAGTGGGGGGCTGTTCCCTGTCTTGAATGTGTGTGTGTGTGTGTGTGTGTGTGTGTGTGTGTGTGTGTGTGTGTGTGGGAGGAACAGGGCTTTGGAACAGAGGAGTCGGTCAGTCGGAGCTGCTGAAGTCGGATGAGGCCCGAGCAGGAAGCGGGGTCTAATGGGATTGAGTGGTGACTGTGGCCCCATGGGAGATTATGCCACAGTCTTTTCATAATGAGCAGCATAATGGCACGATTACAGCAGCGCTTAATGACTTAGAAATGTCTGCCGCTGTCACTGTGGACACCCTCTGCTGTACCCACATAGTCCCCCCTCCCTCGTTAGGCCAGCCCACTAATTAATGCACAATTTAGAATTATATATACACACACACACACACACATTCACATGAGTCAGCCATCATAGATTACCCAGTGGACACACACACACACACACACACACACACACACGCACACTAATCCGAAGCCAGTATAGAATTACCCAATGGGCACACACACACATGACTGTATTAAAGAGTCAGACTGTACCATGTGACATAATACACACATATGACTCACCTCAATGAGTTTCAAACGCACCCCATACGGGCAGTTTACTGCATGGCTGTACCCATTTACGTACCACAGCAGACTGCTCTCATTCGAGGCTAAACTACTGTAGCGGTATTAGGCGTGCCTGTGTTATGACAGGTAGGATCAAAGACACATAACGAGCGGGGAGAGATTTCAGGGGAGGGGAGGCCAACCTGACAGTCCAGAGAGAGATCCGGCATGACGTTCACACAACTAACAGGTTCAGATGTTATGCCAGGCAAAGGTGTAATTTTCATTAACCCCCGACAGCGCAATCATTTGAATGTGCCATCCCTGCAATTAGTTGATTGTGATTGATTGATTGATAAAGTCAGTACTTTTCCATTACTGAGGTGTGAAGAAGGTGGATCGTGCCGCCAGCCCCTTGCCCTCCTCCTCCTCCTCCCCTCTCTCTCTCTCTCTCTCTCTCTCTCTCTCTCTCTCTCTCTCTCTCTCTCTTTCTCTCTTTCTCTCTCTCTCTCTCCCTGTCTCTCTCTCTGTCTCTCTTTCTCTCTCTCTCTGTCTCTCTCTCTATCTTTCTCTCTCTCTTTGTCTCTCTATCTCCTTCTCTCTCTCCTTCTCTCTCTCCCTGTCTCTCTCTCTCTGTCTCTCTCTCTATCTTTCTCTCTCTCTCTTTCTCTCTCTCTCTCTCTCTCTCTTTCTCTCTCTCTCTCTCCCTGTCTCTCTCTCTGTCTCTCTCTCTGTCTCTCTCTCTATCTCTCTCTCTCTCTTTCTCTATCTCTCTCTCTCTCTTTCTCTCTCTCTCCCTGTCTCTCTCTCTGTCTCTCTCTCTATCTTTCTCTCTCTCTTTGTCTCTCTCTCTCTCTCTCTATCCTTCTCTCCCACCCTACCATCCTTTGCTCCCTCGGTGAAGCCTGGCTCGCTGTGGCAGATTTGTGGTTGCGGCATGGGGCAACTGCAGGCCGTGTCCACACAGCAACGTGTTCAGCAGTAATGAATAGGACCCAGCTGACACCGCCAAACACCTTGGCCCCGCTATTTAATCTGTC
Organism: Nansenia antarctica; assembly: GCF_963989245.1. NCBI lineage: Eukaryota > Metazoa > Chordata > Actinopteri > Argentiniformes > Microstomatidae > Nansenia > Nansenia antarctica. The sequence continues at coordinate 9,604,418 of NC_137677.1, read as the reverse complement.
TGGAGAGATGCAAAAAATAATATGTATGAAGGTTCTAGCAGAACATATTTATCACACCGATACGTTTCATCATGGGCTGAAATGCGGCGTGAAATGGCCCTGTTTTTGCCTCTGCCGGCGTGGTCATTCTTTTGAACAGAGCCCGAGAGAGGGAGATAGTGGCACGCGGTGTTGAGGTAGGGTACACATTTACAAATTACTTGTATGGTCATTTGTATGGTCACTTGTAATAATTGTATGGTCAGTTGTTGAATGTCAAAAATGCCCTGTGACAATGATTGGCACGTGTTTTGCCAAGAAGGATAGAAATGTTAATGCCCTGTGGTTAGCAAATCTATTTGTGGTATACTCCGATATGTGTATGTTCTGTATGATCTATGGATAGCACATTCAACTGAGCCCTGCATGTTGTGACGTGAACAGTAAACAGTACACTCACTGAATGATTCAAACAATCGTACAAACACATATTTCACAGTTCCTATGTGCCTACATAACCACATAACTAATTAAAGCCTTGCCTAAAGTCTGTATATCCCAGAATAAGGCCTTTGAAAAGACAACAGAAAGCAGCACAATTCCGAATCGAATTAGATCCCCCTACTGTACATGTTAACATTTGTTTTGTATGAGACCGAAATGGTAAACTCAGGATGCTTCAGATCCATTCCTAGTCTTCAGCCTTCGTCCATCCATCTCAGCTGCTGTCTGTTGGGATGCTCCGATTTATCGGCCACCGATTTAAATCGGCCGATTTCACTCCAAATGACTCGATCGGTGATCGGCAAAAATGGCCGATCGCAAAAAACGATCTATTTTTTTTTTTTTTTCCTGGGGAAGACAGATAACTGAACAGAAAACATAGGAGGACGTAACAGTATGTAAAACATGAAGGCCACTGACTTGGGCTTCAGGCCCTAACTGGGTGATAATTTTAAATTTAATTTAATAGGCCAGACCTTTACTTTGCCATAAAAATGGGTCTGCGTTTGCTTGGTGCCTAATGGATCAAAACTTTTGTCTAAAAAGCAAAAAATATGTAGGCTATCCAGTCAGTAGGCCTACAGTTATGTATTTAAAAAAAAAATCGGTATCGGTATCGGTTGATCTTGAGGAAAAAAATCGGTGATCGGTATCGGCCCCAAAAATCCAGATCGGAGCATCCCTACCTGTCTGTTGTAAAGGTTGCAGATGTATCCGAGCTGACATTTGAATACACAGCCGGCTTCTCAATTCTCTCCGTTCCGTCTCCTCCGCCGGGGTCTCTCACGGTAGTTTATATTGAGCTCATGCACCTTTTAACGGCCGCACTTGATCGATATGGTATTGCAGCATTGTCAGATCGGACACATCTGCCATTTAGGTTACAGCGAGTTGGGGCCCGGCATTGTATCCTCTCGTTCCTCCCTCAAGTCCGGTTAAATGGGTTTCCTCACATCCGGACGATCCTCTGGAGGTGAAATCAGAGGGGTATTATTATAACAAAGGTAACCCATCGTCTTTTTAAAGGTCATCTCTCCTGGGGATCTTCTGGAGATAGTTACTAGGTTGCCCTCACCTTTAGCGAGGCAGAACTCCCGTTCCGCGAGACTGTGTCTGTGGAGACACCCTTAAAAAACGTTTAATTTGTTAATTGCAAAAATGTATCTTTCCAACCAATTAGTTCGGCGGCGTGGTAAAACAGTGGGAGACAATCCTGGAGGTTCATCATGCGTCGTGCCTCATGCATTGGTAATGACAAAAGAGCGCACGTTCTCTTTTCTCTTCGCTCCCTGTTTTCAAATTGCTCTTGCTGTCTTCCCCCATTTATCTTTCATGCTTCCTGACCCCCCTATTGCGAGAGCCATCGTTTCTCAACAACATCAGATCTGTATGAGGAGGGAAAGTCGACTGTGTTGCATGCTGGGATATATACCACAAAGTGGTGTGTTCACCTTGTTTTAGATAGTGGACACTTAATGGTCTGGATGAGTTTTGATTTGTCCTTAGTGTCAGGTTTAACCTTCGGTCTTCACTGACAGCTTTCCGCCACGATCATCTACGTCACGTGACAGTTTATGGTATTCTCTTTCTTGTATTTCTCATACTGCTGTGTATATGGCGCATATTTATTTGAAAAAATGCAGGAAAACATAAAAAAATGGTGAGATGGTTTGTATTAGACCTTTTCCTGTCATTTCGAAATGCTTTGAACATCCAAGGCACGGCAATAGTTGAATGCAACACATTCTTTTCACAGCCCTTCACCGCAGTCATATTAGGTTGTCAAGTCAAGCTTTTTGATCCATTCCTCTATTTTTAAAACAAACAATCCAGAGAGATGCTCTTCTCAAATCCAGACACGTTGGAGACATCTTCTAATGCGCCTATAAGATGAATTGCTCCGGTGTCAGACTGAGGCAGCTTTACGCGGGTGAGATTGACACCGCCCCGATTGGGGAAAACATGTCTCTTTTTGATTGGCATCACAACAAAACATTTGAAAGGCTTGATCCCTTCCCCGCTTTCCCGCAGACACCTCTGTGTACACTGTGTGGGCTTCTCTCCCGTTCGCCGCGGGTCAAACTAATTCTTCTTTGTTATATTTGCGGAAATTGCCACCGAATGGAAGGTAAAGTGCTTGTAGCAGAAGATTAGGAATGTGATCCTGAGGACCAAAGGGTGGCGGCTGAATACAAAAGAGATTATGCCGTGACGTTGTCTTAAATCTGAGGCTTTACGTCTTTCTCTCCCAATAATCCCAGGTGGCGATAACCTCCTCCTGAGTGTGTACCAGACGACGCATCTTCAGCTCCAGATATTAATCTTCACACTGTTATTATTATGTTCGTCACATTTAAGAGACCGAGCGGGATGAGATGAGTAGCTTTGAAAAAAGGCAGAAAATTGCCAAATGCAACACATCCGAAGCAGAATTAAGACACTGCGAGAGTATGTCAGAATGATGTCTTTGTTTTTTTATGGAGACACCCGATATCATTGTATTGAAAAAGGCTGCTTTGCCTTTTATCATTACCCTGCTGTTCCTGAATATTGTTCAAAGCAGTTTGGCACATCTACCCAAGTGGTGACACAACTATAAATAGGCCAGATTTCATATAAGATCCGTTCAGCTGTTTTCATTTACACAGATTGTGTGAAAATCTATACTGCCGTTTCGTATGCGAGCAAATCAGTATGATGCTGTTCATTTGCTTTTGAGAGAAGGTCTCAGTGTCTGTTTGGGTTTGTTTGAGTGGCATCTGTCAAGCCAAAGTTGTGCTGTTCTAATAGTTAAAACATACAGTGAGACAAATGATAAATGTACAAGATTATCAAGCATAAATAGTGATTACTAATTATTGATAAATATTGCTTCCGTGTGTAGATCGAGAGAGTTGTGTAACCTATGTGGTGGGAGTGTGGAGGTGAGCAACGATCATCTTTACTTTCCAATAAAGTTGGTTATGTTATCATTAGTACTGTAATAATCAGTCAAATGCAAAACCTAGATAGGCTATTATTCTGCAAGCAGTCCACTATAAGGTCTGTTATCTCTCTGGAGAGTAAGTATTAGGCTGTTTCAGTTTTGTTTTCTTCTTTCAAGGTGTGAATCCTAAAGAACATCCCCGGTGCTGAGTGTAACCTATGTTGTTTGAAGTGCAGCAGCCCCAACAAAGCTGCTGTAGCAGCAATCAAAACTGAGTGCTGAAAAAACTGCCAGTGCATAGGTCAGATTTGGAGGTATGGTGCTCAATTGAATTTCCTGTCTTTTTCAGCTCAACTCAAAATATCTACCTTTAAAAACGTAGCCTTTTTGTATTGATGTGTTTTATGTCTGCCATACAGTTACGCTTACAAATGAAACCCCTTCCTTTCTGGAGGTGTTTCGGTATGTTAGGGGATCCTTGAGGAATACTTGAAAAGCTGGTGTCCTGATGTTTTGAGGGATGGTGGCCTACTTACAGTAGCTGTTAGACATCTCCAGGTGTAAGTAAGTAAGCCTTGAGAACCGATGGTATTCGTGCTTAATGGCCCTTCTCCTGTTTCATCATGGGCTGATCTCCTGTTTCCGTAGCGTGAGGCGGCTTGATGTACGAGTACAAGTACACCCCCTGGACATGACACTGGTATGTCGTAGGTAGGGTCTTACCTCCAAATCCAATCCTTAATGCTGAGTGCCAAGCAGGGAGGCATCGGGTACCATTTTTATAGTCTTTGGTATGACTTGGCCGGGGATCGAACTCACAACCTCCTCATCTCAGGTCGGACACTCTAACCGCAAGGCCACTGAGCTCCAGGTGTGCTCTATTCTATAGGCATTGTGTATTTCACTTCAGACAGTGGAGTTAGTGTTATCGTTAGGGCTAGGGTTAGGGTTAGGGTTAGGATAGCCCTTAACGCTAACCCTAACCCATTGTCTGCCACGTTAGAGGGAGCGACATCCTACGACCTGTCCAGTTTATCTCTTGCGCAACCCCTGGATTAACACAACAAACAGAACGGACCTAAAATGGCCGTCATAATTCCCTTTTTGATATTCGAAAGCTGTCTCGCTGTCTTTTTTCATTATGAATTATGTATGACGTTCCTTTTATGCACATTTAGCACCCCGGCTGCGCCGGTTGGTATGAAGTGAAACAGAAAAAAGTGTGTCCCTTCTATGATGAGAAGATTTTGACGAGAACCCAGCACCCACAACTCCTGCATCGGCCTGGGACCCTACATGGAGCACATAATCCGTGTAGAGGAAGAGCCAGTGCTGGAGGTATATCGTGAGCTTAGAATGATAAGGTTCTATCTCCGTTTAGGGCAGTTCAGAGATATTGAGCATCACAGTTTTGACATTCCATTATGTTTTGTGAGATGGAACCTTTGTATTTTATTAATTACGAACTAAAAAATGTAAACATTTTTAAAAATAACACCACACAGGCATTAATAAACACCTAACGGATCAGATTATGTAAAAAACTCAATTTTGACAAAAATGGAGATAGAACCTTATAATTCTAACGTCACGGTATCTCAACTGTCTGAAATGGCCTCTCCTCTCCTTCTCCTCTCCTTCAGCTGAACCGAGAGCACAACACACATGCGGAATAAGGCGGATACCAATGAGAATGCCTACTTGCTCACTCACACCAGTTAAAAGGAGGAGAAACAGCAATGAGTACAACTATTGAGATGCACCCAGTATCAGTATCACACCCTACGGCAACGTCTTCCCACACTAACACCAGTCCCCAGATCTCCCAGGCGGCTTTGATTTCATATCGCGCCGTAGCAAAACAGTAGCAAAAAGATGACCCATATTCATTGCTTGCAAATGTCACGAAAATGTCACTAAACAGATTTCTAAAAGTATCTGCTACAAATGTGTGTACTTTGCTCTGAGGTAAGCGATAACAGCTCAGCACTCTATCTTCAGCCATGGGATTTGAAGGCTTTCCACCTATCCTGAGGGTTACATCTCCATAATAGCCTCATTACTCAATCCTGAGCCCAAAAACACTCTGAAGTAATGAGTCGCTCACTAGTTGCTGAGTATCACCTTTTCGGGGAGCGGTCGAAGGGAGAATTCATGTGGATTGTATGTACTACTGTCGACTGGAGTGAAGCAATGTATGTGGTCGGCTTTGTCTTGCTTCTCGGTCAGAGCTATAGCACAAAAAGCAATAGCTCCCTTTCCGTTTAGCATAGCCATTAAATAGCAAATGTGTTTATGTTAGTCATTTAGATCGGATTTCATTATGCCCAAGTGGATTGTTTTACTCATATCCCTTGATTCAAGCAATAACTGTGCTGTTTTATTACATTTATAAAAATAAAAAAAAAAGCTCTTTATGAAAACAGTGCATGCTTGCCTTTTCTACCCTTGGTACATACTGTATCTCAGACGACTAACAAATGTAATCCGTTGCGTTTATTCAATTTGAACAGGGAGATGTCGAATCTGCATGAGACGGCTTTACCTTGGACAACATTGCGCTAACCAGCATGAGACAGGTAGTGATGAATTATAATGAGGACATCTTTGGTGGGAGAGTCTATCTGCCAAGACATTTCTCCCCCACGGTATTGACGCCAGTCTGGGGGACGGGGGACGGGGGGTGGCTAATGGCCCATGTCCTGTCCTCCAGACGACAGCCCCCCCCCCCTCTCTCCCTCTCTCTCTCTCTCTCAGGAGCGTACCTGTCCTCAGTTCTGAGTTTCAAATTCCAAGTAACAGTTTATAGATAACAAGAAACCCCTGAGTGTGTTTCCTCCGAGAAACTGACTTGTTGTTGTCTATCAGTTGGGTAATGGTCTGGCCCTGATGTGGCTGTCTGTTAACAGTCTCTTCCCAGTGTGTGTGTTGTTGTTGTTGAGGGACTATGTACAGAGCGGCCCTGGCTGTCTTTGCGCTCCAGGGGGGTGTGAGAACCCGGGCCTACTACGTCTGCCACCTGTGTCCCAGTACAGAGCCGCCGTGTGACGGATGAAACGCCTGTCCGGCCCCCGGCCTCTCAGGAACCATGATAGATAACCTTACAAACACAGCATTGTTGTGCCTAGGGATACCTCGGCAAACCTGCAGGGATACTAATTAGCCTGTCCACACACACACACACGCACGCACGCAGATACACATACACACACGCGCGCACCGACACACATACACGCACGCACACACATACACATACACATACACACACACACACGCACGCACAGACACCAACACACACACACGCACAGACACACATACACACGCATAGGAATCCCTGCATTGTGTGCTCAATCGAGCATCTCTGGGCGCTGTCGCGTACACTTAACGACGTGGCCAATCATTTATTGTAGATTTATCTCTGCGCCTTACAGTGGCAGGCCCTGCACCTTCAATTTGTTGCCATTAAAGAGATGGGAGCGAAGTGAGAGGGAGAAAGATAGCAAAGAAACACGATGCTTCCTTTTTCTAGCACTGGGACTGCCAATGGCAACCTGGTCTCTAGCATAGATGTCTGCTTATGATGACTGATGTATCAATGATTCACTGACTTTAGACACATGTACTTGTTGTACAATCGCTTTGGATGAAAGCATCTGCTAAATGTAGGACATTTAAAATATTTAAATGTATGAAGAAAAAAACCAGTGGAGGGAGGAGAGACAGAGGGCACACACACACACACACACACACACACACAGATGGATGGATGAGGCAGAGACAGAGAAAGAAACAGAAGGACAGCGAGAAAAGCCAGAGAAAAGATAGATCGCTAAGATGAGAGAGAGACCGATAGAGAGTTTTGGAGTGATGGTTGTACAAACATGGTTGGTTGTACAAACAGTGATGGTTGTCCACAGATCACTAAAAAACCTGGACACGCGGCATCGATAGCTCCAGAAGGAGAAATCAAAATAATCCAAAAAAACCCAACTGTTTAGACATCCAAAAATGTTTATTGACACATAAATCATAAGCTCAGCTTGACACATGCCTTCATCTGTCCTCCAGAGAGAAAGAGAGAGAGAGAGAGAGAAAAGTGAGAGAGGTGAACAGAGATCAAGAGAAGGTAGATACAAAGACAGAGAGACAAGACAGAGAGAGAGAGAGAGAGAGAGGTGTACAAAGAGATAGCATCTCTGCTTTAATGAACCCGCCGGTGCTGTCCTGGTTCTGTGTGATTCAGCCCTCACCCCTGGCCTCTCTGTCAAGCTCCCGTCAGAGAGCCTCCAGAACCGCCGCAGGAGCTACCTAGGTGCAGCGACTTTGAAGCTCACAGTGTGCGGAGAGGTTAGGCATGGGGTTGTCTGTCTACTCTCTCCCACCACACCACAACTAGCTTCCCCAACCAGCTCCCTTCAGCTCCAACCCTCCGTACAGCATCGCTGGGAGTAATGAGTCTAGTTTTCAATACCTCTTTTTTTTTTTACTGAAGGCTGAGACAAATCCATTAATTCGTCCCTCCGGTTTCTCCGTAGAGCGCTCTGTCTTCTGAGGAACGGGGGGGGGGGGGGGCGAGGGGGGCTGAGGGAGGGTGGGTGTGGGAGAGATGGGGGGGGGGAGAGAGAGAGAGAGAGAGATGGATGTTTCAGGGACAGGGAGAGGTCTGATGGAGTGAGAAGTGTGAGGGACAAAGGGAGAGAGAGAGAGAGAGAGAGGCATGCGTCTCTGAAAGATAAAGTGAGGTATTAAGGAAAGAGAGAGAGTGTGTGTGTGTGTGTGTGAGAGAGAGAGAGTGTGTGTGTGTGTGTGTGTGTGCGTGCGTGCGAGCGAGCGAGAGAAAGAGATTGTTGGATTTGGTGTTATCAGTTAAATAAGGCCCTGTCCCTTCTTTAATAGTCGCAGGGAGACATCGTTCTCGTCAGACATCTACTGTAGTGTGATTAATTAATGTTTGCCTCTTAAATCCCAGCCTAAGCACTGCCCAAGGAGAGACTGGTGAATGCTTCTTCATTTGGCCTGTCAGGGTTACAAAGAGGAACGGTAACCCAAATCAACTCTGCCGAGGACAGGCTGCTTCATCACAATTATAATGAGGTGGCCGGGTGTATCTATACCTGCCGCACTTCAAACCGCGGGAAAATAATAAATCCATAGTAGTTACTGCCTAAGCTTTGCCTACAAGACATGTTAAACGAAAGCCGGGCTCTGTACTTCTGTACACCCAATACGTGGGCTCAGGTTCAATACAGCGAATGACTTTGAATGAATGAATGAATGATATGAATGATATGAATGAATGAATGATATGAATGAATGAATGATATGAATGAATGAATGAATGATATGAATGAATGATATGAATGAATGAATGATATGAATGAATGATATGAATGAATGAATGAATGATATGAATGAATGATATGAATGAATGATATATTGCAAAGATTCCTCATGACAAACGCATGTGAGGGGGGATTCTATGAGAAGTGAGAAAGCAGCCTTCCTGTGACAGACTCGTGTTTAAATGGTGACAGATAGCTGTAATTTCAGTCAGTATTTTTCCCCTCCTTTCCTTTCGGGAGGGAAAACGAAACCCAATCAAAGCCTCCACTGCAGTGGCAACCCGCCGCTCTGACAATCTTCTTTCTTTTCTTTTTTTCTCCCCCTTTTTTTGTTTACTTCTCTACGTTAGCTGTCATATCTTCTTATTACAGTCAGAAATAGACAACATATTCCTTCGCTTATTTACATATGCTTGTGTTTGTTTTTATCTGTGGAACGTATCTCCCCTGTGATGATGAATGCGTGTACGGCTTTTCTATAATATGAATGTATATGGCAGTAAAAAAAAAAAATAACTATCACAGAAGTACGATCAAACCTACGAGGAATCTCACCACAGGGTCCATAGATCATGCTATTTTAAGGCTTCCAGAACAAATACAATTGAGCCCCCAAGGGGGGGAACGGGTAGAGCTGTGTCAAAACATCTGCCGCGTTCATGCTTTGTGCAATAATTGTTTTGTTCCTGTTCAGAATAAACACTCCTTTGTCCTACATGCATGTAAAAATCACATCATATTCAGGGCCGAATTGAATAGCCTTTCTGGCCGAGAATACAATTAATTAGAAAACGATCAGCCCACTGTCCAAGGCCTTTGGCCTTTCGCTAGTGTTCATTATTATCTTATTCAGGATTGTGGACCGATAGCGGGCAACATTTTTGCATTCTTTTTTTTTTTTTAGGTTATTTTGTTCTGAGTGGGGCAGTCCCACTCATATTTTTTTTCATTTTATTTTTTTTATTTGACAGATACAGTAGAGATTATGACAGGAAGGATGGGTGAGAGAGAGAGGAGGGATGACATGCAGGATATGTCCCCGGCCGGAATCGAACCGGGGACCCTGCGGTTACATGGTCGACGCTTAACCCGCTACGCCACCTAAGCGTCCCACATTTTTGCATTCTGAGTTCCATTTGTCGGAGGACAACCACAGCGTCATAGTATCAAATCGAAGGACTTAAAACTGGTCAAGAACCGACCTCTCATGACAACAAACAGTTGAGTTGAGTCTCCGTCGGTTGAGTCACTCCTTGTCAGTCATCGAATCAGGTGATCTGCTGTACTGCGTCAGACCGGTCAGACCGCTAGCTAGCTGTCACCGGAGTGAGAGCGCTCTGGAACACATCCATCTCCCACGTCTCCCCACTGTTCAACATATGCGGCGATAGATCAAGCACCTGTTTCTGCCTCTCACATCTGCGGCGAAACCTCTCACGCTGTTATCTCCGAGACAGTTACAGATGACCGTGCTTCCTGCGCCTGATGCCTATGATGAATAGGTCCGCACACACTTTTAGTTTCCTTCCTCACAATGAAACGTGGAGGGATATTATTAAACCTCTGCCTCTCGCAGGGGCTGGGCTGTCGAGTGGTTAGGGAAGTAGCTCTCACTAGCTAAGTAGACCAGCGCATCACATGCGAATTCCACATTTCCTCTCCTCTTTCCTCTCCTCACAGCTCCTACTTTGCTCTAGTCTTCTCGCTTCGTACTCTCCCTTCTCATTAGTGTCGACTTTCATACTGTGAAAGCCCAAGCGCAAGCATCTCCAGAGTTTGCTACTTCCGAGGCAGAGCACTTTGATGCCACGACTCGCAACTCAGTAAGGAAAACATGACGAGACACATTTTACTGATTCTGTTTGCAGCAAAGAAGACGGTGCTCCCTTTCTCAAGCATGCCTTTGATTGTAATCCTATGTAGGCCGCCGCCGAGCGCCAGAGATTTCTCTCTCCCCCTGTTAATTTTCATGGATGCGCCGAAAAAGGAGGAGGCCGGCCGTGTGGAATGTTTTTGACTCTCCGCAGCGGGGAGCGGGGAGCGAGAGTTTGCCCAGCGGGCTGTGAAGCTCCAGGCAGATGAAAGTTTGCTTGTTGTTGTCGGAGTACAGAGTGACATGCGTCGGTTGTACTACAGATGAGTTGACGAGACGTGGTTTGCCTGGTAGACGAGCCGTGCCACCGCCGAGGAGCTCCCAGGATGAGTGGTACTGTGGGTACGGGCGGTACCAGTCAAAAGTTTGGACAAACTTTTCCCATTCAATTGAATTGAATTGAAGTCCAAACTTTTGACTGGTACTATACTTTCCACTTCCAAAATCAAGCTGATCCCCCCCCCCTCTCTATTCGTAGATCCTCCCTTAGCAGTAATGGTGGAGCTACTGTTAAACCCATCCAACTGTTCTAGTCAGGGGTTAATACAGTATCAGACTGGACATCAGACAATTATGAAATATGGTCAGGAGGCGAGGAGGGACAATTGTCCTATACAATAGAGGAAATTGTTCTTGACGTTTGTAGACTCTCTCACACGTACAGTGTTTCGGTAGCTGAAAGACCTGATGGACCTTTCTTTCTTTGGTGATGATAGAAAAAATGACATGGCGTTGTGAAGAAAGAACAGTGTGTGTGTGTGTGTGTGTGTGTGTGCGTGTGTGTGCGTGTGTGTGTGTGTGTGTGTGTGTGTGTGTGTGTGTGTGCGTGTGCGTGTGTGTGTGTGTGTGTGTGCGTGCTGCTCCGGGTCTGATGTGCTCCTAACAGGGAGGGCGTGTTAGAAATCCTGCAGCTCAGTCAGTCATTCAGTTAAAGAGTAATGAGTGTGTCTTGTACACATGCGAACGGACGTCACGCAAAGAGTGTGCACGGATGGTGATGATGTGGATGACTGAGGCGTGTGGTGAACGGACGCATAGCCTCTTCCATATGTTGCCTTGTTGCTTATTTTAGAGTTAATTCGAGTTCTCTGTTTTTGTATATCCTAGTAGTTGACATGGTTGTGTCACTCAAAGTTAGAGGGTCTTTCTCTCGCTCTTTTAATCCAAGTGATTATATACTGTGCGTGTACATCACCCTTGGTTGAATTAAAACCTCAGAGAAAACATCCCATCCATTTTCAGTATACAAGACAATTCTCTGTAAAAAAAAAAAAAAAAAAGGAAAAAAAATAGGATAATATTTATTTTTTAAATGCACTCTTATCTTCATCTGGTCCTTTCAAAAAAAACATTGGCGGTGACACCAAAGATGTGAGGGGTTTTCAAGAGGTGTGAAACAAGTCTCTGTTGGCTCGTAAAGGCTCTTTCGAACCACCTCTCACATATTTTATCCTTATATACATTACAGAGGCGGCGGAATCCTGACGCAGGCCCCCTGCTGTGTCTCCTATTAAAGTGGCTTTTCGCTAGTGCCGTTCATCCCTACGCAGAGATCTTCATTAGGCCTTGTGCCTACATAGTGGTTAAACTGCTGTGGTTTCTGATAACAGCTACAGTCCTGTACACCCGTACCCCGTGGCTATGGCTACAGTGTGTGGTGTTTCAATACATCTTTTATTTCACACTCTTATGATTTTAACGGTTATGCAGGGGACGGTGTTTTGACCTTGCGTTTTTTCCTGATTGCTGCGCCGCCGTAAAGCTCCTTATAACATCCAGACGGATACGTCGTGGACTTTTGATTGCTTTAATGAATCATCTGCTCGTTACCCACAGAGTTAGCTAATGGAGTGTATGCGCTTCTCACCGCGTCGCACACAGCGAAAGCAAATGAACTGTAACAATAGTTAGCGGTATCTGTAGCTGTGGGTCTACGCTAAACGACACACGCGCATTGCTCTTGTACGTTTCTCTTGCGCCCCCCCCCCATTCGACGTCTTTCTTTTGTTTCACGTGTGGGTTTCATGGGTATCGCCTCGATATCCACGCCACTTAATACATTAACGCGTCTAATGGCCGTAGCAGCGGAAACCAGATTGATTCTCCCGACGAACCGCGGAGTCCCTGCCGCGCCGTATGATTGGAGAGAGATGAGCCCTCGTGGCAATAATGAAATGATGTGTATCAGGCGCCTCTCTCTAAAGCTGCTGCTGCTGCCGCCGCCGCGCCTGTCTCCGTTACCAGAGAACCGCGTGGAACGTGCTAGCTTAGCGTCGCCGCCCCGTCGTCTCTCAGCTCACTGCCACTTCCTGGACATGTGGCGTAGTCGTCTGTCGGCGTAGTCATCCTGCCTCTCTGACTCACCCTCTCCGCCAGCAGGGAGGGGATGGGAGAGAGGCTGCGTGGTGAGGTGACAGCAGCACGTCACAGCTAGGTAGGCAGGTAGGGAAGGGGGGTGTCGATGTGAAGGTTAGATGCTGTGTGAGATCCGGCTTCATTATTCTCCTGGAGGGGAGGCGGGCAGGCAGGGAGGCAGGCAGGCAGGGAGGCAGGCAGGGAGGCGGGCAAGCAGGAAGGCAGGCGGGGAGGCAGGCGGGCAGGCACACAGGCAGGAAGGCAGGCAGGCAGGCAGGGAGGCAGGGAGGCAGGGAGGCAGGCAGGGAGGCGGGCAAGCAGGAAGGCAGGCGGGGAGGCAGGCGGGCAGGCACACAGGCAGGAAGGCAGGCAGGCAGGTGGGCGGTGAATGTGATTGACAGGTGGTCACAGGTTTGTCTGAGGTGAATGGAGCTGGGCCTACCCTTGGGGTGAGCTCCTTCTGCGATGGTGCAGGCAGAGAGAGAGGGAAAGAGAGAGTGAGCGAGAGAGAGAGAGAGAGAGAGAGAGAGAGAGAGAGAGAGAGAGAGAGAGAGAGAGAGAGAGAGAGAGAGAGAGAGAGAGAGAGGAACAGCAGGTCAGTGCTCAATCTCCTGCTAAGCTGAGTCCATATGTCACCCATCACAGGAGGATGACTGCAGCATTACATGGAAGAAAATACCTACACGATCAGTGCCCCCCACTCTCTGGAATTTCACTGAGTAAACGTTCGCCAACTATCTAATCTACATGCCTTTCATATGTCTGAAGTTCATTCTGCATAAAGCGGTGAAAAATGTATTGTTTTGTAAAAAAAAAAGCATCTCAAGGGGATAAAGGAGCACCTGGATACTGACTCTTTGTTCTAAACGCAAGTAAAGTATCTTTTCTCCGCAGCACACAGAAGGACCTCGTTGTAAGCAATGTCATTGAAAATGCCACATAGAGTTATTACGAGACAATTGTGCCTGAGCTGAATCCACGGAAGGTTATCAGGCTAGTCGGAACTCTGCGGTTATATTCTGGGCATTATTCGTTCTGATTATTCTTCAACAAAGAGCGTTAGGTGGTGGGAGGGGTGTTTTTTATTCTTTTGGCCTCTCATTTATTGCGGCGGGAGGGGGGGGATAAATTATGTCTGGCTGTACGAAGGCCTCTCTCTAGGTGAGACTGCGTGACCCCCCCCTCCATTTGTCGACTGTGAAAATTGAGCAGCAAACTACGGCACTCCTGCCAAAATCCTACGTTTGTTCGGCTGCAGAACATTGAGCCGATGATTGCCTTCCATCTGTTCCCCGCACAGCCTGATATCCGGGCTAATCACCACGACACGCCTTGCTGTTGGTCATGGAGGTGGCCTGATCCCCTGAACTTTGAACAAATCAGATCAGACATTAGAACCACATTCATATTATTACAAACATTTTTTTCTCTCCATGACAGGTAGTTAAAGTAACCTAAAATATGCACAAAAAAAAGTGCCCAAAGGTGCTACGTGCTGTAGCTAACACCTAGCATCTTTCATGTGAGAAGTCTGAATTGTTGTGGTGTAATGAGTTGCATGCCTCCCTAATGTGAACCACAAACAGCTTGCCGGGAGCTTAATTTGTATGGGGGAAAATGAAGGTACTTACGTTTCAATATGTATATAGATCAATAGCAGCGTATTGGGAATGCACTCCAATTAACAGCAGGTTTATGAAAAGCGTGTCGAGAGCGCTCACCATATGGGCAGTAATTTGGACCTAATTGTGGTCTGGTGTTTCGAAGTGCAGGATATATATCTACAGCTGTGGCAGACGTCGTCAGGACCCACGGACAAAGAAAACACACTCTCTGAGGCCTGTCAGACGGTTCACTTTGTGGCAATAAACAAAAACACTTTATTTTTGTTACTGTTGTTAATAGCCGAGCCAATTCTGGATTCCATCAAAAAGCAATCCATTTTGTATTATGGCCTTCTATAGAAGCATAAAATAGACGTTTGTATGAAATGTTACCCATCTATCACGCAGTGATAGCCAGATATAGGCGGGAATCAAGCCATAGTGTAGAATATTACAGAAAAGACAGATGAACTGTCTTTACCTCATATTTCCTAAAGAAGCATAGCATTTAGACTGGAGATTTGCCAGTGCTTTTCGAAAGGGAAGGGGACACCTTTGTTGATGGGAAAGCGCGATATCCTTTCAAATATCCTCTGCTTGGCAGCACACATAAAGCTATTATTCCTGCCTCTATCTGTCATTCCAATCAGGTTTCCTGTCCAATTTTAACCCCCTCCGTGTCCGCCTGGTGGGTTTGATGTCATCCTTGCCCTTTAGAGTCGCAGCGGTGAGAAACCTCCGGAATGTGGCTGCAACAGTCGTCGCCGTAGGGACAGAGGCACGTCACGTTGAACTCTGACCTCTTTGGTTGGGTCAAATCTGACCGATTTACAACTTACCTAAAATCATAAATATTGTGTTTTTCATCTGATTGCCTCAAGACACCTCCACACTTTCCTCCACACTAAGCATATGAACATATAACATTGTTGATCACCACTTTCATTGAATTTTGAGTGCAGATTTAGTCAACATTGTCACTTGTGGGGTTCCAGGTCTAAAATGAATGCCATAGGAAATGAATGGGTAAGACTATAATACTGTGGCAAGTCTGTATTAGAAAGTCAACACACCCCTTCACTGTTTCCACATGTTGTTGTGTTATAGACTCAATTTAAAATGTATTAAATTCATTAATTCTACACAAAAATCCACACAATACCCCATAATGACAAATGACTGCAAATCTATTCAAATTGAAACACAGAAATACCTCATGTGCATAAGTCTTCACACCCTTTGCTATGACACTCTTAAAATGAGCTAAAAAGCTAAAATGTCATCAACAAATTACTCAATAAGTTGAATTGAGTTCATCTTAATGCAAGGATAATAGTTTATGTAATTTTGGAATCAATATCTGTTTTTATCGGGTCTCGGATTTGCATAGGAATTTCTACATTTATTAAATACATTTTAAATTGCGTCTATAACATAACAACATGTGGAAAAAGTGAAGGGGTGTGTTGACTTTCTATAGCCACTGTATCTGTATGTTCATCCAGCAGAGGGAAAACATCCCCATACACACACCCACTCACCCACATATCCACAGCCACAACCCCCTCAACCCCACCCATCCCCCCCCCCCCCCCCCCCCCCCCCCCACACACAATGAGTAGGCGACTGAGTAGGCGTCTGTCTGTCAGGGAGGCTCTGGCACCATATTTTTTAAGCAAATGATGATGGAGAGGAGATTGAAATTGAACCAGAGTTAGTGGAGGATGTCTTGGACAACAACAACATTTGATGATGATTTATGGTTTTTGTGTTAATAAGAGCAGTTAAAACAGACTGGCCAAATTTGGCCACGAACATTATAATAAGGGGTCAGAACGAACGAACACTGGCAAAAGGTTAAGCCATCTTTATTTCAGCACTGCTAGAAAGGTTTTAGACCTGTGTCTGCACCGTGGAAGGGTCGTCTACATGCACCTACTGCACGTTATGATTACACTGTATGATTACACACTTTTTAAATGTATATTCCATCGCTTAACTTCAGCCTAAAGCCCAATGCACACGGCCCCAGTTTTGTCGCACCGCCGAATTCGATTCCATTGTTTTGAATGAGACAATGCACACGGCGTGCGATGCGACATTGTCGCAAGACAACATTCGATTCTCCTTTCACACCAATTGAAATAATTCAAAGAATCGAATGTTGTCGTGCGACAAAATCGCACGCCGTGTGCATTGGCCTTAACAGTGTGAACCTGCAGGTCATGAAACCTGTTTTCGGAACACGTTTAAAAAAACAAAAAACAATCCAGTATCCAGTAACCTACACTGCGTCAAACTTCCTTGGTGACAAAGGCAGAACCTCTGCTTGACTGGTGGGAAGACTCCAGCTATGGCGTCGGTCCGTGCCATTAGAGACAGAGACGACAGCTGTCGGTCGCTGCTTAATTGCCCGGTGCGGCCAGGCGGCCAGGTGCGGCCAGGGTTTTAACAGACAACTGTGAGACTTGGCCTTTAGACCCGGGACGGTCTGCTCCATAACACCCAGTCGTGAGCTAATTACCTTACATACAGCTCTCCATTAATACACATGTCATACAGCCTCCCCCGTTAGCATCTCCATACAGGCTCCCTGTTAACATCTTAATAGGTGTGACAGACTTTTGACTCCGATGTCAGGGGGGAGACATTGTAAGAAATGACTCGACTGTTTTTGTGAATCAAAAATATCGAGGTATCGTTTGGTGACTTTTGTGCCAAGGCGCGACGAACAATGATTACGTAAGAGGACAACTTGTCATGTCAAAAGAAGATATTGACATTCAACTTGAAGATCTGAGATCTGTCATTGCTTTATTTATGAAAGGTAATGTAGATCATTGTGTAATCAGAGCAGACTTTCGTAACTTGAGTTGAGTTTCATGAGTTGAATCAAAGACCTAAGACTTTTTTGTGTACACAAAAGGCCAAAAGGCGTTTCCGAGAATTGGAATTGGAAACGACTTTGGAGACGGCTTATGGTACAGAAATGAACATTCAATTCACCGGCAACAGCTCTGGTGGACATTCCTGGAGTCTGCATGCCAATTGTGACATCTGTGGCATTGTGCTGTGTGATAAAACTGCTAAACTGATTTTAGAGTGGCCTTTTATTGTGACCAGCCTAAGGCACATCTGTGCAATAATCATGCTGTCTAATCAGCATCTGGATATGCCACACCTGTCAGGTGGATGGATTATCTCGGCAAAGGAGAAGTGCTCACTAACACAGAGAACACAATTTGAGAGAAATAGGCCTTTTGCGTACATAGAAAAAGTCTTAGGTCTTTGATTTCAACTCGTGAAAAACTGGAACAAAAACAAAAGTGTCCCGTTTATATTTTTGTTCAGTGTAGGTTTGCGGTAAACGGTGTCCAAACTTGTCAAAAGGCCTCGATGACATTGACGTAGTCTCATATGGCTGTCTATTTACAAAGGCTTCTTTCTATCAGCTTCTTTCTATTATGCTTTGCACATACACAGGTTCGACAGTATCTCCATACGGCACATCCGCCTGATAATGCAGGAGCACGGACAGCAATAGGTGCTAGCATGGTAATGTATAATATGCATTTCTATTCAGCCTGCTCCTGTATGAAATGTAAATGAAATGTAACATCTTCCTCTGAGTCATCAACATGATAACATAGTACCGCCTCTGAGGCCCATGTGAAGTCACCTCCATGACATTGAGCTGGCGGTGGAGGTATTTGCATTTTGTAACTACAGTGCCATAATTCTCTTGGTGTCATGAAAATGACAATGACGGGCTGTGTGTGTGTATGTGTCTGTGTGTGTGTGTGTGTGTGTTTTGTGTGTGTGTGTGTGTGTGTGTGTGTGTGTGTGTGCGTGCGTGTGTGTGTGTGTGTGTGTGTGTGTGTGTGTGATGGAAGAGTAGACACACTGATTGACTGTACTTGATTAGTTGTGAATGAATTATAATGAGCTCTACCCCTGCTGTGTAAAACTTGTCGGAGAACAACAGACAAACTGCAGTGATTAGTCCTAACTTTGGTCAATCTGGAGGTACTTATCTAAATGGAAATCAGACAAATCAGTTCAGTGAAGCGGAATATTGAAAGTTGAGATAAACAGGACTAAATACAGTTCCTTTACATCGAACAGCGTAAATCATTTTAACCACATTTTACTCATGGTTAATCCTGATGAGTTTAAGTCTATTTTGGTCATTTGTTTTTTTGCAAGGATTCTCTTTAAGAAAACCTCTTCTTCAATCATGGTATTATTCGACTGTGCCAGTAGTATTCTCACTGTTCTTTTTACAGTATTCTCAATCTGTCTTTGTCTCTGTCAAACATTGTTATTTTCGGATTCAGTGTTACAGTGCTGTGTGCTATTAATTTCCCCATGTCCTCTCTGGCTCTGGATTAGCTGGCAG
This sequence comes from Nansenia antarctica, assembly GCF_963989245.1. Taxonomy (NCBI): domain Eukaryota; kingdom Metazoa; phylum Chordata; class Actinopteri; order Argentiniformes; family Microstomatidae; genus Nansenia; species Nansenia antarctica. The sequence goes on along the minus strand of NC_137677.1, from coordinate 9,585,436 downwards.
GTGGAAGCAGCGTATGTTATCCTCTCCGTCAGGTGTAGAATGTTGCAGTAGAGTTGCTTTCTTCTCTGTAGAACACTGTTAAGCTTCGTAATAAAAACAGGTTGATTGTCATCTGTTATAATGATTTCCCTCTTTTTCCCCCCTTTTTTTTTTCTTCATGAAACCATAATAATCCTCTTTAACGCAGTAGTCATCATCAGACTGTTATGTATCTGATATGTATCTTGGACCTGGTCCCATTGCAAAGAACACTATCCAGAATGTGGGCAGAATCATTTCAATATGTGACATTTCGCTAGCATTTACAGAGCTGTCATGGAAGTGATGGACTAGTCTCTAATAACCGCCAGGCAGCTGTCTGTTCTGTTCTCTGTGCCAGACACACAGCCCAGTACACGTTGGCCCCGGATATTAGTCAGATATCTGTCCAAAGTGCACCATCAATCGGAACGTTTCAACATCTGGCAACCGTTGGATTAAGCAATTAACCATGTGTTTGCGTGATACGACTTTGATCAATAAATGTGTTCCCTTTTCTGTCCACGTCCAGGAAATGAACGGTTCCTATTGCACAATACAATGTAGAAGGCCTAACACCCACGGAGGCAGCTACAGCCATGACCACGACAGCTACAGCCATTGATACGACTTTGATCAATAAATGTGTTCCCTTTCTGTCCACGTCCAGGAAATGAACTGTTCCCATTGCACAATACATGTAGAAGGCCTACACCCACGGAGGCAGCTACAGCCATGACCACGTCTGAGCCACGCAGTGTTGACCTCTGCCTCACTACTTCTCTTCAGACCTGGATCCTTGTCAGAACTAACGCCTTTGGCCTCCAAGCGGCACTTAAGCCAATGATGCAGCTCAGGGTTTATTAAATGAAAACACCCGCCCCCACATCATCCATTCCACTGCATCGGTACATTTTTCTAACGAGTTTCAATAGGTACTCACCACATATTTTCTTATTAGTTATGTTGTCACCCCCGGATTTACATTTGTCATTGTAAATGCCACCATATGCTCACACCACTTAATATCAGGGAAAAAGATTATGAGCAAATGTTTGAGCAATTGCACAGCATGGGCAACAGTTCTACGGCTGGCGGAAACGAGGTGGAATTAAGCCCTCATGTGAGGAGATGCTGTGTGTTCCCCCGCCCCCTTCAGATTGACTAAACGTTGAGCTGCGATATAATTGGGTTGGAAAGATAGTGACCATGGAGTGTGAATGAGTCTTCAAGCCTTTGGATCTGATAAACATGCAGGCACTAAAGCACTTCAGAAGCCTGGCCTCACCACCTATATCTACTGTAGATATGAAAAGTGACATTGTTTATTTATTAGCTTTGTGATATACTGCCTATCTGCTAATGTCTCTATAATATCATTGTATAATGCATACATTGACTGATACTAATCCTTAAACAACGTTTGCAGGAAAAGTGCTATACAAATAAAGGTGATAAGATTATTATTATTATTATTATTATCATTCATAATATTATTATTATTATTATCATCACTGTTGTTGTTATTATTATTAGTATTATTATTAATAATAATAGTTTAGTTAGTCCTCTTCACCCCGTTGAGGGGCATAGGGCGTCCACCAGAGCTCTCCATCTCACTCTCTTTTGGGCCTGGGCCTTTGTTTCTTGCCAGCTCACCCCGATGTTCTTCAGGTCTTGGAGTGTGGAACGTCTCCAGGTGTTTTTCGGCCTTCCAGCTTTCCTCTTCCCCTGCGGGTTGTAGTCCAAGGCCTGTCTAGTGATGTTGTTGGAGTCCTTCCTAAGGGTGTGCCCTATCCAGCTCCACTTTCTCCTTTTGATGGTGGTAGCTAATATGCTGTCCTGGTTTGTTATTCTCCACAGCTCTTCATTTGTGATTCTGATGGGCCACCACAGCTTGAGGATGTACCGCAGGCATTTGTTGACAAACACCTGGATCTTGCTTGTGTATATTATCATTATTATTATCCCTCAGCCTGCTGATTAGCCAGGCTGATCACTTAACTCGAGGTGGTATCACACGTCCCATTCCAAAGAGCTCATCCTCCCGTTCCCCCTGGTATCACACCCCGTTGTAAACAGCGTGTCCCCGCTCCCCACTGGCGCTAATAAACACATCTGTAGGTGTCCAAACACACTAACGTCTGTTTTTAACCGTTTTACCAAGGTGATATCAAACAAGCCAGACAGTGTGTTCGTGTTCCTGCCCCAGATGTTGGCAGAGCTGCTGTCCCTGCAGGTTGTGGAGGTTTTGTATTAACATGCAGGTGTCAGATCCCGGCAGGTGCACACATCTCAGAGCAGCCGGGGTGAGCCTGTCGAACCGGCAAGGTGGGAATAACACTCCGGTCCCCCGCTTCTACTCAGGTGTGCCTCAGCCTGCGCTCACCCCCCTCCCCTCCACCTGCCCTATCTCCCTCTTTAGCCCACCCTCCTCCCCTCCACCTGCCCTATCTCCCTCTCTAGCCCTCCCCCCTCCCCTCCCACCTGCCCTATCTCCCTCTCTGCCCACCCCCCTTCCCTCCACCTGCCCAATCTCCCTCCTATCTCCCTCTTTTCTCTCCCTCCTGCCTGCTCTATCGCCCTCTCTATCCGAAGCTCGTCCTCTTCCCCGGTGCTCAGCGGATCTGTAGCATGTCGTCCAATGATGAATGGAGGACGCTGACTGGCCACGATGGCCGCCTCTGGAGGAGCAGATGGATGATACCGGGCTGTTAAACTGCTTCCTGTGGCCGCCGACACAGTCGCAGAGTTGAAGCTGTGACGTTTTTTGATCCACGGACGTCATGGTCATTCTTTTGATACGATTTCCCTTTTCTTTTGAAGTTTGGTGTGTGTGTGCGGACGCGTGTGTGTGTGTTTCTGTGTGTGTGTGTGTGTGTGTGTGTGTGTGTGTGTGTGTGTGTGTGTGTGTATTGTTATTGTTCCAGTGTTGTTATTTTTGTTGAGTTTAGTTTTTTTGTGCCTTAAAACATTTCTTTATTTAAAGGGAGATCTGCCCAAAAGGGCAGCCCCGAATGTACTGTACAGTCTTGTAAGCCTGTGAGAAGTAGGCCTAGGTAGTGGATGTTCAGATGACATACATACTGCCTGAAGTGTTGTCCATGGAATTCGCTTTTTTCTGTCAAATTTCTGGTAATTGCATGGCTAATTGTGTGATTATGAAGTATTCTCAATTAATTATGGAACATTCTCCCATGATGATGAAATATTCCGTTCAATTACACACACTTCTAAATCCACCATATAATCATATCCATTAGCTCCAATATGCAGCTGTTGATAAGGAAGTAGTAAAGTGCGTGCTGTGTGCTTATCAAATCCTGCCACCGTTTGCTCAGCTCAACTTAAGTTGTCTGTGTGGCGTTTATTTACCCATTAACTCTCAAATTAAAAGGTTATATTTTTTCCAAAACAAAATAATGCCTGTGTACTTCCCTGATTCATTAGATAAACGCCAACATCTTAATTACCTCCAACAATAATTGTGGTTTGCTTTGCTTCCACTCTTCTTGCTTCCACTCTTCAGGATCACTTTGACACAGCAGCCATCACAGGAATAGGACCCATCGATAGGAAGGCTGGTAACATACATGAACCTACTGTAAATACCATAATACATTGCTGGTGATGTTAAACTTTGGGTTTACGATTGTATCCCCGGTTCTCTGAAGAGAGGACACAAGGAAACATCTCACTATTGCAATCCTTGCATCACTATTTGCTCAAACCCTATTCGATCAGGGACAGGCCAGGAACACTTTGCATGCAACTGGTATGCATAGTCTGGTATGCATAGTCTGGTATGCATAGTCGCCACCAATAAAGGCCATTTCATTCTGCCAAGCGTCTCTTCACGAGCCATAAAAGAGGGGCAATCCTTCAGAGAACCGGGGTCACATTCATAACCCAATTCCTGTGCCCCAGTAATTGTCACACCAGGCCCTCATCTGGTTATGAGTATTTAAAAGAGGGTAACGAGATGAAGGTGTTGAGTTGTTTTAGTGGCTTTTGAAACTCATCCCAGCAAACTGGAAAGAGTGACGGCCAAAGGAGGTGCAGACTTTGGGGACGACCAGAGTGATGAGTTTGCTGGAGCGTAGATTGCGTACGCTGGTGAAAATGTTCTGTAGTGAGCGAAGGTACGGGGGGGGTTTTGCCGGTGATGGATTTATAAATGAACTGATACCAGTGTATCTGTCGCCTGGTGTGGAGTGATGGCCAGTTGACCCCAGCTCTACATATCAGGTCTACGTATGTTACGGTACATGTTGGAATACCGTATGTGGGAAAACTAGGGTTAGGGTTAGGTGCTAGGGTGCTAGGGTTAGGGTTAGGGTTAGACATGCCAGCATGTACCAAGTCGACGTTTTATGCTGCCATGTCCCCGGAAATGCCAACATAAACCGTTTCCCACATGTACCGTAACATATACATATATACACACGTACATCAGGTTAGGAACAGATGCTAACCTTTTCCTATGTATCTTAGAGCTGCGGTGGTTAGGTAGTCAGGGCTTTTATTATTTTAGCACCGTTCAGGGTCTCCTTGGTTTAGTTCCGCCTTTGCAACGTTTTCTGTTTGATACCACACACACACACCCAGCCAGTAGCATCGTTGCAGTATGTTAGGCCCCTAGTTGCCTAGACCAAAGGGTCGTAACACAGAGTTAACCATCCTCTCAGGCCTGGACAATGGGACTCATCCCCATTAGATGACACATTCAGCAGGTAAACAGCGTTTAAGCTCCTGTGGTAAATTGGATGTAAATTGCCAGCTTCTAGCAGATGTCTGCAATGATAAGGCTCAGACAGTGCAGCCACTTCAACTTTGCTCATTATTGTTTCTCTCTCCCTTCCTTTTTTGGTGGAAAGAGAGCCCCGGTTTATATGAAAATGAGGGCCTCGGGATCAAATGACGTGCATACATCGTCGCTGCGTCTTAATGCTGGGGTTAGGCCCCGAGTGCATGGAACTCAATATACTGCACAATATTCTAGACCTAGTCGTTGTGTTTTATTGATGCTGACTTGTGTTATGTGTATCCTAAAGAAGGAACCAGAGAGAAGAACACAACAGATCCCTGCAGGACATGGCTTTTGACTTCTGGGACAACAATATGACCACAGAACAAATCAATGTAGTAAGGTCCTGACCTACCCTGGAAAAACAATGGAGCCGAAAATACACACGGAGCCGTGTGTTGAAGAACAATGTCTCCCAAAGGGTTAACCTTTGACCCCTTCAGATGCCGAGAGTCTGCCTCTATAAGACACAGCTGTGCAGGGAAAGGGACTCAATGTCATGGAAATCTAGGGCTACCACTTAGTGTTTTCTGAGACTCTGGTGAAAGGAGTAACAAGTTGTTTGTTGCGTCAAATTGCGTCAAGTCCTAATACAAAAAAAGTTGAGTTTAAATGTTGAAGAGCCCACTCAATATAACAAACAACAGTTTTAGGATCCCTAAATACTTTGTCAGCGAACTCAGCTTGTTTTTCGATACGTGATTCACAGTCCTGCTTTGGTGATACATACACGTTTTAGGACCGTTCATAAGCAAGGACTTTGTGATCATCTAGGTAATACACATGTGTAGTTATGTGTCGTTAACATGTTCATGTTCTATCAGCATGTTGTGGCAAGGCAAGGCAAGGCAAGTTTATTTGTATAGCACATTTCATACAACAGGGGCAATTAAAGGGCTTTACATACCTTATTAAAATACAGCAAGAGGAGCATAGTAAGAAAATAAAAATGACGTGCTGATGTTAGATATGTTACATGGCAATGTTCTTCGTTGTTAGCTGCTAGCTTGCGTGATGGAGCACAGTGTGTTTTTTTGGTTCAGGGCGATTCTCTCGACCAAAAGAGTGAGATTTATTAATAGCCTTAGGGGGATGAAGTTCATCCTGCATCACCACTGTGGAAAACTTTACCAAGTGATGAATCATACCATTATTGTACAAACACTGTTCACATGGTCACAGGAGTCTTTTCTTTCTGTTCATTATTTCTTGTCTCTTGGATACTGTTCCCATGACATTTGACGTTTGTATGTTGATTGACAGGAAGGATGGGTGAGAGAGAAGGGGGGTGACATGCAGGCATACTGTATGTCGATGGCCGGAATCGAACCAGGGACCATGTGATGATATGTCATGTACCTTAGTGTGCTATACCACGTTCGTGCCATTTTTGTATGTCTAATACATTTCATTCCATCCACTGGCTATTGAAAACAATGTTGTTTGACCTCAATTATAACTGCAGCTGTATGAAGAGTTCCAGGTGCTTATCCGGTCAAAGCCAGATATACTAACGCAATTAGCACCTCATGCTAACCAGAGCAGCTTGCAAGGGAGGTGCACATAATCTGCCATGCTTACCCCAGCCCCATTTCCTGCTTCAGTAAGGCATGAGGGACAGGGGAAGCGACGGCATAAACAAATACATGCAAATGAAGCCAAGTCAGATCAGGCAGTACATTACTGTGGCTCCCCATCACAATGAATACATTTAGTCTAAAAATATTCTACACTTCTATACCAATGCTTCATAACGATAATTGTATCGTGTCAACCCCTAGTCATGATCAGTGGCAAAGAGCTACAGAAGAGCTCATATAATTAATATATCTAAAAATATATGCGTGGCCTCTGTGTAGTATGTGAGGTAATTTGAGTGTAGATGAGTGGGATGGGCTGAACATGACGGGGAATTCCTACTTTAGCTCACTGTAGATGGATCACCGCGGGATCCTTGGAGAGGCTTCAAATGTGTGTTTATTGGCCGTCGTGTGTGTTTAGTTGTGGCTTGATATACACAGACTGTTCCCCGTAGCCTTCCTCACGGTGTGCGGAAGTATTCTATGGTGCACACTGGGTCCAGATCACATAAACATAAACAGACTAAAAGACTGTTGTTGGAGATGACACTGTGTGATCAGGATCTGTGTTTATTGCTTCTGCACAGGCCTACAGTCTCTTTGCCAGCTTTTCTTTTCTACAGTTTTTTGTTTGATTGTCATTCTTGCAGACTCAAAATGTATGCCCTCAATTGGAGTTTTAATGTAATTGTAATGCATGATTGTAATTGTAATTGAACAGCATTACAATAAATGTAAATCAGTGAGCTTGATTTAGTCCCTCTGCTATGTATTTTGGTAGTGAATGATCAGTCCCTCTTACGGTTTTGATGGTGTTTTCATGTGAGACATGATCAGTCCCACTGACTAGCCTAGCCAAGCAACGGGAGGGTGCAGTACACACGCCCACCACCAATCTCCGCCCAAGTATGTCCCAATAAAGACTCAAAAGTCTCCGAGGTCACAGAAGGACAGGTCGGAGGTCGGTGTAGGGGCCATGGCCCTTTGGGGCTTTTTTGGGGGCCGTTCTCCAAGACAGAAACACAAAATACGGACCCAAAAAAAGAAAATGCACCGCTGGGATAATGGGATGTAAATTGTTTATTTCATCATACTTCATCTGAATGTAATTGATTAATTAATATTGGAAGACACTGTCGGGGAGTGTCAGGATACTATCGGGGTAATTAATTTGATGAATGAAATCTCACCACTGATGGAATTGGAACTGTTCAACAAATCTGACCCAAAAAAAATTTGTATAGAAATCTGCATTTATAACAATAAATTATAGTAGTCAGCGCACATCTGTTGGGCAGGCCAACCATAGGGAATTCGTTTTTTTCCCACCCCCAGTGATGGTGAGTGAGTTTAAAATGGTTAAAAAAGGGGAGCTTATTGGCATAATGCACTAAGCGTCGACCATGTAACCGCAGGGTTCCCGGTTCGATTCCGTCTGTGGACATATGTCATACCTTCTCTCTCTCTCTCTCTCACCCATCCTTCTCTCTCTCTCGCTCTCACCCATCCTTCCTGTCAAATCTCTACTGTCTCTATCGCAGTAAAAAAAGAAAAATATGAGTGGGACTCCACTCAGAAAAAATAAAAATAAATTACTTACAGGTTGGTATGACATTGTATGAAGATTACTGCTTTAGCCCAGGGATAGGCAGGCAGGTGGGTAGTCAGGCAGGCAGTAGTTAGGCAGGCGGGCAGTCAGACAGGCTGGGGTAGGGCAGGCAGGCGGGCAAGAGTCAGCAGGCGTATAGGGAGAACAAGGGTTCGAGAAGGGTAAAGCACAGAGCTAGATGCGAGGCACATGAACAAACCACGAATGGCAACGATCCGGCGTCGACTAGCCGTACAGGGTATTAGTAGAGAGGAGGAGATTGCAGGATTGCAGACAGGTGTGCTAGTCCCCCGCCGGGAGAGGTCATGGAGGCGGAGTTGTGACACACACGGCTCGACCCAGAGCATGGACGTGCCTCTGCTGCCTGATGCACCAAGTGAAAATGTCCTTTAAACACAGACGTGTGAGACCAGATCTCACACTGTGTGTGTAGTGTAGCAGTGTAGTTTGAATCCAAAAGAGACCCCATTCAAAAGACCCCAGGAGACCAGGAGTTATCAGATGCGATACAGGTCTTTATTGATTACAAAGACCCCGGAGTTGGTCTGCAGAGCAACTGAACTTCATACAATCATACTCAGGGCCCTATTATGCACTTCTTAACTTGCCGTCTTAAGTCTTAATTAAGACGCACCGCCAGGTTAAGACCTACCGCCACCCTTATTATGCGCTTCATACGCGCTACTGCTATTATGCAGGTGTCGATAGGCGCCCACACATAAGACGTAAAACTCCCGTGCATATATTGCTCATTGTGGGAGTGTTCATATGTTAATGAAGTGCACTAGGCGCCCCTGCTATTATGCGATCTGACTTTGCTCCTGGCGCTAAGAAGTGGTTTGAAAAGTTCTTAAGTTTAGACTTCATGCACGTTTTGAAACACGAGCGCGCCTCCGCGGTTTGCGCATGCATGTGGGCACACATGAACACGCACGTGGCTCCACGGCAAGACGTCAATTACGGTCACAGTATAAATGCTTTATTTCAGAAGGGAGAGGCAGAGAAGCGCGCTGACCTCCTTCTTAGGACTTCCATAATAGCATAGCGCTAATGACTCAACGCAGCCGGTTCTTAAAGGGAATGGCACCTGGCACGCTGATTGGGTTGATTGAGAAGACGCCCAAAACACACCCATGACTAATTTCTTTGCTTAGCGCCGGGTTTTAGGCGCCCACTACCGCACGCATAATAGCAAAGTGGCCTTGACCAGGCCTCCACGTCTTAAATTTAGATCTACCGCCTCGTCTTATTGCTTCAAACTTATGAAGTGCATAATAGGGCCCATAGTGTTAAATACATTTTCATAGGAGGTCTGGTTTGTCTCAGGGTTATTTTTCAGGTGCCGCCTGCTTCCTGTTCTCGATTATTGTCCAAATAGAAGGCGAGCCAACAAGGTATCACAAGTCGGTGAGCCACACTTGTATAGTTTATTGATACAATCTGGATATCAGCGTACGTGGCAAGTTTTGCTGAGGCAGGTGTCTCCATACAACAGGCTGGATAATAACCTGATACATGTTTCATAATTTACATAAGCGAATTGACAGACATTTGATGAACAGACATGGGGGGTTTTCCACCACAGCAGCCGCCAGACACACCCTGTTCTCTCCTCGGTCTGGAAAATGGTTCCGGAACACCCGGTCTCGAACCAATAGGTTCCGAGACAGCTTCTACTAACGAGCTATAGTACGTCTTTTTGAACAGATTCCTCTAGCTGCTCAACAGGACTGCCTGCTGCTCATCTGCACTAGAAAACGTGCACTCACTCCTGCACACCGGCACACGCACACGCACGCGCACACACACACACACACACACACACACTCACACACTCACACCTACTTCCATCATTGCTCCTATATCTATACTATTTATCTGTATATATTCCACCATTTCAAGGCCACACTTATTGTTTGACTCTTATTACTGTTGAATGTATCGTGTATTGTTATCGGTCTATTTATTTTGTTCCTATCCTATTTCACTGCATTGTGGAGAAGTACTGTGGCTCGTAATAAGCATGTCAGTGTATCGCTTACAGCTGTATCCTGTGCATATGGTGAATAAACGTTGATTTGATTCGATGTGCGTGTTTTTTATGCGAGCCAGTGTAATTTAGATGTACTGTACTGTGTACTTAAGATAAGTAATTGATGGCTACCATTGTCAGAAAAGGGTATGCTGTGTTTTGTGAAGTGTAAATAAAACATGACTGACAAAGAGGCCCTCCTGGTGAGAAGTTAAGTAACTACAGTGCCAGCCTGCATGTCTGTGTAAAAATACATCGGCAAGGGCGGAATCGCACCAGTACAACACGTGATCCCCCCCCAAGAATAGATGAAACGTTTGTCACCCTGCTGTATTCCTTGCTAACACACATGTAGAATGCATCATGGGATCCTATCATGAGACGTGTGTATTCTGTAAGTTCAGTCTGAAGCTCATAAAAGCCATAAATGGTGGTCAGTGGAATGGGATGCTACTGTATGCAGGATGACTGACAGGGAAATCCAAATGAATTCTGATAGAAGTCTGGAAAACTTTTCATCCTCAGTCCTGGTTGCTTTGAGAACCGCTCCTCAGTTGCACAATGTGGACAGGGCTGAATAATATTATTGAGGCGTTGTTTTTACAAAGTCAAGGTCAAAGTAATAAGCCCTTGAGTTTCATCCAAAACGGAATGGAGGAAATAAATAACACCCTCAACCCTTTTTTTTTTCTTTTTAGAAATCTTTATCCTTCCAGTCATGTATGAATAATTCATTCCGTTGCGAAATTTGAAAGTCTTTGAACATTCCGAGTCTCTATTGATACAAGACATGTTTTTTTTTAATTGCTAGAAAGTACGGCTTGGGACTACAGTCAATGCTGATAAACTTAAGCGATGTTTTCATCCCTTTCAGCTCTATCAGAAGTTATCTCTGGGAGCTGATTGTCACGTTTGACCTTGTTTTAAAGCAGCAGCTAGGGAACTCCAGTGAGAATAACAACTTTGGGTATTGTGTTTCCAAAGTAGTTATTGACTGCATTTTAGCAGGTTTTGATGTTTGCATCTAATGACCTGTTCTTTCACAGATGGCTCCCACAGTGAACACAGAGAGAGATACCTGCCCCCTACAGTGAATGACTCTTGATGTACACAAGGACAAATGTCAGGGTAAATGTCTCCTCCTACACTAGTCAGTACCAATGAATGGAAAGATGTTATCCCAGACCTTCTGGGTTCAGCAGAGCCATAGATTCCCCAACCAACCCTGGGTTTGATTTAGACATTTTCAACATCAGTGTTATTCAAAATGGTGAAGACAGTTATTGACTTTCATTTAAATCCCAGGGATTAAATGGATTCCGTGAGGGGGCGTCCCAGTTCATTACGAAGGGGTATTGATATTAATCTGCTTCAGGAACAGTTAGGTTGCTCTATCTAAACCTGCAGTATTGACATGATTTTCGACGGAATAGGAAAATAAAATCATTTGGCAGTAGATACCTTTACAATTACCTCACAATTCCATGTCAATTCCATAACAATGACTAGACAAGATTTGTTAATAACAAGAATCGTTAGTATTTAGTTTTGTATTCAATCAATGATTTGTTATTATATAACATGTTTTTGAAGGAGAATATAAAGAGGACTGCAGGAGAGATGGTGGAAAGAAAAGACATTTAAAATAACATCAAAAATGCATCTGTTACTGAAGGGTACTTTAACTTTTCATGGAAGGTGGCTGGTGTGACGCACCCATGCACTGAAGTACTTCCCCAAAAAACAACAATCGTATAAATTAGTTATGTTCCCAAATCAAAGACCATCAAGGTGATTAATTGCCATGTCCACTTCTAGATCCTATCCTCTGGCATCTGCCCTCTCCTTTCCTTTAAGATAGCAGGGCAGGGTCACTCTAGCCCTTGATTAATTAAAAGAAAAGCCACAGGTTAACTTTGGCAGACAGTCTGCGCTGGGCCTGACACTAATTCCTACAGACAGAATGCATTTCGAATACTGCCCTCCAAACATATGGGAGAATGTCGACGGAGACAGGAGACAGACACTGGCGTGTGGCGGGTGAGCTCTGCATACTCCAGGAGCTGCCAAAGCGCGAAGGAAGTTAATAAAGAGAGAGGCTTTGATCCTCTCCTCAGAGTTTTGCTTAAAGCCAAAGAAATGAAATATAATCTAATGTAATGAGTCCGTCTCCGGAGAAGGGGAAAAAAATCATAAAAGAAATAATCTGTAAGGCACTTATGGTTAGCCCCCTTTTTTCCCTTCTTCTGCAAAGTGTATTTTTCTCTGTCCACTTCCTCTGTGCATTTTTGTGTCAGAAAATAGTATAGAGCAGCGGCAGACGCTTCAAAGATTTCCTCAAATAAGTCAGTGTGATGGCGCCTTCACACCAGAACAGACACGCCTTTTTTACCTACTGTAAGAGCCGCCTCGGGGGGTCAAAATGACCGTAGTCTTTAAAATGGAAAGCTGCTATTTACACACAACGACCACTAGTTGGTCTCTTTTAAATTAGCCTGCCTCCTACACAGAAAACTAGCTTTATACTAGCTTATCCTGATGTGATTTTGAAAATGTAAGGATACTGGGTGGTAAAAAAGGAGACAGTAGAGGCTGAAGAGGAGACAGTAGAGGGTTTAGAGGAGACAGTAGAGGAGACAGTAGACTAGAGGGTGTAGCGGAGACAGTAGAGGAGACAATAGAGGAGATAGTAGAGGAGACAGTAGAGGAGACAGTAGAAGAGACAGTAGAGGGGACAGTAGAGGAGACAGTAGACTAGAGGGTGTAGCGGAGACAGTAGAGGAGACAGTAGAGGAGACAGTAGAGGGTGTAGCGGAGACAGTAGAGGAGACAGTAGAGGAGACAGTAGAGGAGACAGTACAGGAGACAGTAGAGGAGACAGTAGAGGAGACAGTAGAGGAGACAGTAGAGGAGACAGTAGAGGAGACAGTAGAGGGTTTAGAGGAGACAGTAGAGGAGACAGTAGAGGAGACAGTAGAGGAGACAGTAGCGGAGACAGAAGAGGAGACAGTAGAGGAGACAGTAGAGGAGACAGTAGAGAAGACAGTAGAGGAGACAGTAGAGGAGACAGTAGAGGAGACAGTAGAGGAGACAGTAGAGGAGACAGTAGAGGAGACAGTAGAGGAGACAGTAGAGAAGACAGTAGAGGAGACAGTAGAGGGTTTAGAGGAGACAGTAGAGGAGACAGTAGAGGAGACAGTAGAGGAGACAGTAGAGGAGACAGTAGAGGAGACAGTAGAGGAGACAGTAGAGGAGACAGTAGAGGAGACAGTAGAGGGTTTAGAGGAGACAGTAGAGGAGACAGTAGAGGAGACAGTAGAGGAGACAGTAGAGGGTTTAGAGGAGACAGTAGAGGAGACAGTAGAGGAGACAGTAGAGGAGACAGTAGAGGAGACAGTAGAGGAGACAGTAGAGGGTTTAGAGGAGACAGTAGAGGAGACAGTAGAGGAGACAGTAGAGGAGACAGTAGAGGAGACAGTAGAGGAGACAGTTGAGGAGACAGTAGAGGAGACAGTAGAGGAGACAGTAGAGGAGACAGTAGAGGGTTTAGAGGAGACAGTAGAAGAGACAGTAGAGGAGACAGTAGAGGAGACAGTAGAGGAGACAGTAGAGGAGACAGTAGAAGAGACAGTAGAGGAGACAGTAGAGGAGACAGTAGAGGAGACAGTAAAGGAGACAGTAGAGGAGATAGTAGAGGAGACAGTAGAGGAGACAGTAGAGGAGACAGTAAAGGAGACAGTAGAGGAGACAGTAGAGGAGACAGTAGAGGAGACAGAAGAGAAGACAGTAGAAGAGACAGTAGATGAGACAGTAGAGGAGACAGTAGAGGAGACAGTAGAGGAGACAGTAGAGGAGACAGTAGAGGAGACAGTAGAGGAGACAGTAGAGGAGACAGTAGAGGGGACAGTAGAGGGGACAGTAGAGGAGACAGTAGAGGAGACAGTAGAGGAGACAGTAGAGGAGACAGTAGAGGGGACAGTAGAGGGGACAGTAGAGGAGACAGTAGAGGAGACAGTAGAGGAGACAGTAGAGGAGACAGTAGAGGAGACAGTAGAGGAGACAGAAGAGGAGACAGTAGAGGAGACAGTAGAGGGTTTAGAGGAGACAGTAGAGGAGACAGTAGAGGAGACAGTAGAGGAGACAGTAGAGGAGACAGTAGAGGAGACAGTAGAGGGGACAGTAGAGGAGACAGTAGAGGAGACAGTAGAGGAGACAGTAGAGGAGACAGTAGAGGAGACAGAAGAGGAGACAGTAGAGGAGACAGTAGAGGAGACAGTAGAGGAGACAGTAGAGGAGACAGTAGAGGGTTTAGAGGAGACAGTAGAGGAGATAGTAGAGGAGACAGTAGAGGAGACAGTAGAGGAGACAGTAGAGGAGACAGTAGAGGAGATAGTAGAGGAGACAGTAGAGGGTTTAGAGGAGACAGTAGAGGAGACAGTAGAGGAGACAGTAGAGGAGACAGTAGAGGAGACAGTAGAGGAGACAGTAGAGGGTTTAGAGGAGACAGTAGAGGAGACAGTAGAGGAGACAGTAGAGGGTTTAGAGGAGACAGTAGAGGAGACAGTACAGGAGACAGTAGAGGAGACAGTAGAGGAGACAGCAGAGGAGACAGTAGAGGGTTTAGAGGAGACAGTAGAGGAGACAGTAGAGGAGACAGTAGAGGAGACAGTAGAGGAGACAGTAGAGGGTGTAGCGGAGACAGTAGAGGAGACAGTAGAGGAGATAGTAGAGGAGACAGTAGAGGAGACAGTAGAGGGTGTAGCGGAGACAGTAGAGGGTGTACCGGAGACAGTAGAGGGTTTAGAGGAGACAGTAGAGGAGACAGTACAGGAGACAGTAGAGGAGACAGTAGAGGAGACAGTAGAGGAGACAATAGAGGAGACAGTAGAGGAGACAGTAGAGAGACAGTAGAGGAGACAGTAGAGGAGACAGTAGAGGAGACAGTAGAGGAGACAGTAGAGGAGACAGTAGAGGGTTTAGAGGGGACAGTAGAGGAGACAGTAGAGGAGACAGTAGAGGAGACAGTAGAGGGTTTAGAGGAGACAGTAGAGGAGACAGTAGAGGAGACAGTAGAGGAGACAGTAGAGGGTTTAGAGGAGACAGTAGAGGAGACAGTAGAGGAGACAGTAGAGGAGATAGTAGAGGAGACAGTAGAGAGTTTAGAGGAGACAGTAGAGGGTTTAGAGGAGACAGTAGAGGGTTTAGAGGAGACAGTAGAGGAGACAGTAGAGGAGACAGTAGAGGAGACAGTAGAGGAGACAGTAGAGGAGACAGTAGAGGAGACAGTAGAGGAGACAGAAGAGGGTTTAGAGGAGACAGTAGAGGGTTTAGAGGAGACAGTAGAGGAGACAGAGGAGACAGTAGAGGAGACAGTAGAGGAGACAGTAGAGGAGACAGTAGAGGAGACAGTAGAGGAGACAGTAGAGGAGACAGTAGAGGAGACAGTAGAGGAGACAGTAGAGGAGATAGTAGAGAGACAGTAGCGGAGACAGTAGAGGAGACAGTAGAGGAGACAGTAGAGGAGACAGTAGAGGAGACAGTAGCGGAGACAGTAGAGGAGACAGTAGAGGAGACAGTAGAGGAGACAGTAGAGGAGACAGTAGAGGGTTTAGAGGAGACAGTAGAGGAGACAGTAGAGGAGATAGTAGAGGAGACAGTAGAGGGTTTAGAGGAGACAGTAGAGGAGACAGTAGAGGAGACAGTAGAGGAGACAGTAGAGGAGATAGTAGAGGAGACAGTAGAGGAGACAGTAGAGGAGACAGTAGAGGAGACAGTAGAGGAGACAGTAGAGGAGACAGTAGAGGAGACAGTAGAGGGTTTAGAGGAGACAGTAGAGGAGACAGTAGAGGAGACAGTAGAGGAGACAGTAGAGGAGGTAGTAGAGGAGACAGTAGAGGAGACAGTAGAGGAGACAGTAGAGGAGACAGTAGAGGAGACAGTAGAGGAGACAGTACAGGAGACAGTAGAGGAGACAGTAGAGGAGACAGTAGAGGAGACAGTAGAGGAGACAGTAGAGGAGACAGAAGAGGAGACAGTAGAGGGTTTAGAGGAGACAGTAGAGGAGACAGTAGCGGAGACAGTAGAGGAGACAGTAGAGGAGACAGTAGAGGGTTTAGAGGAGACAGTAGAGGAGACAGTAGCGGAGACAGTAGAGGGTTTAGAGGAGACAGTAGAGGAGACAGTAGAGGAGACAGTAGAGGAGACAGTAGAGAAGACAGTAGAGGAGACAGTAGAGGAGACAGTAGAGGAGACAGTAGAGGAGATAGTAGAGGGTTTAGAGGAGACAGTAGAGGAGACAGTAGAGGAGACAGTAGAGGAGATAGTAGAGGAGACAGTAGAGGAGACAGTAGAGGGTTTAGAGGAGACAGTAGAGGAGACAGTAGAGGAGACAGTAAAGGAGACAGTAGAGGAGACAGTAGAGGAGACAGTAGAGGAGACAGTAGAGGAGACAGTAGAGGGTTTAGAGGAGACAGTAGAGGAGACAGTAGAGGAGACAGTAGAGGAGACAGTAGAGGAGACAGTAGAGGAGACAGTAGAGGAGACAGTAAAGGAGACAGTAGAGGAGATAGTAGAGGAGACAGTAGAGGAGACAGTAGAGGAGACAGTAGAGGGTGTAGCGGAGACAGTAGAGGAGACAGTAGAGGAGACAGTAGAGGGTGTAGCGGAGACAGTAGAGGGTTTAGAGGAGACAGTAGAGGAGACAGTAGAGGAGACAGTAGAGGAGACAGTAGAGGAGACAGTAGAGGGTGTAGAGGAGACAGTAGAGGAGACAGTAGAGGGTGTACCGGAGACAGTAGAGGGTGTAGCGGAGACAGTAGAGGAGACAGTAGAGGAGACAGTAGAGGGTGTAGAGGAGACAGTAGAGGGTTTAGAGGACACAGTAGAGGAGACAGTAGAGGGTGAAGAGGAATGGTTTTGTGTAACATGAACGGCAGTGTGTCTTCCATTCCTAGTGGACTGTACAGTATCTAGGCCTGGCAGATGGTCAACAAAACTCCTGCACCTTCTATCGATCTGAAAACGTCAGTCAATAAATGTCACAGCAATGAGAGAAGAGTGTGTCACTGTCACTTACATGAACTTATAAGTAGTTTGTAAACGGACCCTCAAATAATGTGACACCGAACTGAACAATGTTAATATGACTTAAAGCAAGTCCGCACTGTACCATTTCTCATAAGTCCTCATCTTCTGTTTGATCCTCGTATTAAAAACACGATTACCATATTTCATCACTTATGCCGAGAGTCGCTGAATTCTGATGAACCGTGACTGTGTGGTTGTTTTTCTACCCTGACAGGCGGTCTGGTCTAATCTATTCAACAGCCTTGCATCTCATTAGGAGAAAATAAAGACACAAAATGGAGTTCATATATGAAGAGTTTGAGCTCCCAAGACATCTAAGCCTCAAATATCATTAGAGGCCTAAATTAAAAAGCAAGAATTAATCAATGTTCTATATTAACCAAGTGATATTATTTTCCAATTACACTGTCAGCTGTGCAGAGAACATTGCTTTCGATATCCTACTGTATATTCCAGTCAAATATGGGACTAGTGTCACATAATGTCTAATATACCGTAGCTGCATGTAATTACACCAATACATGAAAGTACTATGTAGCTACATGCTAACTGTGCAACTAATAATTGTATGTTGTTTGCATATCATGACAAAACATAATTGAAAACGTAAAAAGCTCTTTATTATTGAATAGAATGTCCTGTGTGTGAGGAGAGATTTTAAAATAATACTCATACGTACAAAAGCATTATCCTTACTTGAAAATAACACATTTAAACATCTTAAAATGTAATTACTTTGAGAGTTCCCGTATGTTGCTGTCGACATCCCTTTTATAAAGAAGCAGGCTGTTGGGTCCTGATAGCTGCTTCACTTGGGAATAAGAAGACTTCACACAATACTTTGATCACTTACAAGCATGTTTTAGACAGATGTTGGCCTTCGAAAAGTAAATATAGTAATTTCTGTTTGTTTGTACTGTGATTATTACTTATTACTTATTATTATTATCATTATTATTAAGTCCATTGTTGTTTTGTCTTAAAGGCATGTGCGTGGGAGTAACCACTGTAGAATTCTTAGTAAATGTTCCCCTTGAGTTCACCAAGCCTGTGTCGTGACCTCCCTCTTAATTCCTTCATTCAAAGGAGAATTGTTGTCAGTGAGTCATAACATTATTCATATTCACAATGGCATCGCCAGGAGAAGAAGCATATTTAATAAGTATAAACTATGAAACTCCAGAAAAGGTTGTAATAGTATCAGTTTGCAGCATACACTACCAATGACAGGTCATCTCGTTATGCTATCCCGGTCACAAAATAGTTTCTTCAGTTTGCATGAAATGATAACACCTCTTTTTTGTGTCCTTCTCTTCAGGACAGAGTTAGTCATTACTTCCTGATGTCGCTGTTATGAACTGTAGTTGGAACTTGTTTCTTCTCTGTCTTCCAGGTTTTAAATGTGTAATGGTAAATGGACTGACTTATATAGCGCCTTTATCCATTTATCCAAAGCGCTTTACAACCGACTCTCATTCACCCGTTCACACACACATTCACACACCAATGGCGGGAAGCTACCATGCAAGGCGCCGGTCCCGCTCACTGGGAGCAATTTGGGGTTCGGTGTCTTGCCCAAGGACACTGGAACCGCCGATCAGCCAACCTTGCGATCATTAGACGGCGACTCTACCTCCTGCGCCACAGCCGCCCGTGTGTCCCTATTAGGAGACCACAATGTGAAATCCAACATTGCCATCATGAGCGGCAGAAGAACGACATACCAACATTAGCTTACAATGAACATTCATCGGAGAAAACGAATGTCACTGATTAATAAGAAATTGTCAGACCTGGTTTAAAAGAGTTCCGTTTAATCATCTAATAAAGCAGATGATCCCCTGGCCTTAACAACTTCTCTGATTCCACTGTACGGTACGCATCTCTCATTTGACACGCATGACATCATATCAATTTGGCCAATATTTTAAAAGGACATTATTCAATCTAATTAGGTTCAATTTCGTGTGCTGAACCACTGCCTCTTCAATAACTGTGGACTTTGACAGAGCTCTATAATACCTCAGGCCAAATAAAGGTCTGGTGT
>NC_137677.1:9393757-9561257 GCF_963989245.1 Nansenia antarctica | reverse complement strand
CCACTAGTACTTTTCACTGTGTATTTTACAATCCGAGGAGTAATCCTGCTGAAATAATGTCATGTGACAGCTGCTGGGGAAAAGAGTAACAAGTTGGCAGCCGGCGATTTAATCTTTCGATTTTTATTTCGAAAAATGTAAATACACGTAGTTGAAAATCAATGACACATCGCTAGTCAACTAACACAGCTTGTTTTGTGAGCCTGCCAACAATGTAAAGTAGTGTTATAGTTCACTGTATGCATGCATGCATGCATATGCCCTCTCGACCCTACACGTAAGAAAATCATATTTCCTTGGGCTACTCCTGTCTAGTCGGTTGGTAGTGTCAGCGGGGCTACGCTGCGGGGCTTGTCACTAATCAGACAATTAGCGCGGGAAAGGAGCTTGTGCAAGCCCCTTTGTTGAGGGGCTATGTTATACTGTGGACTACACATTTCCAATACACTGTAGGTGACTCGGTGGGGGGGGCATGCTTGAGGGGCTTGATTCATACAATGTCATCCTCGTAACAAAGTCAATCGGGGTCATCGCTGAATCGTGACAGCTTCGCGCGTTTCCTCACCGATGACGAGTTCGAACATTTCCGCCTGATGAAAAGGAGCAAACATCAATTCTGCCCCCCCCTATCTTCGAGTAGCCAAAACATGGGTCCCAAATGGGACAAATGGCTGTGATCTCTCAGTGAAGTTTTACAAGCTCAAGAATGGGGGTAATGCGGGTGGTGTTATCTGAACAGAATAGATAGGATGTGGTCTCATTGGTTCTCCTTGCAAACTGCTTCCAAAGGCAAATGCTGTGGTTGAAGTGGGATACATTGTAAAAGCAGAATACATCTCTCTTTTCTTCTATTTGCGTCCCGTTTAGAGTGTGTTGTTCTGTGTACAGTGAACAGATCATGTGGTCTGTCTTTGTTTAATTTCTCTCTCTCCCTCTCTCTATATACAATATTAAAGCCTCATTTGATTTGATTCTAGTTGACCATGCTTGTACTAATCAGCACAAACTCAACAATCCTTTTCACATAGTGTTAAATAAATGACTTGGAGTCAGATTATCAATATTGAGTTAGGCATTGTTATTAACAAAATAGCCAAATCGTAAGCTTAGAATGATAAGGTTCTAACTTCTATCTCCGTTTAGGGCAGTTCAGAGATATTGAGCGTCAAAGTTTTTACATTCCATTATGTTCTGTGAGATGGAACCTTTGTATTTTATGAATTACTAACTCAAAAATGTCAACATTTTTAAAATAACACCTCACAGGCATTAATAAACACCTAATGGATCAGATTATGTAAAAACCTACATTTTGACCAAAAGTGGAGATAGAACCTTATAATTCTAACGTCACAACATGTCCTTGCCCTGCCTCTGTATTGTAACTGCCATCTTATTAGGCCTACAACAACTACAGAACAGTTCCCAGAATCCTCATAGCTTCAGTGTTGTGTGAGTGTCACCTGGAGGAGCTAAATGATAGTTAGTAAATCTTTGATTCTACCATGTTAGTAGGAGGCCTAAGGCATAATGTAGGTCTTCAATAGGCTAAAGTCATGTTTAAACTATCACAAATAAAGACTACATTATACACCTGTATCATGTATACTGTATCAACCGTAGCAACATTATATTTAGGCTATTCATAGCACGCCCACAAATTAGTTGGACCCAATCAATATCCCAATTCTGGATCGTCTGCAAGCCACAAATCCTATTAGTAACTGGCCTGAAATACGACCAAAACTGTGTACAGCCACAGGAGAGGAGCCGAAATCTGATCATCTGTCTGTTTGTTTTGTCACCCAGTTCCGTGACCCTTTTAACCCCTTGTTGCTTTAGCCCTTTTGGTGAAATTCACACTCATGTCCATAAAGTCATTAAGACTCATTTAGTAACAATGAATAATGAATGAATTCCATTTTCCACCCTCAGGGATAGCAAGGGTTAAACACATATTGAAAACTGTCCATTTCTGTAAATGTCTGGTCGTTTAGGGGTCAATGATGCAATTTCCTCTCACACAATTCCATTACTTACTACTACATGCAATATTTACTTTGCTTCTGGAAATGTAATTTAGCAGTGTCGTTATCTGACCTGTAACATTGTGACTATATCCTTGGTCTGTTTAGTGTTCTCTTTGATCAATCCAGAAGAGGCTATACCGGTTCAGTTGTCGTAGTAACAGTTGGTTTATAAGAACATCACAAACTGGATCACATAACAAATAAGGATGTCTGTCTCTCCATTTGTTCGTCTATTTATCTGCCTGCCTGCCTGTCTGTCTGTCCATCTGTCCATCTATCTATCTGTCAGACAGTCTGTCTCTCTCTGTCCGTCTGTCTGTCTGTCTGTCCATCTGTCTGTCTCTCTCTCTCTATCTGTGTGTCCATCTGTCTCTCTGACAGTGAAACGTGTCCCAAGCCACTGCTGAGCGGGGGATAATTAGCCGGGGGGACAGTCTCACAGTGATTCTTCTCCCCAGCATGCACTTCTCCCTCTCTTCCTCCTTAACATCCACTGTCATTAAAACCCCGGTCGCAGCAAAATGATTATTCAGCGATAAAGTTTTAATTGCACCACGGGTCTCTGAGCGGAGATGGTGGGCGTAATTAGCAAACCTAGAGAATGCGCAGAGGACCCGCTAGCCCTGCTGTTTTATCTCCCAGACAAGTGTCACGCCTTGAACTGGAGAAAGTCAAATTGAATTTGGCATCGCCCTCCCCCTAATCACCCTGGCAAAATACTGAGGAGTTATGCACTTTGAACCACAGAACTCACACACACACACACACACACACTCACATACACACATTGTGAGCAAACACACACACACACACACACACACACACACACACACACACTTCGAGCCAAAAACAGTTCCCCGAAATAGACAGAATTGACCTGATTGGAAAGAGAGAGGCTCACCTCCCAACTCCCATAAGCAAAAGCTTATTTTGCAAAAATGTGTTGGCCTGACAACTGAGGACTGCATTGTCTAATGAGATAAGAAATCAATTCACATTCCATACAGTCATACAACATGAATCATACAGTCACCACTGAAGCCCAAGTGAGCTATATAGCATCTCTTTAAAGGTATAGGTGGATATGTGCTTACAAGGCAAAGTACAATCTCAGGGCCCTGAAATCTTCATCAACAACTTTTTGTTTCAATCCACTATTGACAACCTTAAGCACTGCCAATTTCCACTTTCCGAAACAAACACACTGGTTACATGAGATAACTACTCATTATCGGTTTGTCAGCAAGCCCAATTCTGTGATCTGTGATTACCATTGGCTTGTTGTGGATTACCTCCTTGGAAAGATTGGGTTTTTCTTCTGCTGTTACTGTTATGTACATACATTTAGTTGCAGTATGCATTTGCCTGTGTGTGTGTGTGTGTGTGTGTGTGTATGTATGTGTGTGTGTGTGTGTGCGTGTGTGTGTGTGTGCGTGTGTGTATGTGTGTGTGTGTGCGTGTCCATGCTTGTGTGAGTGGCCTTTGTGTGGCTGGTAGGAGAGACAATAGCATGAGCAAGTATTGAGTATGTGCTGAAGTGGTTGTTATGTGTGTTACAGGATGTTTCAGGAATAGATAACCTTTCATGACATTTTTGGTTTTCAACCCCGCGTCTTTGAACACACAGATAAACCTTGAGCAGTCTTCCCCCTGAATACTAATTCCCTTGCTCCTTTCATGTGATGACAGGCTGAACTGGACTTCTTAACCCCATGACCCATTAGCTATGATTAAAGAGTAGAAGCTATGTTGCTCTGCTTTGAGGTAGTCCGTGGCTTATATTGCAGAGAATATGCAAGGCGTTTCAGGCTTATGCCATTTAGGCCCAATCCCATTTCACCCCTTGGCCCTCGATTTCAGCCCTACGGCTCGATTTTTGTGCGTTCACGTGTGGAGTAGGGGTGTCCCAATTCTTGTTTTCATTTACATTTTTTATTTTTTTATTTGGCATTTAGCAGACGCCTTATTCCAAAGCGACTTACAATCAATACATTTGAATGCTACGCATGTGAATCATCAGTCCACCATTCGTGGCAAGAAGAGTAATCTAGCTCAGGCCCGGGGCCATTGATAGAAGGAGAAACCTTCTTCTACCACCTTCTTCTAAAACCTTTTTATTTTTTATTTTTTTTTAATACTGGAGGAACAGAGAAACAGTGCAAAGGGGGCGATAGAAGTTCTTAGGGACAGAGTAGAGGGGAAAGCAGACATCTTTAGGAGACGTAGTGCTGAGATGCAGAAGATGTCTCAGGAGGAGCAGTTAAGGTGTAACCTGAAGAGATGGGTCTTCAGTCTACGACGGAAGATGGGTAGTGAGTAGTGACTCTGCCGTTCTGACAGCCGTGGGGACAGCCGTGGGGAGCTCATTCCACCAGCGGGGAGCCTGGTGGAATACTTTTCATGTAGGGGTAGGGCTACGTAGCCGTCCAAACTAAGATTTTTGAGGACTAGACTCCAAAGAGAGCCGCAGCCAGAGGGTTATGAAATCCCAGAATGCCTTGCGAATCATCGGCACAATGAATGAATGAATGAATGAATGAATGAATGAATGGTCTTTATTGTCAATGCTATAGTACAGGTACCAAACAACGACATTTGGGAGGGGTGGCTCCCCTGGAATGAGGAAAACAAGCAGGAAGAGAACATTGTAATCTTAAAGAATTTAAAAAATGATGATAGCCATCATATTATCTTTGTTTAATATAATTTCAATGTATTATAGACCTTTTCTTTATAACAAACATAACAAACAAAATGTGTGTTTATGCCTATGCTAGGAGTGTAGCTGTGTGTCTAACATTAGTTATCTAACATTACATATTTTAAGGCTGATTTGTGCATGATAGTCCCACATTTTGACATATTCCCATGTCACATCTCCCCCCTTTGATGGCATATGACGCCTGAAATGTAACTAAAGTTCAGCTGCGAAGTTGTTGTTGCACTTGTTACCGCTCCTCTAATGTCAGTGCAGACTGGCAGGGTAGGAGCAGGGTTGTTACTGCTCCTGTAATGTCAGTGCAGACTGGCAGGGTAGGAGCAGGGTTGTTACTGCTCCTCTAATGTCAGTGCAGACTGGCAGGGTAGGAGCAGGGTTGTTACTGCTCCTCTAATATCAGTGCAGACTGGCAGGGTAGGAGCAGGGTTGCTGGCCTACAGAGCACCGTTATCCTGTCATGAACTGGCCTGATACTGAAGTATTGTTCTTTTTTATTTTATGACTTGTATGATCGATTGATAGCATGAAACTTAAGTTGTGAATGACTCGCGAGTGTCAATGTTTTTCTACGATACTACTGATGACATGAAGTCTTGAAGGGTCTTGAAGGGTTATCCCATTTCATAGGGGAAGATTTTCAACCACCGCCCCTTGTGACTCCGAGGGCTTGGCTCCAAAGAGAGTGGCACTCCAAAACGAGGGGTAGGGGGTAGGAAAGGGAAATGGGATTTTACTGATGTTACTAAATGTTTTAGTACACATGGACAGCCATATCCCAGTGCGGTATGATCAAAAAATGCATTCATTCAAAATGATTGATGTTAAAAGTCAACAGCTTATTTCCAAGTAGGTCTTTCATGTACTTATAAAGACAGTCACCTCAATCTAAAGCAAAACAAATACTCATTTGTGATGTTTACATTGTCTCCCTTGATTAGCGTACTATTCATTCTCTGACAGTGTGCGGCGAGAACTCACCTCTGCTACGCCGTCCTGACACACTCATTATCTCGCGCCATGCAATCCCACGCACATTTGAGTCTGCTTTTTTCTCCACAGCCTCTCTCGTCATCTCCTGAAGGCGTGCGTTATGAATGCACAATAACTAAGGGGTGCGTGTCAAACAAACGTCTTTACCCCGGAACACGACGTGGCAACGTAGCACATAACTTGTTCTTGCTTCACAACTCACGTCTCTATTTCGATGTACTCTGACGTCACGCGTCTAAAAACAACTGCTTCCGATCCTCAGACAGAGCTGTGAAGCCCCACGTGAAGACAACAACAGACAGAGCTATGGAGTCCCACATGAAGACAACAACAGACAGAGCTGTGAAGCCCCACGTGAAGACAACAACAGACAGAGCTATGGAGTCCCACATGAAGACAACAACAGACAGAGCTGTGAAGCCCCACGTGAAGACAACAGACAGATCTGTGAAGCCCCACGTGAACACAACAGACAGAGCTATAGAGTCCCACATGAACACAACAGACAGAGCTATGGAGTCCCACATGAACACAACAGACAGAGCTGTGAAGCCCCACGTGAAGACAACAGACAGAGCTATGAAGCCCCACGTGAACACAACAGACAGAGCTATGGAGTCCCACATGAACACGGTGGTTATTATTTAAGAGGGACTTTGAATCTAAAACAGTCTAGTGTTCGTACGACTCTGAAAAGTATGTGCATCTCTGTTTGTTTAGGACTAGATACGTTTTCACTTCTTCCTGTGCTCTCCCGAACGTGCTAGTGTAAATTTCACAAGGTGAATTTGTGTTGGATAAAACTTTTTTTGACTTTTTATGTTTTTATATGTTTATTGTGTTTGGGGCAAATATAAATCAAATCAAATCAAACACAACAGACAGACAGAGCTGTGGAGCCCCACATGAACACACCAGTATGGGATCAGGTGTAACAGCAGAACAAGAACACACACTGTTTAGCTCTAATTCTGACTTTAATGTTATTCTGGTGTTCTCAATCATGGTCCCGCCATCCCCATTCATGATCACTCCATGTCAGAGTATACAGGCGTTATCCTGTTATTTACTGGGATGTAAAAGCGACTTCTAACGACATTCTGGTTTATTTATTTTAAAAAGAAACTCGTTAATCTGTACAAGCCTATGGATTGGCAACTTGGCAAGCACACACATTGGCACTAACTCTAGTTCTAAACCGTCCATTGAACACTTTTAATTTGTTCCTTCGTGGAGGAAAGATATGAACTCATCAATGTCGTGAGTAATGGATTGCTTGCTCAGCTCCACACACCGTGCAGGTACAGCGCTGAAATACCGTTGTATGGCCTCTACCTGGTCAGATCTTTCTATGTGCTGGGAGCATTCTTTGGAGCTCCTTCCATCCCTCATTACGTGCACAGCTATCCCTCTGGTGGAATCGCTAATGACTGTGTGAGAAACCTTATCTGCTTTCACATTTTCTCATTATTAGCTATCGCTAACATTGAGAACGTTCTACATTACCCACCTCTAATCTTAACCTCAGCCCCCGTGGGTCTCAGCAAGGTGGGGGGAGATTGTTTACCATCCGAAACCTTGAGTGTAAGCATTTTATCTAGGCCACTTCGTTTGCATTTCAGTATGAGACTCTTATCCGTTCTCCAGTTAGCTATTTCAATCGTTTTCCCCACAATGTATGATGTTATCCCTGTGACAAAACAGTGTCAAAACAGTGTCGTAGATTATCGAACGTGTAAAACATTTTTTCGTCCTGATTTTAAAATGCATCACGGGTCTCGTCTTGGCTTTTCTCTCACAGTAGCACTCGATTGCTAATTTCATTCCTGCTATAACACAGCTCCTCCCGAAAACCCTGCTCTCCCATGAGAAATCAACACTGATTGATCTCTTGTATCTAATTCATTTATTTAGCTTTCAATTTTCCACGGTTGATGATCAAAATGCATTTTTCCCCTCCAGCTTCCGTTGATGACTGATGTCAGTTTCAAAATACAGATTTGGAGCAGGTGGTTTCGAAAGGTTGCCCTGGGTGTACCCTAACTAAATCCCTAAATGGCCTCGCCCCACACTTCATCACAGAACTCTTGGACTATGCCTCCAGCGCGTAAGATCCCTCAGATCCCGACGAAAAGAAACTCTTGATGGTCCCCCGATCAAAGCTGGTAACAAGGGGAGATCAGGCCTTTGCAGTGGCAGCAGCCACACAGCTGTGGAACGACCTCCCACTGAACATCAAGACCGCCCCCCCGATCTAGAGACTTTCAAGACTCTGCTTAAAACTCACTACTGTCGTGAACTAGCCTACTGAGATGTTTCTGATGTGTTGTATATATATAGTATGAATGTCTGTCTTTTAAATGTGTGCGGTTATGAATGCTGGACGTCCTCCGTGTTTATTTTGTTGTCCTCACCCGTCTGTGTTACCATATTCCGTCATGTTCTCTCTCTGTTTCAGAGTCCGTGCCCAGGGCGCCCTTTAGAAACCGGTGTAGTTTGGTGCATGTTTAAATAAATTGACAATGACTATGACTACCCTGTAACAGCATTTCTCCTGTTGCCATTGTGAGGCAGTTCTAGAAAACTGTGCTGTTAATCAGAAGCAGGTCGAAAAAAAATATTTTGACAGTATAACAAAAAGTATTAGTGGAATGGCTGGCTAAAGGCAATTGTCAATGTGCTACAATGCTATAAAACGTAATCCTATTATGAAATATCTATGTGTCACTCAGATTCTTAGGGAAAACATGTATCGGTTGGCATCTAAGATTTACACAAAGAGTTGCATGTGTTATTCTCAAAATAGGCTTCAGAATTGGCCCACACTTGCTGAGGCTCATATCTAAGCACGATCACAATGTACACCAGATCATAGCCCAAGTGGAGCTGAGATAACAGGTGTTGCAGATAAGATTTCCCACACAATATGTTATTATCTTGTCTCCACGCCACCGCAGGGGTTGGGGTGAATCTGCATAAGATCTTCCTTGATGTTATCCTCAATTGCAATGACCCTGTTGATTTCATCATTGATCCATGCTTTGGCTTCTATCCACTGATATCTCTGAAAGCCATTTATCATAGGCGAGGTTTGACGAGGCCTTTGCTTTGCTGGCAGAAAATCAATCCATTTTAATCAGTTAATACCCCACCCCCCCACCCCCACCCCCTGTCAATGAAGGGAATACACAAAAATATAGACCGAAAGTCTGATTAATAACCATGAAAAGATAACACAGAAAGATGGGCACTGAGTGCCAGGCGTGAAATATAGTTGGCATGATTTACATAGTGTAATCTAAGCCCATGCTATTTGATGTACCAGAGTTCCTTGACAGTGAAGGTGACAGTAAATTATAGATGTAACATTTATACCTGCTATTCTGTTCTTTCATTTTAGTTGTTCATGACACATTAGAATAGTGTGTGTGTGTGTGTGTGTGTGTGTGTGTGTGTGTGTGTGTGTGTGTGTGTGTGTGTGTGTGTGTGTGTATGACCTCAATGACCTCTGTGCGAGGACTGGAGTTTCCCTGGACTGGGTGAGGTCTGACTCAGACACTGTAACAGTGTCCGAGAATTTTATAACTGACTGTTCAACCTCAGTAAGGGCTACTGTTATTGACATAGAACATCATTTGTCACCAGACCATGCACGAAGGTACCTTGTTAGGTTACAGCACCAAAGACAGCAACAACACTGGACTGGTTTAAAACTACAGAGAAAGCTAGCTTGCCTCCCTACTACTGATCATTCTGTTTCTCACTCGATATTTAAGAACCATGCAGTAGATGAGGATATAGTCACTTTTACAGTTAAAGCTAGATTACAGGTCCTTCCAACTAGACTCAATCTCTCTCTGTGGTACCCTAACACATTCTCTCCCCACTGTCTGCACCATGATCAGAATTCAATCACTGAGTCCCTGTCACATATTCTGAATGGCTGCTTTGTATATAAAGGCATGTACATCGCTAGGCATGATAGAATTGTTGACTTGCTAGTTAAGGACATGCTCTCATATGTTACACCCTCTGTTAAAACCTATAAACACACATGTGTCTCAACTACCATGTTCAACCTGTGCAATAATGAATATGACTATTTTTCAAATGTTGCAGCCAATACACCAGATGTTATTGTTGTCGATGAGGACAGTAGAGAGGTCATCATTTTGGAAGTGGGTGCGCGTTTGACTATAGCCTAGAAGAGGCCTTTCTTACCAAAGTTGTGAAGTACCATCCACTCAAAGATGCCATTGTACAGCTTGGGTACAAATGTAAACTATTAGTGTTTATATTTGGAAGCCTTGGTAATGTCCACAGACTAGTCGTCAGGGGGTTGCAGATGGCAGGAATTCCCAAGCCTAAAGCAAAGGCCGTGGCAAAATTCTGCTCAATATCAGCAATAATTGGCAGCTGCCACATATGGAGGAGACGCTGCTACCTGTACCCAGAGACAGATTTAAAGCTTGAATTATCGAGTGTCCTATGCTGGTGCAACTAATACTGTTTGTGTTCAAGAATTTTATTGTAAAATGTGAACGCAAATAAAGATATTAAATGTGTGTGTGTGTGTGTGTCTGTCTGTGTGTGTGTGTGTGTGTGTGTGTGTGTGTGTGTGTGTGTGTGTGTGTGTGTGTGTGTGTGTGTGTGTGTGTGAGAGAGAAGGGGGAAAAAAAGGAGAGAGAGAGAGGTGGGTGAGGTGTTTTTTTCCCCAACTGGATAATTTTCTAGCCATGCCTAATGCAAGTTAAACCATTTGGATGGCAGCAGTTTTGGTCGGATAACTAGTGTCTCAATTACACGGTCCGTTTGTTGTGTTTTCTCGATCGTATGTCTGTTAACGTCGTTGTTTGAAGATAGATTGCTAGCTGAAGAATTACGTTTGGCATCGTAGCGCACAGCCTATGCAACAGCATGTCATTTACAATCACGGCGTACACCACTCACCGAGGGACAAGTCAATACCTCCTAATGGACACGGAGAGTCTGGACACGGCTCTGTTAGCTCTGACGATGGGTCAGTTGGCTTACTCGGTTGAACAGCAGCTTCTGTTTTTTAAACAGCTTAAATGGTGATGTTATTGCTTCAGAACTTCTGTCATTAATTTGAACAATGATGTTAAACGTTGGAAAACCAATGCAGCGAGAGAGAGAGAGAGAGAGAGAGAGAGAGAGAGAGAGAGAGAGAGAGAGAGAGAGAGAGAGAGAGAGAGAGAGAGAGAGAGAGAGAGAGAGAGAGAGAGAGACCGAGGGAAAGAGACAGACCGAGGGAAAGAGAGAGAGACAGAGAGAGAGAGAGACAGAGAGAGAGAGAGGGAGAGAGAGAGAGAGAGAGAGAGGGAGAGAGAGAGAGAGAGAGAGAAAGAGAGAGACAGACCGAGGGAAAGAGAGAGAGAGACAGAGGGAAAGAGAGAGAGACAGAGACAGAGACAGAGAGAGAGGGAGAGAGAGAGACACAGAGGGAAAAAGAGAGAGAGAGAGACAGAGAGAGAGAGAGAGAGGGACAGAGTGAATGAGAGAGAGAGAGAGACAGAGAGAGAGAGGGAAAGAGAGAGAAAGAGACAGAGACAGAGTGAGAGAGAGAGACAGAGAGAGAGAGAGAGGGACAGTGAATGAGAGAGAGAGAGAGAGAGAGAGACAGAGAGAGAGAGAGAGAGAGAGAGAGACAGAGACAGAGAGAGAAGGAAGGAGAGAGAGGACAGATAAGGGGGTGTAGTCAAGCAGAAGTATTGTAATACGGTTGAGACTTCTTGCCTTTAAAGATTTTTTCATATTTTATTATTGAAGACGGTGTACAAACAAGCCAGGTCAATCCTTGTGTTTCTGATCAATAATGGTAGAATCAAGAATGCATTACATTGCAAAAATAACAGCCCGATATCACTAATATAAAAATAAAAAAATGTGACAGCCCTCCTTGGGCTGTAAACAGCGGTGCTGGTAACATAAGCAATTTGGATCATTATCCCATATCTGACTATCAATCCTGGGCGCTGTATCAGGCCTCCTCTAATGGATTGAAGTGAGTGATCCTCCTCCATAACCCTCCCTCTGAGCATCACAGCATTATAAACCACAGGAAATCAAATCACTGCTCAAGAGAGGGTTATTTTCACTCTCCTTATAATAAAAGTTCTCTCTCTCTCTCTCTCTCTCTCTCTCTCTCTCTCTCTCTCTCTCTCTCCCTCTCCCTCTCTTCACTCTCTCTCTCTCTCTCCCCCTCTCTTCACTCTCTCTCTCTCTCGGTTACAAAAAAAGACGAGAGGGTAGAGATAGAAAGAGGGGAAGCGCTGCGATCCTTTTAGACCTCATAAATTCAATATATTCATATTTTTCCACGGCGGGTTGGAAGTGCTGGGGAGTGCATTTGTGGAGTCCATAAGTCACACTATTGTCAGAGAGGGCGATAGTGATGCATGGCGATGCAGGGTTCTGGTTCATTTCAGAGCAGGTCCTCTCCGTCAGATAAGCGCAGCCTTAATTCCTTCCGCTGGCCTAATGTGTTTTTAATGCAGCCGGTGACTTATGTTGCTGTCAGTCGAGCGGCCACATAGGGATGCCAAGACGCTAGTGGGCGGTGGTTGGGGACCGGGGAAGGTGGCAAAGATTAATCGGACGGCGAGGGCATCGCGCACTTGATCAAATACATATTGACTAAGAGCACCGTGAGGGCGAAACCCTCGGCGAGGCCGAAACACGACGCCGGAGTTGTCTCCCGCCGGCGATAAACGAGGCCCCATTGTTCAGAGGTGCGTTTGATGGAACAATACGGATTGACCCCGGGCGACGATTTATATTATCGATAGCCGTCAGAGACAGGGAAATTGCTCACCGCTGCGCAGCCCACATTGCAAACGATATTAATTTGCGAGTATTACCACCCTATCCGCCCACCACCCACCCCCACCCCCACGACCCTACCAACCCCCCCCCCCCCTTTTCCTGTACAGTCAACACATAAAACACGTGTCATACTCTGATCCAATGACACTTTCTCTCAAACGTTGGGGAGCTGCCTTTGGGGATGTCTATGATGATGATATATGGCTTTGCCCTCAAATTGGGTCCCGAGGGACAGATACAGACCTGGGCATCCCAACTCAAAGCAACGGTCCCTCGGTCCCTCGGTTCAGGATGTACTGTAGCACCGCCGGCTAGTTCAGTTAATAGCGTAGCCTTTGATTTACCGCTTTTTGGAACATTTGGAACATCCCTTTTATTTGTATAATGGCAACAATGAAATATCTGTAGAGCTGCCCTGTTTGCTGGTCCCTGACAACAACAAAAAAAAGAAAACATGAAGAATTTAGAATTCCCCGTCTTTCCCATTCGCTGTTCATGAGTGTTCTAATCTCGTGCTGTACCAAAAGGTCAGCTGCAAGGCCGTGTGTACCGCGTGCTCGATGCTCCACACCATAATTGAAATCTCCAAGGGGGTACTTCCTTTAAAACACTTTGATCTTTCTTTTTCTATCCTGATAATCCCCACCTCCCCCCCCCCCCCCCCCCCGGGCCCCTAGCCCCTCTTGCTCATCAACACAGTAAGAGAACAGGCCACCACTCGACTGAAGCTTGCTTTAAAAATGCATGTCTTCCTCTGCACATGAGTCCCAGAGGGACTTCCTTCTCCATGCAGCCCGTGATCCACCCCGGGGGGGAAAGCATCAGGCTGCTACAACAAAAAAGAATCCAACACAGGGTAATGACATGCATGACTACCGCCTGCATGCATGCAATAGATCAGCCCTGAAGGTGAAGACACTCCTGGATGGAATAGAGAGAGAGAGAGGAGAGGAGGAGAGAGAGGGTGGGGCGCGGGGCGCGGGGCGGGGGGGCTTCTATCTAGGCAGAGTTATAAGAGCTATCAGAGATATAATGTAGGTGGCTGGCTCTCTCAGGGTAGAAGGTTTACAATCAGCAAATTGTCCTGCTGAGCCTTCTGTGTTCTGTGTTCTGTGTTCTGTGTTCTGTGGATGTCCAGTCAATTCACCGCTGCTCCCCTGCTGGGTGGCTTAAGTACAGGGCCACAGTAAGGTCACAGTAAGGTCACAGTAAGGTCACAGGTGCCTTGGGACAGTAGAGGACTGTATTCCAAGGGGTTTTCTTTTCATATCAGTATATTTTAATCCCAATTGTTATTTGAATATAGAAAGGTGCAACCAAACGACACTCTGGGAGTTATTTTTATGTTTCATTGAATACTATTACAATTGGATTTCCCATCACATTTCATGTCTATTGGAATTCTCCCCAAAAATCCAGTTCACTAAACAACATCAAACATTTGCAGACAATGAAATTCTTGTTAAATCGAAAATACTATGGGCTGACACAAGTGCTGCCTACTACCATTTATCCGCCCCTATTTGACTGTTGTGCTGCGTCCCCTGTGTGGTCAAAATAACTGACAGCATTTAAGATGATGGATGTCCTCTTTGCTGAAGAGGAGTTAACCCTTTCCCTGCTGATCCATTCTAGAATTTTCCTCAGATAGAACTGTAGTTGGACAACCGCTCTGCTTTATAATGAGGTGTTCATCTGTAATTAGTGCAGGTATTACAATTACTGAAACACATCAGAAACATATCAGTCATGGTTAAGAGTGTGTGTGTGTGTGTGTGTGTGTGTGTGTGTGTGTGTGTGTGTGTGTGTGTATGTATGTGTGTGTGTGTGTGTGTGTGTGTGTGAGATCTGGACAAGTACTGCAGCAACATTATTTATCTCATTAGTGATAAATATAGCCCATCACACCGATGCACTTGTGGCTAACAGCACACATAATAATACCTCAACACCTGTTTCTTTCTTTATTACAGTGGCCAGAGCCATTTCTGTGAACAACGGGCCGTTTTTATCTGCAGGGCATTTGGATTTTTCTCTCATTTGTCCAAACCTCATTTCATCTGTGGTGGTGGAAGCTGCTATCTTTAGCTGCAGGCTACGGGCTGTGACTGCCTTACTGTGAGAGAGCCTGGGACCACGGCTGCATGTCCACGGAATAATAATCACATGTCGGCTTGATTAGACATTTCATTATTGCCCTACGTCACACCTGTCATTGACTGTCTGTCAGCCTGATGCAGATGGACGAAAGTTATTATATCGGGATCTACAGTACATCGCCTTCTCCATAATGCCGTAATAAAATCATGTTGTATTGATTCTTTTTTTTATCGAATTCTCCCTCGAATTTGCCCTCCAGCTCCCAGAACAGGGACTGCAATAAGGAATGCTCTGTCCTTGCTTTGGTTAAAGTGATGACTCGAAGAACGAAACGGCAGAAGACATTGTTATAGATGTGCTCTTCAGACAGGGACGTCGTACACTCACCGGACACTTTGTTAGGAACACTGTACTAAAACTGGGTACGGCTTCCATTTTGCCTCCCATTTAAAATATACAATGTGCTTATTATAAACTCACTGGGCACTTTATTCGGAACACTATACTAATACTGGGTAGGACCTCTCTTTGCTCTCAAAACAGTCTAAATTCTTCATGTCATTGGTTCCGTAAGATTGGGAACATTTCTTTGAGATTCTGGTCTATGATGACATGATTGCATCACACAGATTATTCAGGTGTACTTTCTAGCTGTGAATCTCCCGTTCTACCACATCCCAAAGGTGTTCTAGTGGATTCAGATCCGGTGACTGGGAAGGCCAGTGAAGAACACTGAACTCATTGTCATGTTCACGAAACAGTTTGAGTTGACTTTTGCTTTGTGACATGGGGCATTATCATGCTGGAAGTAGCTATTCGAAGATGGGTACATTGAGGCCATGGATGCACATGGTCAGCAACAACACTCAAATAGGCCGTGGCTTTCAAGCGATGATTGATTCGTATTAACAGGCCCAAAGTGAGCCAAGAAAACATTCCCCACACCATTACACCACCTGAATGAATGAGAAAGTGTACATGTGTTCCTAATAAAGAGTTCAGTGAGTGTGTATGACATGTATGACTTGTTTGGACATACTGTAGTATCATCAACGCAGACTGTCAGCAGAAGCTCAGTCCGTCGACCCCCCCCCCCCCATGTGTTCTGTCTTCGTGACGACTGATATACGTAGGTGAACAGAACTGGACGGAGTTTCACCATAAACCTCTCAAGCATCGGATCTAACGCCGCGTCTCGATGTCATAGTAAGCCGTCTTCCTTCCCCACTGGTATGAAAGGACTCAAGGAGTCAAGACAGAGCTGTGAGATAATCATATCATATATTATAGGATTAATCATAAGAAAAGGCAACATGACTGAGGCTCATATACATTATGCCGGGTTGCTTTCTGTATCAGTCCTCTCAGGTCTGTGTTGATAAGATGCATGGATGTGTGCATAGCCTGCAACAGAAAAGGAAGCATCTCTGCATGAAGCAGCCTTGAAGTGTTGCACTATAAGGTCACGACGGCACGTAGGCCCACAGTACGGTCTCGAAAAGCAGCTCAAGGGTGTGATGCACATTAAAAGCAAAGCGCCCTAATTCAATTTAAAATGAAATTTCAGAAGAGCTGCTCTCATTTCTCTGTCTCTCTCTCTCGTCTCTAAGTTCGAAAAAAGGCTAATGCACTGAAGCAGATAATTAGAGGCTCCCCCACCCCCTTTCCCGGTGACTGACGGCTCAGACGTTTCTCTCCTCCCCGAATCTGCCGCGGACGAAGAAAAAAGAAACAGGTTCATATATCCACTTATGTGCAGGAGACAACATATTCCATTCTCTGTGATAGATGAGGACATGTATGCAGGGAACCAAGCTGTGAGAGTGACATTGCTGGAGGCACTTCATCCCGTCACTAAAATAGAACCTGCTTTTGTGTTTTTCCCATCACATCACAATGTCTGATGTTGGAGTCCAAATCTTGAGACAGCAGTGGAAACACAAGAGGCGGGCAGCCGAAGGACTGTGGGAGTCAAACGCTTCTGTTGTGAGAAGACACACAGACCTGTACGTCCTGTACTCTGCTGTACTCTCTCTCTCTCTCTCTCTCTCTCTCTCTCTCTCTCTCTCTCTCTCTCTCTCTCTCTGCATGTTCAGCTTAAAGTGCACATTCTTACTAGACATGTGTGTTTTAATATAAGTTGTGAAATGTCCAAACAATTCACAGAATTGAAGTCCTTGGTTGTTCTTTAATGAATATGTTGGGCTGACTTGATGTAAACCGCTCTATACAGTAGAGACCGCTTTTATTCATTACAAAAGAACCTGCATCGGGATATACATTTGGATTAATCTGTTGTAAAGTTCTTATCTCCTGTGTTATGGCCTATCCTTCATGTAAATACAATGAATAGTGGTTACAAAATGAGCACTTCATTTGTAAAGCAAAGAGATCTAAATGTCAACGTTCTCCATCTCGACTGAGCCTGAAAATGACTGGATAGAATCCCTTTTCCATGGTAATACGGCAGACATTCCATTTATTTGTGACTCATCCAAGGGCTCTTGAATAAAATAACATGGACATAAACTAGCCAACCTCCATGAGTTTGTTAGCTAATATTGGTACAAGCAGAGTGCATCGAAAGTTTTAGCTCGTCAAACTGATTCTTACGACCTTTACCGTGACAGGTAGTCGGGAATCGGAAGCCGTGTAGCTCGTATGATGGAGGTATTACTGACTCAACCTTTGGCATGTCGCATTTAGTTGAAGCAACCCTTGAAGTCCAACAGCCGATGAGTCACAGGTGTGTGTGGATCCCGGAGCCTTTTTCATTATTTTTTTCCCCTCATCAAGTGACACTCTGTCAGGGTTTATTTGCGTAAAAAAAACCGGTGGTACACAAAACACTAGATGGCCACAGGAGGACTGTGACGTGACTGGACATGCTGTGCACCGGCTCGGCTGTACAAGGTGACTTTTAGACGTGCCTGTGAAGAGTGAGTGTGATATCATTATGTATCAGGGCCTTCCGCTGCTAAACAGTGGCTTGCATGCAGGCCCACACCCCGGGAAATTGATTTCCTGGTATGAGCAGCCCCTGGTTTGGAAACCCATTGGCTCAGAATGTTCTGTTCCCTCCAATCCTGCAGGAGGACAGCCTATGAAGCTTTACAGGACACAGGCAAGATCAACCTGCCTGGAGAGAGAGAGAGGGAGGGAGAGGGCTGGAATCGATACTCGGCAGCAAACATCTTCATGAGGTTCTTATGTGCCTTGCAGACTCGTCACGATAACAGTCAACAACGCCCTGTCTCCTTTACTGGCCCGTACTCGATGGAAATGATGCAACCAAACTCAAGTCGTCAGTTTCTGGTTCAGAGGAGAGACATCTGATTTCTCTGATAGTGAAGATGTAATAAAATCACCTGCTCTGTTCCGTGCACTTAACTCTGAATAAGAGAATGGCAGAGCAGGGTCTCTGTCTATGTACTGTATGCAGTTGTTGTCCCTGTCGCCAGTTACGTGTCGCATGGCAGCTTAAAGATTTCCGGGTCAAACAACAACTTTTCATCCTGTTTTACTCAGCCATCATCGAGTCCATCTTCACATCCTCTATTACAGTCTGGTACAGCAGCACAGACAGTCAAACACGGATGAGACTACAGCGGATTGTTAAAAAGGCATCCAAAATCATAGGCGAACCACTCCCCTCAGTTGAATCTCTGCACACCCGCAGAACTGTAAAACGGGCAAAGAAGATCATCTCTGACCCCTCACATCCTGCTCATCACCTCTTCCCGCTCCTCCCCTCACAGAGGCGCTGCAAGTCATTGTCCACAAAGACTAAACGCTTCACCAACAGTTTTTTCCCCATAGCCATCAGGACTCTGAACCAGGCGCGGATCTATGGGTGGGCCCCAGATTGACAGCTGGCCCACCCAGTCAGATTCATAAAAATAAAAAAAATAATATTTGTAAAGTTTAATTTTCACTAACTAACTGTAATGTGAATAGTTTTGTCTTGGAAATGATTAAAAGTATGTATTAATACTAATAATATTCAACTTCCTCTCTTACGTTTACATGGCTTCCTCTTTACGTTTACTCTGATTGTTCAGTTGACCGTGACCAGTGTCAAGTGTCAGTCAAGTGTTCAGTGTGCGCGCTACGATGGCTAAACAGCTAACATTGTCCCGCTTTCTTAAAAAGCCACGTCTGGAAGTCAGTGAAAATAATGAAAGTTTGGACCAGGCCTTGTCCAAAGACAGAGAGGAGGATTGTGATGAGATGTGTGCTGGCCCTGGGGATGAAGAAGGAGAAACGGCCACAGCTTCAACATCTAATGCTAACTTGAGCATACACGCTAAAGCTCCACCGAAGCGACCGACATTGCCACCGGCTTGTGAAGAGCTAACTGGTAGGACTACACCGTCGGATCTGTCAGCCATGGAGGAACCAGCCACTCAACCAAAGCTGGTAACATTCCCTACCACTGTAATAGATGGGAAATCGCGCTCCTTCAGTAGAAATTGGTACGAGAAGTTCAAGTGGATGGAATATAGAAAAGAAAGAGACGCTATTTTTTGTAAAGTGTGTCGACATTTCCCAGAGGCGCACACAGAGTTCACTTTTACAAGAGATGGATACAAAAATTTGAAACGTCTCCGGCAGGCCTGTGACAAACACGAGTCTAGCAAGCCGCATGCTGTTGCCCTCACCAAGTTGGATGGGTACAGGCAAAGCCATGATGGACCCCAAAGCCGTGGGACAGTGTTAAATCAAATGCACGGTGATGCCGTTTCATTCGAGCGAAACCGGCAACACGTTAAAGTTGTGTTAGACATTGCTATGTTGTGTGCCAAGTTGGAAATTCCACTTAGAGGTCACAGAGAAATGGAAGAGGCGCTCAATAAAGGTAATTTCTTGGAGCTATTCAAGTTCATGTCAAAATATGATCCAGAAATTGAAAATAGACTGAAGGAACTGCCTCGAAATGCCACGCTCCTAAGCCATCACATTCAGGATGAGCTGCTTGAGGCTGCAGCCTCACTGCTAATTCGAAAGATAAAGTCTGAACTGCATGAGCAATCCACAGATTATGCCATACTTGCGGATGAGTATAAAGATCTATCCAAGCGCGAGCTAGTTGCTGTCTGTATTCGATTCATTCATGGAGGGGTAATTAAAGAACGAGCAGTAGGCTTTGTGGAAACTGCGGAATTGTCTGCTCAAGGAATATCACAGAGGATCCTAGTGTGTATTCGTTCATTTATTTGTTCATACATTAATTTATGTACCTATATATTTATTGTTAATTCTGTCAGACTTGGTCCTCCATAGTTGATGGTTATTGGTTAATTGACTATTGCGTGCGCTTGAATGCCTTGCGTGTGTGTATTATAATAACTTGTTTGGCTGTCCGTTGCATTCTCTGGGTAGACAGGTACTTTATTTATTTTCCGTTCGTTTCATGGTCTGCATAGTGATCTCCTCCAGTCCCTGCGAATATTGTGCGTGTGTGCGTGCGTGCGTGTGCGTGTGTGTGCGTGTGTGTGCATGCGTGTTGGTCGTACCCAAATGTTTCGAGCACCCACGGGCAGAAACATAAATCGGCGCCTATGATCGCGAGCCCGGTTGTGTTCCATCCATCTGGCTGCTCATACATAGGTCTAAAACGTGCGGTGATGAGTTTCACTCAGGCCTACCCAGATTTTTCCAGGCCCACCCATCAGCCACTTTCTGTATCCGCCACTGCTCTGAACGCCTCCCTCTAGCCCCCTCCTCACTGACATGACCGCCATGCCATACCATGATTGTCTGTTGTTGTCATTTCTTTTGTCTGATGTTGTCTATTGTGCACTTCCTTGTTTTTCTCATTTGCGTGCTGCAAAGAATAACACGCTGTACTGAGAACAAATTCCCCGGCTTTGGTCGCGTGGCTAATAAACTATCTACACTTGTCAGGCAGCCAAGTTGTCCGACAACGCCACCTAGGTTTATAGACACCTAGGAGCTCAACTGGAACTAAAAGCACAACAGAGTTCCCCATGGGAGGGAGGAGCAGTGTGTGAAATACTAAGAGGAAGCAGAGGCTGGAGCGATTTAAGAATAGAAAAAAAGAAAATGTATTTAAATACATTAGGTGCCGGGTCAACCCAGTAATTGCAATGAAGACAGTGTCCTGGTACTGAACCATCCCGTGCCTGAGTATGGTAATAAGTCGGCTGTACTCCTGTGCTCCGCCGATCAACGCTGCCCCGCTCTTCCGCGATCCCCTTGTGACTGCAAACCCAAAGGAACTGGCCAGTGGCAGGGTTCGCACAGGCAACGACTCTTGGACTTCACACTAGAACAGCCGTGCCTTTTTTACGCACTATAAGAGCCGCCTCAGGGGTCAAATGACAATGACATAGTCTTTACAATGGTAAGCTGCTGTTTACACACAACGACCACTAGTTGGCCGTCTTGTAAATTAGCCTGCCTCCTACACAGAAAAACTGCAAAATAGCTTTAGTAATAGTAATGAGTTTTTAAAAGAGGCTTTGTGTAATATCCGCTTCATGAACAAGGGCAGCAGGCGTCGGTTAGTTCTCATTGGTTAGCTCTCATTGGTTAGTTCTCCAACACGGTGCAAAAAAAGGGGCGGAGAAAACAAACGTACCCCAAATTATCGACATGCCGATTCGCACGGGATTACTATTATCACAGGACCTCCGTAATCAGTGAAATATGGTAGGTAATGGATTTTTTAGGACAAGGCCGGTTCGTACGGGATTAAGAACACAGACGACCTGTGTAAAAAATGACCAGAGGTCACCAGATAATACTAGTCCTGTGGGAATAGGGCTATAGTCTCTGTGAATGGTCATTAGCGATGACCCTGTTTGGTGCTGCAACTGGAGCCCCTCACATTGGTGTGCTGAAATGGAACCAACTGGGGAGCAGTACTGCTGAGACATATTTATTTATTAATGCCAAAACCTTATTTCTCTGGTTACGCAATTCCTTCTCTCTCGCTCTCTCTCACTCTTTCTCTCTCTCTCTCTCTTTCTCTCTCTCTCTCTCTCTCTTTCTCTCTCTCTCTCTCTACGAGAGAGAGAGAAAGAAAGGGAGAGAGAGAGAGAAAGAGAGGGAGGAAGGAAGAAAGATATCACAGTTCTTTTAAAACCAAGATTACATGTTGTACATTTTTGTTCACGCAAGACCAATAATGCAAACGCCTCAAGGTCTCTCTGATCATGTTGAATGTTTCAGTAATGGAAACGGAAATGAGTGTATGATGATACTGACACCATAAGATAGCAATCATTGCAGTGTAAATACATTTGAACAAATATAAACCTCAAGCATTGTTGTCGTGCATCAGATGAACTGTTAGTTTGATGAAACTAACGGTACTTATATTGTGTACTGCACATAATAACATAATAATATAATCATAATAATAATAATAATAATAATAATATCTGATGTTCTGGGGGGCATAGGTAGTATTACACTCAGGTATGTTAAAAATATCACTACTGAAGAAGTCTCACTCCCCACTCATTATTGCTAGAGGCATATTGTGAGTGTCTACACTATCAGCCTAAATGATAAGCCAAGGAGTACTTATGCATAAGAAAAGAAAAGTTTTTGCATTAGGCAGTCAACCAGACAGTCAATTGTATTCACTGAATATTTTCCAGCTATGTCGCTGGGGGGGAACAATACATATTTATTCAAAATTACCAATGTTTATGAGTCACAAAGATTCTCATGACTTTTAAATTGAGAAAGAGACAAACTGTATTTATTATCCATTCCAATGGTTCATTGCAGATATTAGATATTTAGGAAATTAA
This sequence comes from Nansenia antarctica, assembly GCF_963989245.1. Taxonomy (NCBI): domain Eukaryota; kingdom Metazoa; phylum Chordata; class Actinopteri; order Argentiniformes; family Microstomatidae; genus Nansenia; species Nansenia antarctica. The sequence continues at coordinate 9,538,785 of NC_137677.1, read as the reverse complement.
TTTGCTACCAGTTTAACACAATCTAGTTGGGTAAGCAAATCCTCTTCTTTCTAGTTTTTCTCATAAATATTGTTATTGATAATATTGAAAAATGATAAGATTTGTATCCACTAATGCAAATCATAATGCAATAATAACAACATTCACAAGAAAAAGAATGTCATCTCCATTCCATTACCGTATGGAACTGATAAGAGAGGTCATCTTTGTGAAACAATATATTCAGATCATGAACACAAATATAGAGCCAGTACAATGTGCTGGTGAGAGGCTACTCGATAAAACATTAAGGATTGACTGATATTTGAGGCACAAGTCTACTTTAGTATTGAATTAACGTATGTAGAAATCCATGGACAAGGATGGCAGACTTGGCAATTGCTTCTTGAATATTCTGAAACTATTCTGCCTCAGGCAAATTTAATGTATCAATGACCAACAATACCAACATTAAAATCACCTGCACTCAGATTGGAATCTCTAAAGGCAAATTATCCCTATATATCCATGTATATATATATACACTGTATATCCTATAAATATGGCCTTATCTGATGCAGATCTTTAAAAGCACCAAGAAGGCTTGTTTCTAGCTTGATACAGTGAATGACTGTGCTGCACAAACAATAAATGGAAGACATGCATCGCCTGGAACCAACACATACTGTATGTCCATTCTAAGTGTCACTTTTCTATCTGCAATATTGCACACAATTTCACTGATTCCCTTCGAGGACCACAGCTCACTTGAGAGTTGTCCTAGACCTTACGAGCATTCTCTCTGTCCTCTACTTTAACAATAGCATTCCCAGCTTTTCATTTGAACTCTTCAACCCAAAGCAGAGAGCAGCAGCAGCAGTGGCTTGAATACGATGTTTCGCATTTAATGTTATGATTATTTTTCTTTAATCTTTAGCCAACGCACGTACAGTATTAAGAGGAATCAGTGATTCCGTCGTTAGCCAATATGTGTATGACTTTACCTCTTTCGCGCTGCTTTTCTGTATTAACTGCATGATGCCATGCTGTTCATACTAATAAGAGCCAATAGGTCTTGAGACACTATATGAGCTGCTGCTCTACATGTCAAATTTAGCATTCTCCATCTAATGGCAGCTCATTTGTAAGGCACTCCAGGCAGATTACCGGATGGATGAGTCTGGCCTGTTTGTGGAGTCAGCACCACTAGAGGCACATTTATTTGAAACGCACTGACTGCGAAGTGCAGCATTTCTCATACAGTATGTTTTATCAATACAGTTACCTCAGATTAATTTGGGCTTTCATGAATGTGAGACACCTCAAAATGATTGCATTTCATACCAATTGGAAAATGCTTTGAGAGATTGCTGTGGGAAACTACTGAGCTGCTTCGAAAGCATACTTTGTCAGCAGTTCAATAGAGGTTGGTGTGAATACCAAAAAGCTTTAATCTTAAAGGTGAACTTGGATTACAGATTCCTACAGAATACAGATTACAGATTTTAGATCATTAACATCAGACAATATGGGCCCTATTATGCACTTCTTAACTTGCCGTCTTAAGTCTTAATTAAGACGCACCGCCAGGTTAAGACCTACCGCCACCCTTATTATGCGCTTCATACGCGCTACTGCTATTATGCAGGTGTCCCTAGGCGCCCACACATAAGACGTAAGACTCCCGTGCATATATTACTCATTGTGGGAGTGTTCATATGTTAATGAAGTGCGTTAGGCGCCCCTGCTATTATGCGATCTGACTTTGCGCCTAGCGCTAAGAAGTGGTTTGAAAAGTTCTTAGGCGCTAGACTTCATGCACGTTTTCAAACACGAGCGCGCCTGCTCGTTTTGCGCATGCATGTGGGCTCCTCGGCTCGGGGAGGATTTCGCGCCGTTCCAAAGATTGCGAACTGACGAGCCTTGACCTCATGCACGAGCTTGTTACTTTCTTCTGCAGAGAAGCGCGCTGACCTCCTTCTTAGGACTTCCATAATAGCATAGCGCTAAAGACTCAACGCAGCCGGTTCTTAAAGGGAATGGCACCTGGCACGCTGATTGGGTTGATTGAGAAGACGCCCAAAACACACCCATGACTAATTTCTGGGCTTAGCGCCGGGTTTTAGGCGCCCACTACCGCACGCATAATAGCAAAGTGGCCTTGACCACGCCTCCATGTCTTAAGTTTAGATCTACCGCCTCGTCTTATTGCTTAAGACTTATGAAGTGCATAATAGGGCCCTATATGTTCCCATGAATCTGACAAACCTAATTTAGCCTTTTTTGTGGACATGTGATAGTTTCAAACACATTATTCAAATATTGAATAAGCCAAAATATTGCAATGCAATGGTGAGTAATTCCCACTACTACCTAGGTAACTATAACACTACTTTACATTGTTAGCAGGCTCACAAAACAAGCTGTGTTAGTTGACTAGCGAGTGTGTCATTGATTTTCAACAACGTTGAAGTTTATTTACATTTCTCTTTTTTTTCCGGAATAAAAGTGCGAACATTTGATCGGCTGCTGACTTGTTCCCGGTTTCACCAGCTGCTGTCACAATTTCAAATACTACTTTACTGAGAGAGAGAGAGAGAGAGAGAGAGAGAGAGAGAGAGAGAGAGAGAGAGAGAGAGAGAGAGAGAGAGAGAGAGAGAGAGAGAGGGAGAGAGAGAGAGAGAGAACTGTATTAACATTACATCATAACATTACATACTTTTTTCCAATACTTTTGGAGCTTTGAAATAGGGAGAGTATTTTTTTTAAATGTTGTACTTTCTAAATGGTAATCCCAATCTGAAAAAAAAAACAATTGAATTAAAGATGAGAATCTCTCTCTACTTTGATCCAATAGTCATTTCAAAACAAATGTAGAGCTAAAAGGCTCAGGCCATCGAGAAAAAGAGTTTGTTTGTTCTGGCAATTCATTAGTTGATACATTTGTTGTTCACCTACAATAGTTGAAAAACATACACAGATGCGCATGATGCAGCATCTATTATTTACCCTGAACTGCCTTTTCTGATTTACAGGGCATGGATTATTAACGTGTGAAAATCACTCCACAGCTTTTCTCACTTTCCATTCTGTGTGCTGCTGCAGTTGATCCTATACAGTATAGGTGGTGATCATGAAAAAAGTGTGATGAGCGTGAGATAGGCTTCTGTGGTCCCAGCACCCAATGGCAAGCTCACTGGTGGTGACTAAGCTGATTCAATCTGACACTTTTCAGATAATCTTCACATAACCCACCAAAAGAAACAACAGCAAAAAAGAACTTGCAAAAAAACAGCAAAAAAAGCACTCCTCAATTCCAGTTGCTATTGTGCATGGTAAAAACCTGTGGCTACCTGTAGGTCATCTGTATTACATGCAAAACAAACGTACGCACCTTTTAAGCATATGCCATCTGAACTGCGTATGAATGCGGAATGCGCATTCTATCCATAACCACGTATCATTTGTCATATAATTTCATTGTGCATGCTGTAAAATGTAAACGATAGTCACACCAATTTACACTCTCAAGGATGTTTGTAAGCATATTTGCAATTGAAATCAATTGCAATTCCAAAAGTCTCAGCTTTAATTAATTTTCAGTTTGTTCAGGTATGTCATACATTATGTACATATTTAAAATGCTCCCCAGAAATGTCATAATGAAATTAATTTCGCCCTCTAACCAGTCACTCCCATGCATTTACATGTATGAATGTTAACAGAAACAATTGCCAGAACAGCTTCACTGGATACAGTACGTTGGTAACTCTAAGTTGCTTTTATACCTGTATAGTAACATTGTAATTACTCTGTAATAACAAAGTCATTTAATAATTGCTAGGATTGTGATAGTTATTACCTTTGTGCCAACATGCAGTTATGAATGTCATGATTTCTCTATGTATAGTATTCATATTAGAATTGTCCTGCCAAATGAGTTACAGGCAGATCTTGTGATTTACAGTTTTACTTGATGATTGATGTTTGATTCTTAATGTGTATATAACTTTGACTACGCTCTGCCTTGGCATAACCTATTATATCTCACAGTGAAATACCAAAGCATGATTGGCACGTGGCTTCACTCTTGATTAAGGATCTGCAGGGATGGTGGAACCTCAGACCCCTCCAACTCCTCAGAATCAGAGAATCAGGGGCGCTTAGGTGGCGTAGCGGGTTAAGCGTCGACCATGTAACCGCAGGGTCCCCGGTTCGATTCCAGCCGGGGGCATATCCTGCATGTCATCCCTCCTCTCTCTCTCACCCATCCTTCCTGTCATAATATATACTGTACTGTCAATAAAAATGAAAAATATGAGTGGGACTGCCCCACTCAAAAAAAATAACTTAAAAAAAAAAAAAAGAATCAGAGAATCAGAATTACTTACAGAATTACTACCCGGGCTGGCCCTGTAGTGGAAAAGCGCCATTACGCAGGGCACTATTATGGTCAAGGCCGGACCCTAGTGTCCCAGGAGCCCTGAGCAAGAGCTTGACAAAAAATAAACACTCTACAACCTTAGCTTTTGCAAAGGTCTGCTTGCTTTTATTTTTAAAACACCTTTTGCTGACATCTCTTTCAAACGTGTCGCAGCGTGCTGATATGCTCCAGGGAGGTCGTCTCCAGCATTAGGCATGTGCGTGTATAATTACGCTTCCAAAAAATGGGCATGTCACTTTCATCCCATGTTACATTCATCCTGGTTCTTCCCTACTCGGTCGGTGTGATAAAGTATGTATGTAGTAATTATTGTTCCGAAAATGACGCTAACACATTTTTGCTAAAATATGCAGTTAGCATAGTTTGGATTTGCACGGCAGAATACAGTAACGGTTCACATCCATTTCTGACAGTAAAACCTGATTCAGCATAAGTGAGTGGTGCTGCTCTGACTCATCCATTATAAATAGGAAACATCACATGCTTCAGTTGTCTCAAAGTCAACAATATAAGAAAAGAATGATGAGTTTAATGAGCGTTTTCTAGAAGAAGCATGATATTTTCGCAGAACTGGATCACGTTCCGTGATCATGCATCATTGTGACAGGCATCGCTGAAACTGAACATCAAAAGAAGACACATTGTTCTCGAGGGCAGCACACCCCCACAATAAGCCATACAATGGCTCAGTTGTAGTATTTCAAAGTTTGAGTGCCTCAAAAATGCACAGTGCAGAAGGAGGCTGTTATATCACAAACAACCATCTTCAGTGTCTTTTAGCATTTCCCAATCCAGTCCTTGGGAGCCTCTAGCTGTTGCATTATGTGTGTCCTTTAACAGCACGAGCACATCTGATTCTCCAAGTCTTTGATTATGTGAAACAGGTGTGCTATTGCAGGAATGGAGAAAGCAAAACTTTGTAACGGCTAGGGTTCTTTTAGGGCCAGACGTCAGTAGCATGAATCACTTACTTCACTTTGTCAAATCAGACTTCCAAAGCATTTAGCGAAACATAATTGGATAGGGTTGTATTGCCTCATAACCATATCATGCAGTTCTTTCAATCTGTCTTGCCTATGGTATGCATTGTGTTACCTTTTAGCAAGTAAAGGCATTGTGAACTATTTTGTAGGTTTAGAGTTGTTGTTTTGTTTTGTTTTTGTTTGTGCTCATTTTGAGGTAATTAAATCTCTTTCTGCAGGCACTTTATTTCCCTGCTCCGCTATTTGTGGTTTAACTGTGATTCTAATTAGTCTGTTATTTTTTCCCTCCAGGGTTGAAAGAACTTACAGCTACATTGAATTATACAGTCCGACATGAAAATAGCCAAAACAATACAGGGGGGGAATGAGTCAGAAGCCTTTTGAAAAGAAAGTAAGCTCCAGGAAAAGAACAGAATGAGAGCGCATCTGTTGAGAAAACATCATGGTCCTTTGGAAAATCCTCAAAACACTTATTTTCCCGAACAGAGTGTGAACCTTGCCTAACGCCTTGATGTCGAGGACCCACTTTGAGTGGGAATGGAACATGTCTTTTCTGAAAGTAAAATATAACTACCGTGGCTCCTTTCCCTCTTAACTAGGGCCAAGATGTGACCTGGCGAGGTGGAAACCTATCCAGCACAATCAATCACTACAGTAAGACGGCTCATCTCTTCCCTTACTGATCAACCTCTATTCTACTGATCAACCTCTATTCTACTGATCAACCTCTATTCCACCGTATTGATATTGCTCTCTTTTTAAAGTGATGCTACAGGATCATATCATTTCAGTCTACAGTACTGCTGCTTAAAAAAATGTCAGTACATGTCAGTACATGTCAGTACATGTCAGTACATGTCAGTACATGTCAGTACATATCAGTACATGTCAGTACATGTCAGTAGCACATGTCAGTACATATCAGTACATGTCAGTACATGTCAGTACATCTCAGTACATATCAGTACATGTCAGTACATGTCAGTACATCTCAGTACATATCAGTACATGTCAGTACATGTCAGTACATCTCAGTACATATCAGTACATGTCAGTACATGTCAGGTCCTAATCTAGTTTCTCTTATCTTACAGTCTTCCTGCTGAGCAAGATCAATTCACTAGTGAATTAGGATTGCACTAAACATGAATATGAATTTACCATATTAACACTGGAGATAGATGGCCTACTTTATTTAGCTGTTATGGTGTTTCTTGTGTTGTTGTTGTTGCTGTGTTGTAAGCAAATGATCACCCCCCCCCCCCACCATCCTCCATTACAATCTGATCTTATTAGTGGACAATACAGGTCGTGAGGAGAGGCTTGTAATGATAATGTTGGTGGCATGTCATTAAGAAGGTCGTTTGAGCCAGACTCCCCTGATCGACAAAGACAAACATCAGCGGTGGAGGAGTGGAGGAGTGGAGGAGATAACTGTGGGAGACAATACATTACAACAGATTGAGCTGCGTGTATCTCTGAACACTGTAGGTGTACATTGTAAGGGAGTGTAAAGGAGAAGGAGGTAGGTTTGTCGGAAGTCTGTCACCTCTGACCATCACGGCGAAATTCAGTTAGAAGTTCCGAACAACAACATCCTCCCTAATAATAATATAACTCACTGAAATAGACTTGCCGTGTCAGACCGCAGAGATTAGCTGCTTTGTTTCTGTATGCACGCATTATTCAAAAAGGCAGCCATTGGAGGCAATGGAAATATCCTTGGCAGTAACAACATGTTCATAAGCAAAAACGCCTTTTCATCATTTTTGCATCTGGTGGGACACCGGTTAAGTCATCGCATCCCATCTGGGCATCAAAGCGGTAATAAAAATAGAAGACTACATTTAAAACGAAATCTTGCCCACTGTAACCAACACACTATTTGTGTATTTGTGTGTACTACTATGTTCATAAAATAGAATTGCTCATTTGATTGGATTAGATTAGATTACATTTTATTTATTGTCATCGCAGAGTACAAGTAGGCCTACTATACAACAAAATGCAGTTTAGCATCCAACCAAAAGTGCATACAAGAACATGGAATGTGGAATGGAATGTGGAATGGAATGGAATGGACTTTATTTGTCATTGCTACAGTACAGGTACCAAACAACGAAATTTAGGAGGGGTGGCTCCCCTGGTGTTAGGAAAGAAAAAAGAAAAAACATTTTAGAAAAAGCATAAAAGCATAAAATCACAAGAAGGTAAGGAGCTGGTTTACATCAATAAAGGCTATGTACACAATCCACTGTACTATACTGCACAGATAGTCAACTAGGGTTGTCATATTGCACGAAAGTATTTTTTCACATTATAAGTTATATAATAACACATAATAATAACTTATAATTATAAGTGTCACAGTTTGCAGGCTTGAAAATGTACATGTTTGTGCCTCGGCACTAGCTGCCATACAATCCGTCCGGACTGTCCTGGGCCCAGAACTTAGGCCTTTTCTGTGTTCAGGGCCTTGACGGCCCTGTGGTAGAAGCAGTCCTTCATGATATAACATGATATAAATAAAACAAGAATGGTAGTGATAGATAACTATGCAATATACAGTATGTGCAGAGGTTACTACCTCAGTTTAGTTTAGAGGTATATACAGTTATGAGCTATATACAGTTAGGTAGCTTGTACAGTGAGGTAGTTTATGTACAGTATCTAAGTATAAAAGAAGCTATATCGGAGGACATGTGCAATGTGCAATATACAGTATGGGCAAGGGTAAACTTCAGTAGTGAAAGGGTTATAGAGTGATCACATTAACCAGGGATGTGCAGCCATCATAGTATTGTAGTAATCATAGTAATACAATGACAATGACAAATACCCGAGGTGCCGGTGACTCTCATCAAGGTCTCATCTCTCAGAACCTCTCACCTCGTCTTTCTGTAAGACACATTTCAGGTCAAGAGGTGTGGACACTTCAGTAGTGTGGGCTTGCACGCTTTCCACTTATAGACTCTCATGAACATAGTGTACTGTACTTGTTGAAGTCATCCTGTATTCACATACTGCACAGAACGAAGTAGGGTAGTGTGAAATCATTTGAATCCACAGTATTATTCTACAGCAAATCCAATCAGCATACAGCATCCACACATCAAGCTGCTAAATATGAGTGATGTGCATTTTGTAAATGAATCATTATGTTTGATTCCACATGACATTACCATTCATTATAAAAGCATTTACATTTTCTATCTCTAACAAAGCTAGCTAGCTAGCTAACAGGCTAACACCTAGCTTTGTAAACACACACACACACACACACACACACACACACAATAACTTGTGTACGTTCATACACAACACACAAAACCACTGTCAGGTCTCTAACAAAGCTTGGCTAGCCTAGTAAACACACACACAACTTAGTAAATAATGAATGTAACTCACACTTAACAAAAACAAAGCATGTCCACAGACCAGTCCTGTGAATAGTATGTTTTATAATTATGTTTTATAGGGATTGTAAAGGTATTTGTAGGTATTTAGTGAATGTAAAACTGTTGGTTATGATATTGAGTGGGTTCTACATCGCTTACATTTTCATCATATGCACAATAATGCAACCCAAAAAAAAAAATCACAACAAGACTTGGCTCGATTGCGAGGTTTCACAATTACCGACATGCAGACCTTTTCACCAAACCGTGACACATTATGTTTCACTACCAATCCATTTCTATTCTGTTTAAAGCAATGATGGAATCTCTGGACTAGTTCTGAGGACATCATGTGATAGGCCATTCCCTAAATGGCTTTATTCACTCTGAGTGTTCAAGGCAGAGAACTGCTGTTTACAGCCATTTAATTGGTGCGATCAGATTAGTGATTCACACTGTTCAAGACACTTCAGAGCTGTGAGCTGATCAGTGTAATTTTGTCAAAATATGTGTCCTATCAAGCATTGGTAGGGGAGGAGGCTGTCAGGACAGACACATTGGTTGGGGAGGAGGCTGTCATGACAGACATTTTACATTTTTGGCATTTAGCAGACGCCTTATTCCAAAGCGACTTACAATCAATACATTTGAATACCAAGCATGTGAATCAGCAATCCACCATTCGTTGCAGGAAGAGTCTTGAATCTGATGCGAGCTGCTATCGGGAGCCAGTGCAGGGTGCGAAGGAGAGGGGTGACATGCGAGTATTTGGGGAGGTTGAACACCAGCCGGGCAGCAGCATTCTGGATGAGCTGCAGAGGTCTAATGGCTGAAGCGGGGAGCCCAGCCAGGAGTACAGACACATTGGTAGGGGAGGAGGCTGTCAGGACAGACACATTGGTTGGGGAGGGGGCTGTCATGACAGACACATTGGTAGGGGAGGGGGCTGTCAGGACAGACACATTGGTTGGGGAGGAGGCTGTCAGGACAGACACATTGGTAGGGGAGGAGGCTGTCATGACAGACACATTGGTTGGGGAGGGGGCTGTCATGACAGACACATTGGTAGGGGAGGAGACTGTCAGGACAGACACATTGGTTGGGGAGGAGGCTGTCAGGACAGACACATTGGTTGGGGAGGAGGCTGTCATGACAGACACATTGGTTGGGGAGGGGGCTGTCAGGACAGACACATTGGTAGGGGAGGAGGCTGTCATGACAGACACATTGGTTGGGGAGGGGGCTGTCATGACAGACACATTGGTAGGGGAGGAGGCTGTCAGGACAGACACATTGGTAGGGGAGGAGGCTGTCAGGACAGACACATTGGTTGGGGAGGAGGCTGTCAGGACAGACACATTGGTTGGGGAGGGGGCTGTCAGGACAGACACATTGGTAGGGGAGGAGGCTGTCAGGACAGACACATTGGTAGGGGAGGAGGCTGTCATGACAGACACATTGGTAGGGGAGGAGGCTGTCAGTACAGACACATTGGTTGGGGAGGGGGCTGTCAGGACAGACACATTGGTAGGGGAGGAGGCTGTCAGGACAGACACATTGGTAGGGGAGGAGGCTGTCATGACAGACACATTGGTTGGGGAGGGGGCTGTCAGGACAGACACATTGGTTGGGGAGGGGGCTGTCATGACAGACACATTGGTTGGGGAGGGGGCTGTCAGGACAGACACATTGGTTGGGGAGGGGGCTGTCAGGACAGACACATTGGAAGGGGAGAGGGCTGTCATGATAGACACATTGGTAGGGGTGGAGGCTGTCATGACACATTAACTTCTCACAGTAGGCTACGACAAGCCGTAGGCCCAAGTTGCCTTCCTCAATTAGTATGCTTGTTACAGTTTGGGGAATTGAACAAAATCTAAAACAAATGAACACTAATAAAGATTAATAAAGCATGTTATCATATAGGTGCAGACTTTGAGCCAGTTCTACAAATGTCATCCATCCCATGAGGATAGAGAGCATAACTCTATCTGGTAAGGTTATTCGCAAAAAAAAAAACACATCTTATATTTCCTTCTGTCTCTCAGAGGGTGCACATAATTTCACTTTATCTTAATTAAATCAGTAATGCTAGGCTCATTATGTCCGGTAAATTGCAAGTTAATATAACAATTGCTCATTTAACTTTTCAGTCCTTTTGTCATGTTTTTGTTTCAATTTGTTTTTTATGTCGATCGACCTTCAGTTTGAAATCCCCCATGTGTCCTTCATTAGTCATTAACAGCTGCGTAGTACTCTCTGGAGATATACAGATGTACACCGTCCGCCTTAGAACCTTGTTTTTGCTCATGTCGGAATGAGCTGACGGCATCGCCGAAAATTAGAATTCTCTGCAAAGCAGGGATAATTACAGGCACCCCTTGAACCTCAGAAAACTCACATTGCGTGAGATGAATGAGTTGCATTTATTTCCCGGAATTGCCGCCCAGAGAATACAGCGAGTTGTCTGTAGAGAGCCAACAGATGCCACTCAAAAGTCTGACCACCAGATCCTTCAAGGACGTTGCACCATCAGGGTGTGCAGTAGAATATTGTCAAGTTTCTTACCTACTTGTCTGAAGAACAGGGAAGCGTCTATAAAGAATCACAATGAGAAGTGTCATAAAGTTGTGGATATGAGTGGTGATTTGCAGGTGAATCTCAGTGAATGTTAGATTATCAAGCTTGGTAGTGGATGAACTGGGAAGCATGTGCCACATCAGCAGCACACAAATCCACTTGTTTGAGGTCACACACACACACACACATACACCTTTCAAGTAGGAGATTGTCTGGATATTTCTTATTTCATGGATTAGTTACAGGAGGATTTTTTCAAATTGTCTCTGAGAGAATGTTTTCAAAGTGAACCTCTATGTAACCTTAGCAGTTTCCAGAGTTATGCTCCTCTTTCACAGGTATAAAGTTGGACACAAAAGAATACCCTTGGAACCTGCATAGGGGTAGTGCCTATTTTTATCGATCATACTTTCCTTCACCTATTCAATTGAAGAAAACATTTTTCTAAACTGTGTTCATTTTTGCGATTACAGAACAATTTGTAATTCTTCAACAATTATTGCAGTTACAAAAACATTTAGGCAGGGCCTTTCAAATGGCTATGCCTTGATTATATGTGACACATTCTAATGCTTTGGTCCTCATGTCGGGATCCAATGTAATGATCAGACAGAAAAATGTGAATACATTTCCGCGTAAAAAAATCAATGACACATCGCTATTCAACTAACACAGCTTGTTTTGTGAGCCCGCTAACAATGTAAAGTAGTGTTATAGTTAACTGGGTAGCAGTGGGGATTACTCACCGAATTTGTAATTGCGTTGCAGTATTTTGGCTTGACTAGCGAGTTTGTGTTGTGATTCTCAACAACGTTGAAACGTAGTTCCATGTTCCAAAAGAAAAGTCTGAACATTTTGATTGGTTGCCAACATGCGGACCAAATGACCAAAAGACTGTGTCACATATGTGTGTCTGGTGAAATGTCCCAAAGGTCATTTTTCAGTTTTTTACAGATTATGAATTGTAAGCTTTCAAATGATGTGTCATACTGAAAATAGAAGATATGCTTATTTGAATGTTGGTACACCTCAAACGGAGAATTGGAGAAAATGTTATTGGTAGCTACCTAGCAGCTAAAAAGAAAACAATGCTATGTACTAACATTTAACTGCATGTTTAGCACATCAAAACATGCTGATAGAACAAACACATAACGACATATAATTAGATGATCACACAGCCCTTGCTTTTGAACACATCCTTAAAATGTAAGTTTGTTTACAAGCCATGTATCACTTACCCAGGGGGTATTCCATCAACATCAGTAAAGGAAAATCCAGGCTTATTTTGATCTTATTTTGATAAGCCTGGATTGTCCTTTAGCTACGTTGATGGAATACCCCCCAGTAGCCTACGAAGCAGGAGGCAAACGACACAGTGAATCCAATAAAAAATGAGAAGTATTCAGTGATCCTAAAACTGTTGTTTGTTATATTGAGTGGCTCTTCAACACTTTCGTAATATTAAAAAAAGGAAAATAACGTTTTTTTTAAGAAGCTTTTTGGTCATTTGCACAACTTGAGAATTGCCAATATGGAGATCTTTTCACCAGACCATGTCAGATGTCAGTGCAAAGGAAACACACACTGCATATGCAATACTTGCGGTATGCAGGGGTTACAGCGAATGATCGGAGGGCAAGTGTCAGATCTGGTCTCCTGGGCCTATGGGTAATCATCTTAACCCCAACCTTACCTTCCACTGACCAAGATCAGAGAGGTAGAGTGCATTTGCTACAGAATATCAAATCTGTATCAGAAGAACCAACTGACAGAAATCTGTTAAATATTAAAAATTCATATCCCTTACCTTTAATGAGTAAGCATAAGCCTCGGGGCATGGTTTTATTAAACTTTGCTTCAAAGATGAGCTCCTCACAAACATAACTGTCCTTGAAGACACTATCCATTTATATGTCCATGACCTGCTCACTGGGGCCAAACTCTAGTCTAATACATGTCAGAGAAAAGATCATGTTGTTTACAGTGTGTTGATGAGGCGCTGCCACCTGAGGTATTAAAATCAAATGTTTACAATTAGTAACTGTTTTCCCTTGATTCTCAATCAAGAGACTATTGCACACTGTTGAATAATACCTACTCTCTCAATATAATTGCCACATTGAGCTCAAAACAAGTCATTGAGCACTGAATTTCACTGAATATACACAAGAAATGGTATGTCCAGAATGAATGACATTTATTCTGTCTAGCCTGAAAGGAATGAATGGACCATAACTCGAGATGGTCTATATCCCTCCATTTTCCTCAGAGTTGGAAAGCCCATTATAGCCTGATTACTGGGAGCCTCAGGAAATCTCCTTAAGGGCTCTGCACACAGCGTGCGATTTCTGTTGCGCGTCAACATTCCATTTTGAAGTTTGAATGGAAGTCTATGAGAACATCGCATCTCAACACACACGGCCCCGATTTTAATCGCACGGCGAAAATTCGATTCCATTCATTTTGAATGGGAAAAAGCACAAATTTGACAGTGCGACAAAACTCGCACGCCGTGTGCTTTGTCCCATTCAAAATTAATGGAATCGAATTTTCGCCGTGCGATTAAAATCGGGGCCGTGTGTGTTGAGATGCGATGTTCTCATAGACTTCCATTCAAACTTCAAAATGGAATGTTGACGCGCAACAGAAATCGCACGCTGTGTGCAGAGCCCTTAAGGCTTTGGATTTTCCAGCACTGCCAAATGGATAAGATGCATGGCAGTACTGGATGCAAGCTTCATTATTATTTATTTTTTATTATTAATATTATTATTATGACTGAGAAAGACACCTGCGAGCAGCAACAGGCGAGTCTAGGATGCAGGGGGGGAGCAAAGCAGTTAACCCCCCCCCCCCCCACTCCACTACTTTATGCTCCAGACGGGGGGGAACCTATATCCATGCCAATGCTTTATCTGTTGAGCGTCTGACTGCTTTCACTGGCATGACCCTCTGACGGAGCGAGAGTGGGCGAGGGCCGCCTCTAAATCGCTGTGGAGATAATAGGAGTGGATGCAGTCATTTTCAAATGGACTCCCACTTATCTGGGAGATGACAGGGCTGCCTCACTGGCTGGCTGGCTGGCTGGCTGGCTGGCTGGCTGGCTGGCTGGTTGGCTGGCTGGCTGGCTGGCTGGCGGGTTGGCTGGCTGGCTGGCTGGCTGGTTGGTTGGCTGGCGGGTTGGTTGGCTGTTTGGTTGGCTGACTGGCTGGCTGGCTGGCTGCTTGGTTGGCTGATTGGCTGGCTGGCTGGTTGGTTGGCTGGCTGGCTGGTTGGTTGGCTGATTGGCTGGCTGGCTGGCTGGCTGGTTGGTTGGCTGGCTGGTTGGTTGGCTGGCTGGCTGGCTGGCTGGTTGGTTGGTTGGCTGACTGGCTGGTTGGTTGGCTGACTGGTTGGTTGGTTGGCTGACTGGCTGGTTGGTTGGCTGGCAGGCTGGTTGGCTGACTGGCTGGTTGGCTGGCTGGCTGGTAGGCTGGCTGGTTGGTTGGTTGGTTGGCTGGCTGGCTGGTTGGTTGACTGGCTGGTTGGCTGGCTGGTTGGTAGGCTGGCTGGCTGGCTGGCTGGCTGGCTGGCTGGTTGGTTGGCTGGCTGGCTGGTTGCTGGCTGGCTGCCTGGTTAGCTGATTGGATGGCTGACTGGCTGGCAGGTTGGCTGACTGGCTGGCTTGCTGGCTGGCTGGTTGGTTGGCTGCCAGCCTGGTTGGCTGGCTGGTTGGCTGGCTGGTTGGTTGGCTGCCTGGCTGGCTGGCTGGCTGGTTGGTTGGCTGCCTGGCTGGTTGGTTGGCTGGTTGGCTGGCTGAGTGGCTGGCTTGCTGGCTGGCTGGCTGGTTGGCTGGCTTGCTGGCTGGCTGGTTGGTTGGCTGCCTGGCAGGCTGTATGTAGAACTGGGATGTGAAGCGACTGGGCCTTAATCACGATTCCACTCACACATCCCGGGGACGTGTGATGGTCGGGCTGTGGCCCCGGCAGGTCAGGGTCTGATTCAAGGGCTCTTTCATGGTCACTAACCTCCGCAGGGACATTGGATTTCAGCTGGAGAAGGATTATGTACCTGAGGTCATTCTATAAAAGGGCCAACATTTGGGATCGACTAATGCTTTTACTATTCTGCCTCCGTGCCTGCTTTGTTTGGGTACGGCCAATCAAGAAACGGTATGAAATAGAGGGCATTAATAATGCATCAGACAGATACACCTGGATGTGTGCTGGACAAATACTGATTCTTTAATGACTCATCCTTGGATGTGAAACCTGCATGAAAGCCTTGTGTTTTCAATGGAGTGCATCTATTGGTCCGAAGAATGAAAAGTCAACATGATACCATCATAATTCTGGATTTTATAAGTGATTCAATGTTTACAGATCTTTTTCAGACACTATTGCTAAAAACATAGATAAGCAAAAAGCAAATAAAAATAAATAAAAATAAAAAGGACATTAAAAAAGGACATTATTACCATAATTAAGCTCAGTGCTGGCTTTGGATGTATTTTTTCCCAAACATGTATTCACCCCCACCCAAAAATTGTGTGTTACACAGAAATCGATGAGAATTTGGTGATGTGAGGTTAGTCTTTAGCACCGGATAGTTTTGTTGATCAATAGCTGATTTGTGAGGTATTTCAAGGAGCTCCAGGAGAGGCGTGTGTGTGTGTGTGTGTGTGTGTGTGTGTGTGTGTGTGTGTGTGTGTGTGTGTGTGTATGTGTGGGTGTGTGTGTATTGGTGTATGTGTGTGTGGGTGTAGGTGCGTGTGTGTGGGTGTAGGTGCGTGTGTGTGTGTAAGATGTGATAGGGCTGTGGTACACGCAGGGGGCCCCTTCAGCCAGGCAGTAATCTCTGATTAAAGGCACTGCACAGTGGAGTGTGGGGGTTCTCTCAAGACACCAACACAACATGCTGCATATCACCTGTCAGGAACCCATCAACTCCTACCAAGCAGCTTTGAGAATTGGTGTGTGTGTGCGTGCATGCGTGTGTGTGTGTTTTTCTATCCCACTTGGGATACCATGCATCAAAACATCACACAACTTTCAGAGATGAAATAAAAGCCAGTTCCTCTTTTTTTCTTTTTTCTTTTTTTTAATCCTGAAGGGTTTGTTCTGTTTGGATGAACATTTGAGGTGTTTCCATGGGAGTGTCTATTTCCTTTCCCCTGATGGGCCCGAAATGAAAAGCAGCTTTTTCTCACATCATGGGAATAAAAATAGAAAAGTTGTTCAACTTGGATCAGTCTGTGACGCTCGAGGGAGAGAGATTATATAAAACACATTGCGGCAATTTTACTATTGTACGTTCGTTACTAAAATATTAACGCTAAAGTCGCATGTCGATATAATAGAATCCACGTGGCGTTCATTGCCGATTTCACAGTCGCGGTTAAGTAAAGAGGTTTCAGTGAGCTGTCGAAATGAGGAGGTTTGATTGCATCATGAAAACATACTGCCTTATTTTGTTTTGATGATTCTCAACGGGCCTTGATAGAAACATAAATAATAAAGCAGAATGCTAAGTCCTTAGAGAGCAGCAAGTGTCTGCAATGGATGTGCCACAGGACGCCATCCAAGACTAGGATGGCCTTTTCTCCATCACTGGCGGTTAATTACGGTACGATTCAACACGCGTCTTACACTCACTCTCATTTGTTTCAAAGGGGCCGATCTAAAAGGCGCGGTAGATCATTCAGCCTCCGAAGGCTAAGAGCACTTTCACTCCCCCTCTCTCCTTACAGCAGCAGTCACAGCAATTTCGGGGGGAGCTCTACAATTCCAAGTGTTTATAAACAACACCTGTTTCTAAATGCCGGCAACACATATCATTCCAGCTCCACAACCAGAGAGCTATGTACCTTGCGTGGCTCATTGGCTTTATGATGATTATATTTTCAGATCAGAGAGATAACCTTTTCCTTCATCTCCCAGATGGCTGTGTTTTTGGGGGGCCGCTTCGTCATCACCCTCTCCTCTCAGTGGTGAGCCCTGTGGCACAGTACCCAGTGTCAGGCACGGGCCATGAGCTCCACGCTAGTCTATAATGCCGACGACGCTAGTATCACGAGGCGATTGTGTCAAAAGGTTATGAGAGATGATGTCGTATTTTCAAGACGACTGTTTGTTTGTTTTGCATGGCATGTTGCCTAGCGCAGGTTCAGTCGCCTGTCATCCTAAAGGTATTTCGAGAAAATGTGTCTGACACATTCATAAAAACGTATCATAATAATCGACATACTGTAACTTGGAAACCATATACATGAATAATCCAAGCAAACCACCACAAAGTTCTCACATACTAAGATCAAGGTATCCATCTGTGCATAGAGTACATTATATGTAGATTGGAAAAGGGTACGATTCTAACATCCAGGAGAAAACAATAGGAAGAGTATACAGTAATAGGACTCATGTCAAATAACTCGTGTTTCTATTTAATGCACTGTTCTCATTTCACTTTTGAAAAGACGGCATTCGTGGCATTAATATTTAATAGGGGCTTTTCAATCTCCACCCCTTGCATTTCAATTAACTGATTCATGTTTCTTCATTTTTTCGATACAGCACCATGAGTCAGCTGGGATGAAATAGAAACAGAAAAACAACAACAACAACAACAACATTGCTCTAGATTTTTGGGAACCTATAAAACAATCGAGAATCAACAACCCGCACAAATCAGCTCGGATGAGCTTTCTTTTTTCCATGCATATCAATGTGGGAGTACCTCCTCAAGCTGTCTTTCTAAGTGATTACCACCTCTCAGCATTAAGTGTGCTTAGCATGCTGTGTATTGACTCCACATTTTTCCCTGACGCCATATGAAGCAGCTAATGCATTGCGCGTCGTTAGCTGTCAATACCAGGAAGGCAGGGGAGAGTACGGAGGCCAGATGGAGAGAGAGAGAGAGATGGAGAGAGAGATGGAGAGAGAGAGATGGAGAGGGACCCGGCGTCTCACAAGACATTCAGACCCCGGTTTGTAGCAAATTGCCCTGCGGGAGAAAGGATAGGAGGAAAATCAATGGAAAGCTCAAGTGTAGAACGGTCCGGGGTTAGGGTGGAAGATTTACAAAGAACAGTTGCGGTAGGATCAGCTGTGTGCATGTGCATACGGTACATGTGGGGAAAACGGTACATGTGGGAAAACTAGGGTTAGGGTTAGGTGCTAGGGTGCTACGGTTACGGTTAGGGTTAGGGGTAGGGTTAGGGTTAGGGGTAGGGTTAGACATGCCAGCATGTACCAAGTGGACGTAGCACCTAACCCTAATCCTAGTTTTCCCACATGTTCCGTATTCCCACATGTACCGTAACACATACACTGGCTACTATGATATTCGACAGAAACAGGTGGTAGTTGCTTTTGAAGGATAGGCTTGAATACCTACTCATTGAATGACATTAGAACACTGGTCCCAAAAACGTTGTTTTAGTCTTGTGATCAACCCTACAGCTCATTGACTGTTCTCGTGACCCACCGAATTAAACAACGAAACAACCCATGACCCAACATAAGCCAGAGGCGCAGTCCACTTGTGGATCTCGACCCGCCATTTCAGAAACACTATAAAAAAACATCCTTCTTTCGTGTAAATCAAGCACATGACCCCAGCCCAGCCTGTGGCTTGTTACAGCCCTTTCAGTGTAAGAGGGGGGGGCGAAGATCTTCAGCAGTGAGCTCTGCACTTATCTGGTACAGTCGAATTTTGATGTAAGGCTCTCACCGTAATGACGTTAGACGCTAGCTGCAGAGTAGCATGCCACTGCAATCGCCGTGGCGATGACTGAGCGATTGCCGGAGGGGCCTCGGGGTCCTCCGCACCCACTCTCACTCATCCTCCACAATATGAGGGTCTCCTCCTCCTCCGCTCCCTCTCTCTCTCCCTCCACACATTTGCATCCGTGCCCTTTTCTCTGTTCATTAACACTTGATTGATGCCGCCACGTAAAAAGGGTTTGTTAAAGTCATTTAGTGTGTGACTCATGAATATATTCTCCATTTACTCTCTCTCTCTCTCTCTCTCTCTCCCCTCTGTCTCTCTCCCCTCTGTCTCTCTCTCTCTCCTCTCTCTCTCTCTCCCTCCCTCTCCCATTCTCTCTCTCTCTCCCTCCCTCTCTCTCCCTCTCTCTCCCTCCCTCCCGCTCTCTCTCTCTCTCTCTCTCCCTCTCTCTCTCTTTCCCTGTCTGGCTGTCTGGCTGTGGCTCCCTCTAATGCGGGTCATCTGTCAGACACCCACTCCTTATTATCCGCTACCTTTGTGGCACGGCGGAGACGTGAGCCCGACCAGGGCGCCTGCGCCTGCTCTCTCCCCCCCTGAGGCTCACGAGAACCTTTGGATGTGGGCAGACCCACGAGACTTCTGTGGACTGACGACGTCAACATGTCACTTCTCTCTCTCTCTCTCTCTCTCTCTCTCTCTCTCTCTCTCTCTCTCTCTCTCTCTCTCTCTCTCTCTCTCTTGAATGAATGAATGAATGAATGAATGAATGAATGAATGAATGAATGAATGAATGAATGAATGAATGGTCTTTATTGTCATTGATATAGTACAGGTACCATACAACGAAATTTGGGAGGGGGGGCTCCCCTGGTGCTAGGAAAAAAAACTAAAAACAAGAAGGGAAAAGAGCTGGTTTACATAAATAAAGGCTATGTACACTACCCACTATACTATACTTTACAAATAAAACACTGTGCTGTACTCTATGCTATGCTATACCTATTCTAACATTTCCTATCTCTGAACCTTATGTACCCGAGGGTTGTCATATTGCACATAGTGTTATTGCACATTCATTTAAAGTGTCGCAGTTTGCAGGTTTGAAATGTTCACAGTTGTGTTTCAGTATTGCACTTGATTACAATCTAGTAGCTGCCATCAAATTGTCTCGATTGTCCAGGGCCTAGAACCTAGGTCTTTGCTGTGTTCAGGGCCTGAATGGCCCTGGGGTAGAAGCTGAGCTTCAGTCTATTTGTCCTTGCGAACATGGTCCTGAACCGCCTGTCCGAGGGCAGCCGAGCAAAGTGTTCGTTCCCAGGGTGGGATGGGTCTCTGGAGATCTTGGAGGCCTTCCTGAGGCAGCGTGTGTTGTACAGCTCTTCCAGAGAGGGGAGGGGGGCGCCGGTGATCTTCTGGGCCGACCTCACGACTCTCTGTAGCGCATTCCTCTCTGCGGCTGTGCAGCTGGAGAACCACACGCAGATGCAGTAGGTGAGGATGCTCTCCACTGCGCAGCGGTAGAAGGTCACAAGCAGCTCCTGTCTGATGTGGTTTTTCCTGAGGACTCTCAGGAAGTAGAGCCGCTGTTGTGCCTTCTTGATGATGGCTGCTGTGTTGGTCTTCCAGGACAGGTCATCCTGTATGTGCACCCCCAGGAATCGGAGGGTTGAGACTCTCTCCACGCTCTCTCCGTCGATGAGCAGGGGCTGGACCTCCGATTTTTTCCTCCTGAAGTCCACGATGATTTCCTGGGTCTTTGACTGGTTCAGCAGCAGGTTGTTAACCTTGCACAGCTTGCCCAGCTGCTCCACCTCATCCCTGTACGCCGCCTCGTCCCCCCCCCGAGATGCAGCCCACCACGGTGGTGTCGTCTTGCTCCTATCTCCTAGCCTCTCTTGCTCTCTATCTATCTACTGTGTCTATATCTGGCTCACTCTCTGCTCTCTCTCTTCCTCTCTCTCTCTGTCCCACTCTTTCCTCTCTCTCTCCATGTCTGTCTGTCTGTCTCTGTCTCTGTCTGTCTCTGTCTTTCTCTTTCTCTCTCTCTCTCTCTCCCTCTCCATCTATCTACTGTGTCTATCTTTGGCTCACTCTCGTCTCTCTCTCTTCCTCTCTCTCTCTCTCTGTCCCACTCTTTCCTCTTTCTCTCCATGTCTGTCTGTGTCTTTCTCTTTCTCTCTCTCTCTCCCCCCCCTCTCTCTCTCTCTCTGTCTCTCTCTCTCTCTCCCCCCCCCCCTCTCTCTCTCTCTCTTCCACTCCAGCACATAGAGGCAGCCATTAGTCTTATAAGTACAGTTTTCTCATGCATTAAGCATTGGCCCACACTGGGCACCATTAGGGTCTGCAGTCGCTCACATAGAAGAAGACCTCAGGTGTTGGAAGACGGAGACTAAGTATGCTGCGGCACACGCGCACACGTTTATGGGAGCATCTAGATCACCATCCATCCCCAACTCATAAATACATTGCTCTGCTCAGTACCCACTGGCTAATGTCAGTAGGTACACCGATACAGTAGAAGTCATGTTATCAGTGACAGACGTACAGTATAAAATAACGCACACAGTTTCATGAGTTAATGGCACATGAAAGCTATGAGGTTTTTGGTTTTACTGTTGCGGCAGATGAAAAAATAAATCGCTTCAGGGATTCAGTTCTGAGGCATCAGAGTCTTTTTGATGGTGAAATATTGATGTGTAACGTATCATGTTGAAAAATGACCTTTGCTTATCCCTGTGCTCTCTCATTAGCGGTGTTTTTGAAGTTTCTCTGCCTGCAAATAATGTATTTCTTTATTCCACTCGTATCATCTGGCACACAGATGTATCACTGTGCTTATCGTATTTGCCACGCTGTCTGTCAAAAACAGATACAACCTCTGTCTCGATGTACAAGTCTGGCAAATGGTGGGGTGACCGCACTCTGGTTTGTCTCTGGTAGAATTTCAGCTGTGAGTTAAGTAATCGGAGCTGTGCTACCAGGTCTTAAAGGGAGGGGGACAGGAGGCTGTGAAACTTCGTTCTCTGTATTTCTTTCTTTAGTAATCATCGTTAGGCATCCAATACAATTAGTGAGCCGCTCTGTTCATGTTGATTACATCTGCTGCTGGTATCAATTAGGCTTGATGAAGGTTATTATAAAAAATGACATTCGTTGCGAAGACTTAGGTTTCGACAAATGGCTATACTAGTACAGAATGATTCTTTTTAATCATACTCTCACAATAATCATTTCCACTCCCTTCTATCAAAAAAAAATAACATTTCCAATTCTTAAAATGATGAAAACAGAAGCCAGGTTACATGCATCCATTTATTTTCTCACAAAAAACTCACAGTGTGGATGTCCATGAGTTATGGTACGATTTAATAGACCAAGACATGTGGTGTCCATTTTCAAGCTGAGAACGGCAGACCACATTACTATGGAAACCAAGGGCCCAGTGGCAGCCACGATATAACGCTGGAGAGGCAATTAAACCAATAAGAGAAGACGAAAAGTCTGGACTTAGTCACTATGGTGAGAGGAAGAAGGTGGCAGCAAGTACATTTCCTGACAAAATTGGGGAATCTATGACGTTAATACACAATACCAACGGTTCGGAGATCACACTGGATGTGTATCTTGTATCTATTTAATATGTTTCTATCTGCACATTTGTTATGCTATATCTGCAGGCAAATTATTCAGTGATTCCACAATGATAGTGCAGTACTCGAGTGTAATCTAATGTATCTCCATATCTATATTCATAATCTGCGATGGAGGATTAAGAACGCTCAATTACCCTTCCTAACCCACTATCTGATCATTTCCTTTAGTCTGGTTCACAGTACTGAATACATGATATTATTCAACAGATTCGGATTGCGGCACTTGATACGTTCACTTCAACGGACCTGATTGGATCCGAGCCTTTACAGAAGCGGACAGGTCCATCCTTGTGCCATCAGTGAGTTCTATCTGTCTAAGTAATAAGGCAGTCCAGTCCGGTGACAGCTGTCAAGATGTCTCCCAGGAGACTTGCACTTGAATGAAGTCTCCACCAGCGCTGCTGTCAATATGTCGTAGAGACTCTGACGGCCTATCCCTTCCTCCAGCTGATACCACCCTCCTTCTCCGTTGCTCCTTCGTGTTTGTTTACAGCTAATTCCCACAGACCTGGAGAAGCTGGGGGGGGGGGGGGGGGGGGGGAGTGGAGGAGTGTGGCCAGAATTAATTTCCAGAGTAGGTTTGTTCTGGTGTCACGTCTCTGTTCGCGTCTGGATTAGCGACCGTAATGAGCTACGTGAGATCACACTCCCCGGAGCCAGTAAACAGGGGATAGAGAAAAGTGTCCGGTCGTGATTGGAGAAGACACAGTCGTGACACATTTTGCTGTGAAAACCGAGGCTCTCATTTATCTCATTGTTCACCCCCCCCCCCCCCCCCCCCCCCCTCCCAAAAAAATGATTTCCAAGACACCATTTTGTCATTTCTTTGAGACAGTTGGCAGAATGCTGGTACATTACCGGTTGTTCATGATGAGGTCAATAAACAGGGGTATTGGAACTCTCTCAGTAGCAAATTGTTTATTTCTCTAGCTACTTTCTAAATACCATTGTGCCGGGGGGGGCCTCGGGCTACACTGGCCCTGATATTGACGTTGTTGTTCATGTCAATCTATCTTCCCGAGCCGCTTCCTTCAATCACAGCAATTCCCCTGGCTTGAAGAAGATGGGGTGAAACCAGGTTCTGTTTGTTGCATTGGTCCCAATGGTACATAAAAGACTACCGTACTACATATACTACCATTTTATTTTCAGTAAAAATCTGAATTTACATCTAGAACTCTCAGACTGAACTCATTGTCATGTTCATGAAACAAAGTTTGAGACCACTTTTGCTTTGTGACATGGTGCATTATAATGCTGGAAGAAGCCATTAGAAGATTGGAAACATTGTGGCCATGAAGGGATGCGCATGGTCAGCAGCAACAATACTCAAATAGGCTGTGGCATTTAAGCGATTATTAACGTGAAAGTGTGCCAAGTAAAACATTCCCCACACCTTTACACCACCTGAACGAATGAGAAGGTGTACAGGTGTTCATAATAAAGTGTTCAGTGAGTGTATTATATGTGCAGGAAATATTGCATTGCACTCTCATATCAAATCTCTCTCTCCATCGATCTACTGTGTCTCTCACTCAGTCTCTTCTCTCTCTCTCTTCCTTTCTTTCTCTATCTCTTTGTCTCAGTCTCAGTCTCTCTCTCTCTCTCTCTCATTCAGTTTTAATACGTTTGCTCTTTAACCTGACTGTGCATACCAGCCCTGGCTTGAGAGGCAGTCGATGGGCACTTTCTTAGATCTTCCCCCGAAGACCTGCAGTTTGAGCAGCAATTTCTGGCCTGTGTCACGGTTCCTTTACCATGGGGAAGCCAGGCCCTAAGCTGCTCTCTCGTGACCCGGTCCGTGAGAGCCAGCTCTGAGCTGACAGGATCAAAGGAGAGGTGATGGACCCGGGGAATAAAGGTCTGTGTTGAGACTAGAGAGTAGCACTCTCTCACCCACCAGGTGATAACCAGTGATGTGAATAACGGCGTTAAAATAAACGGCGTTACTAACGGCGTTACTTTTTCAGTAACGGGTAATCTAATTAATGACTATTTCCATCGTTATAACGCCGTTACCGTTACCGGTAATTCAATGCGGCGCGTTACTAGTTACTACTGAAGCTTCTCATTGTCATCCGACCTCAGTCACAGCTGCAAAGGTGTTTTTTGTTTGTTTGTTGGGGAGGGGAGGGGCGAGACAACCGCTTAAGTGATCATGATTGGCTATGGTAGAGTTAAGTGATCATGATTGGCTATGGTAGAGAAAATGTCATGGTAAGCCAACCATAAGCCAACCATAGTTCAGTGTCAACACTTCATATTGGCTAGGATGGTTAGATGACTGGGTTGGCTGGATGAATGAATGCATGCATGGATGGATGAGTGTTAGGAAGGAGTGTACGGATGGATAGATGAATGAATGAATGAATGTTTAGGAGCTAAAGTTGGATTTGTCCAAGAAATTCATGTCTTATTTTTTTCAGTACTACTTTAAAAGCACTTCATATTGTTTAACTGTTTACTTTTGTTGTGTTGAAAATACTTGAAGTTACAGTCTGTCTACCAGTTGTCTGAAGTTGTGTGACAGTTTGATTTATTTAATTTACACTACAAAGATTTAAAAGCACTTCATATTGTTAAATGTTTACTTTAAAAAGTAATGCAATAGTTACTTTCCCTAGTAACTAGTTACTTTTATAATGAAGTAATTCAGTTACTAACTCAGTTACTTTTTGGGATAAGTACATAAGTAACTATAACTAATTACTTTTTTAAAGTAACATGCCCAACACTGGTGATAACTAATCTGGTTATTTAGCATTGTGTCAGTAATCTTGTGTTTGTAGAATTGAAGGTATTGATTACCTGAATTTGCTTTGTGTTTTAAGGACAGAATCTTGGGATTATTACTATGGGATCTATTTGAATTAATCTATATTGATTTTACAGCTATAGTAATTTTACTATACTATACCATACCATTAAGCTTATACATTAAGCAATATATCTATTTACCATTGAGCTTATACTATACTGTAGTTTGCGATCACAAGCACATAAAGGTAATACAACTCTGTAGTTGTACTTTTC
Source organism: Nansenia antarctica (assembly GCF_963989245.1). NCBI lineage: Eukaryota > Metazoa > Chordata > Actinopteri > Argentiniformes > Microstomatidae > Nansenia > Nansenia antarctica. The sequence goes on along the minus strand of NC_137677.1, from coordinate 9,513,005 downwards.
TGGTTGTATTTAATAGCAGATCAGATGCAAGCTGTGTTATGCTGCTGTGGTTGATGTACATTGCCATGACAAGGTCTTTCATGCCTTTGGAGACAATATGGCTCTGCCATTCAGAGTGAGTCTGGCAGAGACTTGCATGTCCAAACTGGGTCGATCACCAGCAGCACAAAGGAAATACGAAATAAGACAGCACACACACACACACACACACACACACACACACACTACACACCTACACACACACACACACACACACAACACACACAACACACACTCACAACACACACACACACACAACACACACAAACACACTACACACACACACACAACACACACAACACACACACTCTCACACACACACACACACACACACACGCATCTCTACTCTAAGTTAGAATATTGTAGGTTTCATTTAGAGGACAGCAACAGAGGCTCTGGGCTATTCTTTTAGTGAACAGCTAAACATATCCATGTATCCATGAATGTGAAAATGTGCTGTTGACAGGCCCACAGTGCATATTGTGTAAACGCTGAACAGATCTCAAACACAAACTCCGGCGTACATATGTTTATATATGCACTGTTGATAGAAAATTCTATTTGGAGAATATAGTTTCAGACACGTACAATATTTAACTATGAATTATATACATGAAGCTGTGTATATAATGAAATGATCCATCGAACACTTTCCTTGCAGCAAAATACAGCTATGCGGAAGGGAGGCTAGTGGAGGTAGAACATCGGAGGACGGGCTCATTGTAATGCATGGAATGGAATTAGGAATCGCATCACGGGATGGAATGAGGAACGGTATCAAATATATGTGTTTTAATACCATACCATACCTCATCCAATGAGCCTGTCCTCCGATTTCTACCTCCACCGGCCTCCACTGACCTTTACTCTCAAAGAGATGCCCTCTGAACAGCTCCCAGTGTCCACGGTAGAGAGAGACGTGTCCAGTGGTGACCTGGGTGAGTCCTGATGGCACGGTCCACTCCCTCTGCTCATTAGCAACACTGTCAGACATAAGATATGAACATACGTGTACTGAACCCGACGCGATATGGTGTTGCTGAGCTCGCTCACAGGCCCATCTATAAATAATAGCGCTAGTGAGATGGCTGTATTTCATGTCGATCCCATACAGTGACTCCATATATAGATTGGTCCTGAGTGGAGATGTGTGTGTGTGTGTGTGTGTAGTGTGTTTGTGTGTGTGTGTGTGTTTGTGTGTTGTGTTTGTGTTGTGTGTGTGTGTGTGTGTGTGTGTGTGTGTGTGTGTAGTGTGTAGTGTGTGTGTGTGTGTGTGGGGGGGGGGGGGTCATTTCACCCATTACACAGTACAGCGTAGTGTAGGGTCTGAACACAGTTTGCTGCCTAAGCCCATGATAAAGCTTTGGGTCCGGGTGTGTGAAGGACCAAGTATGTATTTCACTCCCATGTGAGGCATCCTGTAGATGATTCATGGGCAAAGTTGTTCAGCTCTACAGGAGAATGAGACAGAGAGATCCTTTCATTTCCTCTTATCCCAATCCCAACACTAATGAAGAGTTATTACAGGGGTTCCTCGACCACAAGAAACCCCTGTCACTGTCTCTCTCACCGAGGGATTAAAGCTAATTGACTGTGCTGGGGATTAGGTGTAGCCTACGCCACGCTTTGGGAGAGGAGTCAGCTTGCTGTTTAAGTTGCAATGGCGTTGCCCACCACCTCAAATTAGGAGTTTTGTGTCAAACTCACATCAAGTTGTTGTTGTTTCCCCCCCCCCCCCCCCCCCTCCTTTTGCAGTATCTCGTCTTTGTCAGTTCAGCCTGGTCTCACACGGCAGACGTCAGAATTCGACGTTTTCCATCGCATCCAAACGTCGAATTCCGACGTTCGCTCGTTTGAAAGCGCAGGGGTGCGCCTGTTATGTGCGCCTGTCGGTGCTTCTCTCGGGATTATTCCATTTTGAATTGCATTTGCATTAATTAGTTAGGCCACATTTTGAGATACAACCAACGGAGAGGGTTAGGGTTACCCTAACCCTAACCCTAAACTTAACCCTAACCTTAAGCCTAACCCTAACCCTAACCTTAACCCTAACCCTAAACTTAACCCTAACCCTAACCTTAACCCTAACCCTAACCCTAACCTTAACCCTAACCCTAACCCTAAACTTAACCCTAACCCTAACCTTAACCCTAACCCTAAACTTAACCCTAACCCTAAATGTGGCCTAACTAATTAATGCAAGTGCAATTCCAAATGGAATAATCCCGAGAGAAGCCCCGACAGGCGCACATAGCAGGCGCACCCCTGCGAGCTACACGTCGGAATTCGCCGTTTGGAGTCTGCCGTGTGAGACCAGGTTGGTCAGTTATACCAGAAATCATCCTCATAGCTCGGCTCGTAGGGTCTCAGCCGCAGCCCAAACTGGGAGGCCTTGATGTTATTGCCTTCTTTGTATCAATTATTTGAAATGAAGTCTCTGTCTCACTGCAGTCCTCTGTCTGAGGAAGATAATTCCACAATATACACGAGTGTAGTAATCAATAACTCATTTTGAACTTGATATCATATACTCCAGTGTCATATTGTCTTGCGGTTAATAAAATACTCTGTTGTCGTGTCGTAAAAGGACATTATAGCTATTGCCAACCTGCGAGCAAAATATCAGAATATAGGATTTCCACAAATTGTTCTATGAAATACAGACATAATAAGTCTGATTACCCAGTCACACCCAGTATACACCCAACACATTTGACTATGGTTACACATGTGCAATAATGTACTAATAATTAGTAATATGTCAAGTCAAAGTTTATTCATAAAATGCGCAGTAAGCAGGTTGTAGACGGAACAATAAAATGCTTACTCTGTAAGCTTCCTCTCAAGTGTGCAGTAATCAAATAGAAGTCAAAATGCAAATAACGACAATACAAGGCGCAATACAAGGACCCCAATTGAAATAAGCCAGTGGCTTTCTTGGGTTTTTATCCTGTTAGTTGACCTTGTATGTAATATGTACTTTCATGTACCTACTTCTGCAAATCTTCTAATAAAGTTTTCAATCAATCAATCAATCAACAACTAAGCAAAAATACTAAGTCAATAACAATAATTAGGCCTAAAATACGAGTAAAAATTAAAGTCACTAGCAGAAGACAGTGGGGGGTGTTGGGAATATACACAATTGGATGTACAGTGTAACTATGATACTAGTATTCTAGTATACTATGAAGTGATTATGTGACAGTTATTACGGGTAGATAATGAGTAGCATAAATAAATGGTTAATGAGTGCATTATAGGACCAGTGGATCATTGAAAATGATCATTGACTGAGCTAACTGTTATCCAATGTCATCAACTCGTGATTTCAACAACGTAACCTCAAAATGTCAATTTTCTCTATGTATTTCACACCACACCTTGATAGCTCTGGCCTGTCTGAAGCATCTGAATAAATAATACCCCCTGTGCCGTGATGGGCCGCATTTGGACTTTTTAAAACAAGGCCCTGAACTCTGAAGTGACCTCCTATTTCATCACCCTGAATCATTCATTATTCCTTTGTGAGCGAGAGCCAGTATCTGCAGGAGATAGGAGGAGGGCTGGCTGAGCTTCGAGCAGGCCCCGGCACTGTTGTAAAAGGGTCTGAGAGGGTCTACAATCTATGAAGCTGTTCGATCACTCATTGATGGGTTTGATTAGGTCAGGACAACTAAAAGAGAGGTTGTCAGCATTTTGTGAATGGAGTATGGGCCTACTGCATGTATGGTACAGGACTGTCTGTGTGGAAGTCACTGCAGAGAAGGTTCTTTGAGTAGGTTGACACTCTTGCCATAGACTCTAGGATAGATATGCCATGGAACCTTCAGCTCCAACCTCCAGAATGGTTCTTTGAGGCCTTGTTTTTACTGTACTTGAATGTGCAACTGCACTACAGGAGCCCTTCTCACATGATAGAATTCACACAATATAAAAATTAATAACAGTTTTTTAATATATATATATATATATATATATATATATACAGTATATATACTATGATCTCAAACGTCACTATCTGTGTTGTTTCAGCAGGTCTCTTGGCCTGGTAAAAACACCGAAATCAATTAACCTGTGATTGAATGTTGGTGTGTCTGGAGTGTTTGGCTGGATTGCTTGGGGGAGGCTGGCTGTTTGCTTGCTGTGGGTTTAAACACTCATGCTCCTCCCTGTGAACAAACACTAGAGGATTACCAGCGGCAGCTCCATTGCCTGCCAAAATGTGATTTAATGTTTTAAAATGTAATATGTAATTATGTTTTTGATTTGATTTAAAATGTAATATACAACACACTGTTTCAGTGTGCCTCAGAGGGAATGACACCGAAGCCCCATTCATAGGCCTATCTGTCATTATGAGCATGTGACTATTATATCCCCAAATGCTTGCCTTTGATAACTACCCATACAATAAAATATAAATACAAATAGTTGAAGAAACAGTATATGTGTATACTCTGAAATCAGTGCACCAGTAATTTTGTATTGGCATTTTCAGGTATAACAACAAACCCTGTAACAAACCCCTTTAATGTTCTTTAGTTTTCTTTTCTTTTTTTTACAGAATAATATCAGTTTCGCTAAGGCTTACCACATCTAGTAGTTTCAATAGTCTCAAGTTGAGTCACATGTAGTGTGCCCTGTGCAGCATGATTAAGATGCTATTGGGAGGCAGGGTATGATAGGTCTCTAATCTCTTACCCAGGGATCAACTGTTTCTTATTACCACAGAGTATGAAATGAATGTAACAAAAAGAAGACAGTGCACCTGCGTAGCGGATTTTAATTACATGTGTGCATGTTATACTGTATTATGCATTTAGCGTTCAACTTAATACACAAAAGATCAAACAGCGTGCGTTAATCAAATAATATGTTGTGCAGTATGAATGCAGGCTGGTGGAAGATGGTGGAAGGGTTGTTATGGTCTGTGCTTCAGTATGAACTGTACTTTATCAAGCCCCTTGTATTGGATGATAATAGGGTTCAACTTCATAAGATGATTCTGCATTTCGCACAAGAGCTATTGCAAAGCAGATATAAATAATTATTTCGAATAAAGTCTACTAAAAGGGTCAATTCTGCCCCCTAGTGGATAAGTAAGATTCTTACATGGCTGATAACTGAAAGGGTGGGGTGTAGGGGATCGTTAGTTTTAGTTTCGTTTTTTAGTTTATTGTTTATTTCACAGGGACAGTGCATATTAAAATACATATGAGACACAAATGCAATATGCCGGAGTTAGCCAATAAGGCTAGTTTAAGTCCGTAGTCCCTGGCCAGATGTTCAGTTGGCATTTGGAAATCTAAAACAATAAAATAAAATAAAATGTAAATCAACAAATCAAGTACTGGTTAGGCAGGCATAAAAGCAACACACATATTACATAGAGGCACAGACATCAAAGCCGAACATAAATACAAACGCCTTACAAGCAACATGCACATTACAGGGTTAAAAGTACAGCATGGGCCCTACAGACACAGACATAGGGTTACGTAGACAAGACAGTGGGACAGCATGGCAATGAAAGGCACAGGCAAGCAGCTCAGCACTGTCACATTCATAGGCATTTTTAGTGTTGGCAGATTTGGTGCGTTATGAGCCAAAGCTTTAGCTGTCGAGAGAAGGCTGTGTTATGCGGTGGGTTCCCTGATGTGATTTGGTAGGGTGTTCCATTCTCTTGTGCAGCTTTAGATGAGAAAGCAGACTGACCAAAGGTGGACTTCCTCAGTGGGACACTACAGTTCCCTCTTGTTATCTGACTTGTGTGTGCTCGTTGTTTTACAAAGCCACTGAGAGGAGGTGGGGTCAGATTGTGGAGAACTTTGTAGACTAGGCATACGTTGGCATACTTGATTAGATTGTCCCAGCTGAGAAGGTTTTGTTTTTTTCAGCACGTGGCAGTGGTGAAATCTGTTTGTTTGTTTTGTCAAGAGTTTTCATGGATTGTTTATATAGTGATTCTAGAGGCTTTCAGGGTTGTGCTGCTTGTCTGTGACCAAGTGGTTAGGCAATATGAATATTTTGGCTGCTTCAAGAGACATACAGTTGTGTCGATATCCTTCATTTCGGTCAGATATTTCGTTTAATAATTGATAAAGACTGCATAACCTGAACTCATTGATTAAGGTGCAGATTAATGGGGAAAGTATTTTGGTGAAAGTCATACACGCTCAATTCTAAGGTGCTTACTTTCGGTATCTAATTTCACTTCCAGTATGAATGATTGTACAACCAATTAAAGACAGTGAGTGACTTGCCGTTCTTGTTTTGAAATAGAGATGTTATCAATTGTGTATTACAGGCTCTTTGAAACAAACTGAATCTGAATATAAAAAACAGAACAGATTTCATTTGATTTCTGGGCACTTTTGACAGCATCAATTGTCATTACCTATCATGTAGACTCGAAACTCAGACATGGCAATACATGCCGAAGCCTTTGCATCAACATCCTTGACCCTCCACCTTGTGTGAGCAATTACATTGCAAAGAAATTGTTATAGGAGGACAGAAAGTCAATTAGATTTCGGGGGGGGGGGGGGGGGGGGTGGGGTGGGGGTGGGGGTGATAGGCTCTGGTTGATAGATATTGAAAATACATTAGCCAGACGCGGTGGAAAATGTATATCTGCTCTGTCTGTGATACTCCACCCGAATTAAATGATTCTCCCTTCATTCTCTCCTCACCTGTGATCCTAAAGGTTTGCTTATGTCTTTAGGGTATCACCTAAGCTCTCCTCACCCAGGGTCCCCAATTCTCCACCCTTTTGCCTGAAGTGTACTTCTGTGGATTATCTAGTGTTTTAATTGAGTTGAAACCTGTTGACTAACTTGAGACCCATGCAGGGTAATTGAACTTCGCTGCGATGGAGTAAAACAACAGAGGTTCGAGAGGAGACAGGCCACACCTCAACCCACCTAAAACTCCACCCCCTTATCAATGACTTATAATCATAAACTGGAGTATATACCCACCTGATCTACCTGTTCTTGCTAATCACACCCACCATCTCCCCCATATCCTTCTGTCTACCTGTTCTACCCTGCTTCATCTCTACAGTGTCTACAAAGGGGGGTTCTGCGGCATACACAGCAGACACCTCTAGGGTTCCCATGCATACAGTCCTCCCCCTGGATCTACCAGCCATCAGGCAACCAACCTCCAGCAAGAATCATCATACTGCTAAACCTACCACAATAACATTCCTGTTAAACTCTTTCCCTCAAAATGTCACTTAACACATTCCGTTGTAGGTGCACTATTGGCAAGTGAATCATAACAATTATTATGTTTTCTTTTTCCCAGTGCTGTGCTGGTATTGATTCACTGCACTCATTGGCTTATCAAACCTTTTCCCCTATCGCCATTGAATCAAAGACGACCAGATGGACCGCCTTGTGAGGAAGAGGAAACAACATGTTGCTCCATGTTTGTCAAACCTTGATGTGTAACTGAACTGTCTTTGAATATGTAGAACCATCTGCTATACCCCTCTCTGTGTAATGTGACTCATAACTACTGTATATTCTAATTCCTAAATGTGTTGTTTGACGGATGCAAGCCATCCATACCTAGGCCCATTTTCAATCAAGTGTGTCAAACTTACACAACACTGTCCCAGATGTAGGGGGTTGATGCGTGGTTTAGAGACTGACATTTCTGCTGGGGTGTAGTGGCGCATTCACATCCGTTTACTCACCTTCTTACCTAGTGAATAGGGTTTACCTACACTAGGATTAGTATTGTTTATTACTATTTATGACTATCTCCACCTACATCTAGAGTTTACCTTTTTTCCAACGACATACCTGGGTTCATGGTTGCTATGGAAACTGTACAATCCAGCCTGATAACATTTTCTGTGTCGAGGCTCTGAGCGTCGTGTGAGAAAGACACCGTCTGTCATAGCACAATGGTCGATAACCGTATCCCAGGACTCCCCCAAAACACTGATTGTTACAGTATGTACAGTACTGAGAGGACCGCCCTCGGTAAATAATACAGTACTACACTAAACTATACTATAGTATACTATACTACGCTACGCTACACTACACTACATTACACTACTATCCCAGCAAGCACATAGACATTATAAAGACGTCGTGATGACGCCTTTCAGAGATATCCAGGACTAGGCCAGATCACATGTCGATTTGGGGATCTTTTCCAGGACGTCATCTCAACTACTGTTTTATAACCCGCATACAACCAACTGTTTTAGGTCACCAAAAAGTAATTGAGATGATGTCCTGGAAAAGATGTCATAGAAATCACCAAATCGACAGGCCTAGTCCTGGACGTCTCTGTATGTCTCTATGACGTGTAGCACAGTGTAGTATAGTATACTATCGTATAGTTTAGTGTAGTACTGTATTATTTACAGAGGGCAGTCCTCTCAGTACATACTGTAAAATAGTTAGGCATTAGGACGACAGAGGCTAGCTACCTTTGAAGATCAGTTTCTGTGCAAGTCTTGGAAGTCCAGTGACTTGTGTGAGGGCATCTGACAAGTCCTTCAACACAGATTGCCATCCTGCCCCGTTAACGTGATACTGTGCTCCGTAGAGCCTGAGGATAGACGAGACGCGGCATACAGTAAATACATTGTACATCAAAGACTGACACCTGATCGCACATAGCCGATAGCTTCATATGTTCCCGAGACGAAGCAGAGTATGCACCCGGTGGCCAGCCGGCTACACACCCGTTTCCGTATCAATTTTTCATTGTGCTAGAAGCAAACTGAATTCGACTTTGCCGTAAGCAGTATAGTACAGTGGATTGTGTACATAGCCTTTATTGATGTAAACCAGCTCCTTACCTTCTTGTGATTTTATGCTTTTTCTAAAATGTTTTTTTTTTTCCCCTTTCCTAACACCAGGGGAGCCACCCCTCCTAAATTTCGTTGTTTGGTACCTGTACTGTAGCAATGACAAATAAAGTCCATTCATTCATTCAAGCAACTGTTATCGTGTAACTCCTCCATTTCTTCGTGGTATAGAGAACGTACACTTCGGTGTGTTACTTCCTGGGCATACAGGAAACTGTATGTATGTTTACATCATCACGTCAGCAAGCTGTGTGCAACAATGTAGTAAAATATTAATCTTGTGGCGTGAATTCGACATTCATCTTTGTACAAATATTTGTAATATGCATGTGAACTTCAAATGTTCTCTTACTTTTTATTCAGTAGATCCAACGTTTCTCTGATTAAATCACACTGATTGAACTGTCTATCTATACTCTGATAATAGTATCAGACATTGATTGATGCATGTAAGTTGTGTTTAGCCACACAATTCCATCGATGAGATTCTGTGTTATCACATCTCTGCAGCAGCTTCCACCCAGTGGTCCCTTTGCTTGCCTCTGTGTCACTGATAGCCAAGCCATGTGGCTTTCCCCCACTGTAGCCCTGTTGTGATCTCATTCTGGTGTGTCAGCAGTTGAGAAGGAGCCTTTAAGACTCCAAAGAGCCGCTCTTCGAGGGGTTCTGAGAAAAGGGACTACCCTCATTGCATCTCAAACTCAGCATATGCCACCAGAACTAGAAACCCATCCTCTCTTCATCCACCTCTTCTTGTTCTTCAAGGTAGAGGTCCACTGATCACTCCTCTCTGCACTGCTCTGGGAGTATCTCCGTTGTGCTTTGAAAAAGTTGACCAGAACATCAACAAAATAAAACATGTAGCAGAGGGTAACTGTATATATATATATATATATATATAATCAAAAGACGTGCAGCACCTAATCAGGTGCTGATCAGGTGCTCCGCCATCCAGCAGGCGCTGTCGTCGGATTTGCTTGGAACTCGAGATCTGACCACGGTACGCCACAGCTCTTTTCTCGCTCACTTTAAATTACAATCTGTACTCGCGCCACTGTTGAATCTGCAGGCGGGCAGATTTCTTGGTACCCTGGCAACACATTATGGCTGAAAATGAAATTCTATGATTGGATAAAAGCTCTAACAGCCCTCCAAATGGCTGGAAGCAGCGCAACCAAGAGGAAAGCTATGAAATTAAGAGAATAGACTAGGGAATAATTGAATACATATTTGTGGAAAAAATATATCAAAATTAAATTTATATTCTGATGATGTTTAGGCCAGCAGAGAAGGCCTTGCTGGCCCTGACGGCCCACCACTGATATATATATATATATATAGTGACTGTATGCATGTCAGCTATGGCACTCACTGGGCGCACTCTTGTCTCTTGCAACCGACCTGAGCCGGGCCGTTTTAGCTACGCTTCGGAAGGGGTAGCGAAAGGTACTTTTTTTGCCAGGCTGTGTGTGACGTGTGACGCTGCAGACCGTTGATTGGTCACAACATCGTCATCCCATTTTTAAATACCAGATTTCGCTCTCGGAAATGTCATTTACTTTTTCTGTAATTACTTATTAATAAAGATTCGAAAAATGATGACAACCATCTTATTATCTTAGTTTAATGTCATTTCAATGCATCATAGAACTTGTATTTACAACAAGCATAACAAAAAAATCGCTATTATGGCGATGTGCTGTGCCTATGCTGTCCCTCAGTCGAGAGCGCTTCATCATCCCCCTTCTAAAACTGCCATCCCCCCTTTTCATCCCGTATGTCATTTTATCAATGAACATGTTATTACTGTTATTTCAACATTTAAGCGTCTTTCACACATAGTTCCCTGTAACTTCCATGGAATCCCAAGCTGTGCCGACCAGACATTTTCGCCGTTCACTCATGAGCCAAATGCCGGTAGATTCGCGTCTTGCTCCCTTTAACACATGTCGGCGATTCCCTGGTTGCGCGATCTACGATCTACAATAAAACTACTAGAACTGAAAGCGGCAAGTAACAGGCACGTAACATCCATATGGTGTATTAAATAAATATATTTGACTACCAGCAAGACAGCGCAGCAGCACTCGTATTCGTATCTATAACAAACGCGGAGATTGTATGAGCCCGGTGTCAGTCCAATGGAAGCGTCAAGCACAGCCTTTCCGTAGAAATACATCGCTCCCTGTCTAATGTTATACATCTAACGTTACGGGCCAGTTTCACAGACAAGGCTTAAGCCTAATCCTGGACTAAAAAGCATCTTCAATGGAGATTTTACATTGAAAGTGTGATTTAGTCCAGGACTAGGCTTAAGCCTTGTCTGTGAAACCGGCCCGTACATGTTTTAAGGCTGATCTGTGCATGATAGTGCTGCATTATGTTGATCTATTTTTTATTTATTTTTTTATGAGTGGGGCAGTCCCACTTATATTTTTCATTTGACAGTTACAGTGAAGATTTAGACAGGAAGGATGGGTGAGAGAGAGAGGAGGGATGACATGCAGGATATGTCCCCGGCCGGAATCGAACCGGGGACCCTGCGGTTACATGGTCAGCGCTTAACCCGCTACGCCACCTAAGCGCCCCGATCTATTTATATCGATCTATTCTTGCCAATTCCTTATTACCAGTGGAAAGGGGGAAGGCTAAAACACTCCGTTCAACGGAGGAATTTATGGAACGCATGAGCATGACACTATCATATCAAAGCACTTCATCACGAAGACTACCTATCCATCCACAACCTACTAAAATGACATTAAGTAGCATTTGAATGCTGAGCATGTGTAAAGTGAGTGTCTATCACATGCAAAAACATGAAACTGATGACTTACAATGTAATGACACATAATGGGTGTGTGCCTTACTGAGAAACAGGGGGACGAGATCAAATACAGTACTTCTGTTATTCATGGCAAGTTCAGTTAATTTAAGATGTTAAAAACTATTTTCTGGTGTTGTATGAAGCAGTCTACAACACAAACACCACAACACAAACACCACTCTCTCCAGCTCTCAGCAGCCTCACCCTCACAGAGCATGAAGTGAGACGCGTGCTGAAGGCGGTGGACCCCAGGAAAGCCTCGGGGCCGGATGGCGTCCTGGGACGGGTGCTGAGGGACTGCGCCGACCAGCTGGCCGGGGTTTTCACCAACATCTTCAACCAGTCCCTGTCCCAGGCCACCATCCCACCCTGCCTGAAAACCTCAACTATCATCCCAGTCCCGAAGAAAAGCACGGTGAGCTGCCTAAACGACTACCGCCCGGTGGCACTCACACCAATCATCATGAAGTGCTTCGAGAAACTAGTCCGGGCCCACATACTCACACGCCTCCCGCCCAACCTGGATCCATACCAGTTCGCCTACAGAGCCCACAGGTCCACAGAGGACGCCATCGCGACGACTCTCCACGCCACTCTATCCCACCTGGAGAGGGGAAACAGCTACGCGAGACTGCTCTTTGTGGACTTCAGCTCCGCCTTCAACACCATCCTTCCAGACAGGCTAGTGACCAAACTACTAGACCTGGGTCTATCACACTCTATATGTGCATGGATCAAGGACTTCCTGACCGACCGCCCCCAGAGGGTGCGGGTGGGCCCCCACACCTCCACAGCCCTCAGACTCAGCACTGGGTCCCCCCATGGCTGCGTGCTAAGCCCCATCCTCTACAACCTCTACACCTACGACTTCACCCCCGTCCACCCCAGCAACTCCATCGTAAAGTTTGCAGACGACACCACCGTGGTGGGATGCATCTCGGGGGGGGACGAGGCGGCGTACAGGGATGAGGTAGAGCAACTGAGCAAGCTGTGCAAGGTTAACAACCTGCTGCTGAACAAGTCAAAGACCCAGGAAATCATCGTAGACTTCAGGAGGAAAGTCAGAGATCCAGCCCCTGCTCATCGACGGAGAGAGCGTGGAGAGAGTCTCAACCCTCCGATTCCTGGGGATGCACATGCGGGATGACCTGACCTGGAAGGACAACACAAAAGCCACCATCAAGAAGGCACAACAGCGGCTATACACCCTGAGAGTCCTCAGGAAGGAACACAGCAAGCAGGAGATACTGGTGACCTTCTACCGCGGCGCAGTGGAGAGCATCCTCACCTACGGCATCTGCAACTGGTTCTCCAGCTGCACAACAGCGGAGAGAAATGCGCTACAGAGAGTCATGAGAACAGCACAGAAGATCACCGGCGCCCCCCCTCCCCTCTCTGGAAGAGCTGTACAACACACGCTGTCTCAGGAAGGCCTCCAAGATCTCCAGGGACCCGACCCACCCTGGGTACGAACACTTTACCAGGCTGCCCTCGAAAAGGCGGTTCAGGACCTTGGGCGCAAGGACAAACAGACTGAAGAACAGCTTCTACCACAGGGCCGTCCAGGCCCTGAACACAGCAAAGACCTAGGTTCTGGGCCCTGGACAGTCTGGACGGATTGATGGCAGCTGCTGGACTGAAAAAATCAGGTGTAGTGCTGAGGCACAAACATGTACATTTCAAGCCTGCAAACTGCGACACTTTAAATAAATGTGAAATAACACTACTGTGCAATATGACAACCCTAGTCGTCTATCTGTACAGTATAGTATAGTGGATAGTGTACATAGCCTTTATTTATGTAAACCAGCTCCTTCCCTTCTTGTGATTTTTTTTAAAGTGTTTTTTTTTTTTTCTTTCCTAACACCAGGGGAGCCACCCCTCCTAAATGTCGTTGTTTGGTACCTGTACTGTAGCAATCACAATAAAGACCATTCATTCATTCATACAAGGTGTGCTTCTGCAGTTTATCTTCAAATGGACTTTCCTTTTACAAATATAACATATTTGACTGCATAGTCCACTGCTGCAAATGCTTACCAGACATTTGCTGAGCAAGTGAACCTTCTACTGTGAATCTATTTAGAAATCAATATAATAAATCAATCAAAATGATAAGATAAAGACACAAGAGTAAGGGTCAAACTGTATAGACATTCTGCCTGTGTTATTTGTAGCCTATGTGTTCTAAACCCATTATTTTCAAATGTTGACAATGTAATACTAGTTCAGATTCCTAAATAAACACTAAATAAAGTTTCAGAATAGTCTTGGAAATAGTGCCCAGTTGATTATGGCTGTATAACTGTATTTGAGTGTGCAAATGTCAGGAAATGAATGATGACCAATTCTTATCAGCGTCTTGTTGCCAGATCAAAGTTTGTCTTTCAACACACTCACTGCATTTGGTAACCTCTGTCTCATCTATTTACCATGTGATATAGTGTGGTCAATTCCCGTAAACCCTCCCTCAAGTCCTTCCTTCTGACAGATATACCCTACAACTACCTCTGCATGCTCATAGTGTATGTCGTTGTACTTACTGGAATCAGGTCTGATTTTATCGTTCAAAAACATTTTTGCTGGCTGTTGCGTTGCCATTGAGAGGACAGTGACTTGAGAGGACTCCACTCAGACATTTCTCACTTGTGCCTGAGGGTGATGCAGCTATAATGCAGGTGATAACACGAAGCTCCATCCTTGCACTATGGATGTGTACACTCACCTTTGTTAGAAGCCAAGGTAAGATCCCTCTGCCTGACTAATATTCTAGGCATAGAAAGATATATTTGTGTTTGTGTTGTGTAATAATAATAATAATAATAATAATAATAATAATAATAATAATAATAATAATAATAATAATAACACTCATGGGTTAACTCTTGGAATCACCTTGAAATTGTTTGATGTTTTTATATCACATTTGTCACCAAATAATTATCTGAAACATGCAGTACTGGCAGGCTATGGTTCCACAGCCATGTGTGCATTATGCAACAGATATTTCTTACACTTTCTGTTTCTAGCATACACATGTGACTGGTAGTTTTTTTCCTCTTTCTCTGTGTTCCACAGAGAGATGTACACGCGACAATTTTGTTAAGTCCAACTTGTTTAATGACCATGTTGAGAAAACCAGGCTAGATGAAAGCTACCCTCATGACGATACAGTGCGACTGCACTGCAAGATCGGCTATACAGGTTTTTACAGAATCAAATGCTCTAATGGTACATGGACAGGCCGTGGTCGGAAGTGTGAAGGTGAGTCTAACTTTCAAACACGAAAACAGCTCAATTTCATATATGATATTGTCAAGAGTTCATCTCATTCTATTTGGTGTGACATGGTCTTCAGACAACATAGTTCGAAACTAATAAACATCTATACAGTTCTCCGCCTTGTTGATTATGTTGTGATGGCTAAGTATGATTGATTTTCTGATGATTGAAGTCTACTCTAGACGATAGGTGTGTCCCAATAGTCTGTCCTCTATACCTTGTATCCTCCTGCCCCTTTTTTCTTTGTCCCACCACTATAATAATATATATATATATATATATTTAGCTGACGCTTTAATCCAAAGCGTCATTGCAGTGAGTGCATACATTTGTCAGTATATGGTGCGGGGGCAACATTGTTTTTGTTTTCTTACTTTGTTCTTTATTTTATTTTATTGTGTTACCAATAATGTAATTGGCATACAGTACATTGTACTCTCATTGCACATTGCAGAATCTTTTTTCTCAGCCATTCCCACCTTTCTCTGTAAAACTGTCTTTCTTGATTTCCTATATACGTTTATATTTTACTATGGTATATGGTTCCTAAAACATAGAACAATAATAACCTAAAAAATAATAATCAAAAAAAAAATAACGTAACTCACATGATAACTTTCCTCTCTCAAAATAATGTTTTGGAGAAGCTCTAAAGTTCCTTAGATATTGTGTCCAAACAATGCTTTTTGAGAAGGAAGCGAGGAGAGCATGCAAGGAATAAAAAAAACTGTGAGATCATTCTTTTTTAGATTCATTCATATTGACTTTATGACCTTTCAAAGCTTGACTATTGAGAGGGCACTGGTTAATTATCTGTATTGAAAACCAATTATCTGTATTGTTTTCAGCAAAGTCATGTGGCCATCCAGGAGACTCATCATTTGCGGACTTCCGTCTTGCCGAAGGAGAGGATTACGTATTTGGGTCTAAAGTTGTTTACACATGCAGAACAGGGTAGGGATGCTTCTGTTCAATGTTCATGGTCAAATTACTTCATTAACATATTATTCATTCAAATATGGATGTATTTACAGTGCCCTGCTAATGGGACAGTGTTTTTTTTTATTTATTATTATTCTTTCGGCTCTACTACTTTGAATGGTATTTCTGTACATGGTTGTACATTGGTTTCTGTACTGTTCCACCCAATGGTGTGACTACTTGTCCTAGATTAGTTTTTCACAGTCAGCTCAACTCTCCTTTGCATCAGATCCTCCAAGGAACAGTGTTGAGGATGGACATTATTACAAAGAAGTGTGAAACTGAAATAAGCACAACAGCATCCATCAGTATACAATAGCTTACTCAAGCTGGTTACAGTTAGCCTAACTAATTCGTTATTCTGTTTTGATTGATTGATTGAAAACTTTATTAGAAGATTTGCAGAAGTAGGTACATGAAAGTACATATTACATACAAGGTCAACTAACAGGATAAAAACCCAAGAAAGCCACTGGCTTATTTCAATTGGGGTCCTTGATCCTGTCAGTGAAGTTAAGGTCAAAACTATAATTTTCTTTAACAGAATAATTCAATGTACAGTACAGGCCAAAAGTTTGGACACACCTTCTCATTCAATGTGTTTCCTTTATTTTCATGACTATTTACATTGTAGATTCTCACTGACGGCATCAAAACTATGAATGAACACATGTGGAATGATGTACTTAACAAAAAAGTGTGAAATAACTCTAAATATGTCTTATATTTTAGATTCCTCAAAGTAGCCACCCTTTGCTTTTTTGTTGTTAATTTAAAAAAAAAATGTGTTGTTGTTAATAAAATATATAATAATAATATAAAAAAATATATATAATAACATATTATTATTAACACATATCATATTTAATATTATTATTATATATTTTATTAACAACAAAAAAGCAAAGGGTGGCTACTTTGAGGAATCTAAAATATAAGACATATTTAGAGTTATTTCACACTTTATTGTTAAATACATAATTCCTATGTGTTCATTCATAGTTTTGATGCCTTCAGTGAGAATCTACAATGTACCAAATAGTCATAAAAATAAAGGAAACTCCTTGAATGAGAAGGTGTGTCCAAACTTTTGGCCTGTACTGTAAGTATAAAATGAACCAATCGGGTAAGTATTACATAGAACATCGTATTTATGCTAATTAGTCTCGTATCAAAAGAAATAGCTTGAAGTGAACTCCACTACCACAATGTGCAGTCGCACATGCTATCAAAACTGTACACGCTGTAGCGAGTATGTCAAAAATAAATACTTACAACAAGGGACGGTAGTTTAACTTACTGATATTGCCACTCAAAGAAGGGCTAGAAACTATACGATGGTTAACGAGGGTGCCTGAATATTGCTGCTCTTTCTTGGACTGCATTCGTAAATTCGCTCTGAGAGCGCCGGAGCGCACACTGGGTTCAACGTCATAAAGAGAACAAGTAATTTGATTGGACGAGAGGCATTCCACGAGTGCTGATGAGATTTCCAGAGCAAATTTACGAACGCAGCCTTGTTGTCACTGAAAACAGGAAGTGCAAAGTAGGAAGTAGCACCAAACGAACACTACTAGATGACCCAGGGGAAGATTGTAAAGATTAAACAACTATGCCCCCTAGTGGCAGAGGAAAGGAAATAATACATGGAAACCGTTCCATTACAGTTTCACCATTCAGAAATGACAATACTTTTTTATGCATAGTCCCCCTGTTTCATGGTATTGGGACATCAGGATCAAATGTCCAAATGAATCACTCATGTTAAGTATTTGGTGGACAATCAAATTGCATGTGAGTCTTTGTTCCAGTAATTCTTCCATTTCTTCCATTTCTTCCATTTCACTCCATTGTGTTCACCTCAGTCACATCATGGTGTCTAGGACTGACCATCGGAACTGCCTGGACCGAGGGTGGGACAATGCTATCCCTGTGTGTGAGGGTAAGAACGTACAGATATAATAGACTCCCAACGCATTGGCATCCAAGCCTACTTATACAGTATAGTGAGTAGAATGCTCAGGTAAATTATTTGAAGGCTAGGTTTTTAACTCTTTTGATAATGGTTTTCCTGCCAATGCCTTCATATGTTGAAGCAGTATTGCAGAAAAGTGTTTACAACAAAAGTGTTTACAGTCAATTACTATTATTGTTTACAACATGTGAGTTAATTCCATTGTTTGCTTTTCCCAGCACAGAGATGCCCAAGTCTTAACATGCATGGAGATGACAACATGAATATCTATGGAAATGTTGATGAGGCATCCTATGGTAATGTGATCCAATTTGATTGCCGCAATAATATGGTTCTCAAAGGACCATCTGACATCTACTGTACGGACCAAGGGCAGTGGAATAGCGAAGCCCCAAAATGTATAGGTAAAGGATTTTGTTTTAATTGGTTAATTCCGAAAGAGATAACCAACTCAAACGTTTCAATATTAGTACTTATTATTATTGTTGTTGTTATTATAAACATATTTTATTTCTGTGTTCTTCAACAGAGATCGAATGTGAAAGCCCAAATATAAAGAATGGCAGAGTAACTGACAATGAAGGTCTAAAGTATAAGGAGAGTGACTTTCTTGGTTACGAATGTGCTAGAAAGTATAGGCCGGCTGGAAGGGCCTCTCGGTGTGGAAGAACAGGCAATCGAGCAGTCTGGAATCCAACACCTGAGTGTGAAGGTAAGGAGGTGACTCCTCTGACCCCTCTATCATCACACTGTCGATCCAACCCAAACCCCTTTTGTGTACCATGGCAACATACTTACATGTGCTCTTTTCAATATTTTCCTCTCTAAAATACAGAGGTTAGATGTGAATTGTATTTGCCAGCTACACACGGAACGAAATATACACCTCCTTACAAGTCTCGGTTCTTACCTGATGAACAACTGAACGTGGACTGTGAATTGGATTACTGGAACAAAGACTCACATCAGTCACAAGAGATCATAACATGCAAAGAGACCGGACTGTGGTCAATGAGACCTGAATGTGAAGGTATAGATGCACCATGGACAGAGGAAATCAGAAGTATTACTGTGTTGATCTCACATTTAAAGAATTGGTGGACTTCAAAATGGCACAAGTAATGTATAAATTAAAAAATAAGATGCTTCCAGACTGTATCCAGAGACTATTTCAAGTTAGACAGAGTAATTACGAACTCAGAGGAATATGTATGTTTATGAAAACAAAGATTAGAACAAATGCAAAACAAAGATGTATAACAGTTAAAGGAGTTAATTTATGGAATACTTTTGAAAAGGAAATGAAAATGTGTAGTACACTAAAAGGATTATTTTTTTTTTTTTTAAAATAAGATGATTAACAAGTATAAAACAGAGGTTTAAATCTAGTTTTTGTTTGGTATTTTTTGAACTTTTTGTTGACATGCGTAAGTGAAATTTTGTTTATAAAAGTTTCAATGTTTTGATTATGCATTCATGGGGGGACATGCATACATGTAACAAGGGTAGGCGCAATAAGCCACGGCTTCAGCCAACACCTTTTTGGTCCTGGTGTTATGAATTGTGACTGTGTACATTTTTAAATATCTGTATTGTGAATTGTATAGGGGACCAAAATAAACATTCTCAATCAATCAAAAACAGGTACCGTATAATTCACATCAAGTCTGAATATGTTCATTCTCATTTCAGAGATCACTTGCAATGATCCACAAGACAGTTCTGTGTATTCTCCCAGACGTTGGAACATGGGAAGAGTGAGGGGAACTCAGTATTACAGTTGTCGGAGGGGATATAAAGCTATGGCACGACAAGCAACATGCACAAAGACTGGCTGGACACCAAACCCCCTCTGTGAAGGTACACATATGGAGGTTATCTTTGGTTTCAGTTTGGCCAGATTCACTTTAAACCTGTCTGGTATAGTTTCTGCTTAAATAGTTGCCATAGGTTGTTAGGGATAGGGTTAGGGTCATATATGTATATATGTATATCATGATATGTTGGATTGTTTAATAATTGTATTCATTGTCTTTCAGAGATTAGAATGTCTGACCTTTAAACCTGCCTGTTAGTTTAGTTTCTGTTTAAATTGTTTCCACTGATCATGATAGGTTTGTGGATTGTATCATAATTGTATTCATTGTCTTTCAGCGATTACATGTGACCAGCCAGAAATCCCAAATGCTGAGATTGAAAATCTTGAAGCTCAATCAAGCCCATACATGTACGAAGCCAGATTAATTTACCATTGTAAGAAAGGTTATGAACCAAAGGATCGCAGGACTACTACCTGCAGAGAAAACGGCTGGGACAATATAATCCCCTGTAGTGGTAAGCTTATGATGTTCATACTGTACATCAATTAAATTAAAGTCATGAAGGTTTTGAACTAGAACTGCAGGGATGGGTGGAGCCCTCTGTCATCCTGCTGCCTATCTCACCCCAATCCCTGTTGTGTACCATGGCAACATACGTACATTTGTTCTAGTCAATATTTTCCTCTCCAAAATACAGAGATAAAATGTGTATTGCCACGTAGTGGAGGAACCACATATACACCTTCTTCCCCGAATCGGGTCTCAATTGAAAAAACAGTGAGAGTTGACTGTGATCCAGGATACTGGACCATCCGTACACATGAGTCATCAGTCACCGTAACGTGCCAAGATAACGGACAGTGGTCATCGACACCTGGATGTGAAGGTATGCAGCACCTTGGACAGAGGAACGGATATGTATTACTGTGTGTTACCTTACAGGTACCGTATAATTCACATCAAGTCTGAATATGTTCATTCTCATTTCAGAGATCACTTGCAATGATCCACAAGACAGTCTTGTGGATTCTCCCAGACGTTGGAACATGGGAAGAGTGAGGGGAACTCAGAATTACAGATGTCGGAGGGGATATAAAGCTATGGCACGACAAGCAACATGCACAAAGACTGGCTGGACACCAAACCCCCTCTGTGAAGGTACACATATGGAGGTTATCTTTGGTTTCAGTTTGGCCAGATTCACTTTAAACCTGTCTGGTATAGTTTCTGCTTAAATAGTTGCCATAGGTTGTTAGGGTTAGGGTTGGGTCATATGTAAAAAATAAAAGGCTAATTTCAATATATTATGATATGTTGGATTGTTTAATAATTGTATTCATTGTCTTTCAGAGATTAGAATGTCTGACCTTTAAACCTGCCTGTTAGTTTAGTTTCTGTTTAAACCTGCCTGTTAGTTTAGTTTCTGTTTAAATTGTTGCCACTGATCATGATAGGTTTGTGGATTGTATCATAATTGTATTCATTGTCTTTCAGCGATTACATGTGACCAGCCAGAAATCCCAAATGCTGAGATTGAAAATCTTGAAGCTCAATCAAGCCCATACAAGTACGACGCCAGATTAATTTACCATTGTAAGAAAGGTTATGAACCAAAGGATCGCAGGACGACTACTACCTGCAGAGAAACCGGCTGGGACAATATAATCACCTGTAGTGGTAAGCTTATGATGTTCATACTGTACATCAATTCAATTAAAGTCATGAAGGTTTTGAACTAGAACTGCAGGGATGGGTGGAGCCCTCTGTCATCCTGCTGCCTATCTCACCCCAATCCCTGTTGTGTACCATGGCAACATACATACATTTGTTCTAGTCAATATTTTCCTCTCCGAAATACAGAGATAAAATGTGAATTGCCACATGGAAGAGGAACGACATATACATCTTCTTCCCCGAATCGGGTCTCAATTGAAAAAACAGTGAGAGTTGACTGTGCTCCAGGATACCGGACCATCGGCACACATGAGTCATCAGTCACCGTAACGTGCCAAGATGACGGACAGTGGTCATCGACACCTGGATGTGAAGGTATGCAGCACCTTGGACAGAGGAACGGATATGTATTACTGTGTGTTACCTTACAGGTACCGTATAATTCACATAAAGGCTGAACATGTTCACTCTCATTCCTGAGATCATTTGTGTGGTCACCTTGTGAATACTCCTTGCTATTGGCAGGGGCAAAACTCAGCAACTCATACATATAATGAGCAATATGTCAAATGCACAAAGGATGGCTGGGCTTATTGCAGTGCATGGAATTGAATTAGGAATGGTATCATGGAATGGAATGAGGAATGTGTTGTATACCATTCTCTATTCCGATCATTACAATGAGCCCTCAGATTACTGCCTCCAGTAGTTATACCAACTTATCTTTGGTTTCAGTTTGACCAGGTGACCTTTAAACCCGTCTAGTATAGTATTCCGCTTAAATTGTTGCCACTGATCATGATAGGTTTGTGGATTGTATCATAATTGTATTTATTGTCTTTCAGCGATTACATGTGACCAGCCAGAAATCCAAAATGCTGAGATTGAAAATCTTGAAGCTCAATCAAGCCCATACATGTACGACGCCAGATTAACTTACCATTGTAAGAAAGGTTATGAACCAAAGTATAGCAGGACTACTACTACCTGCAGAGAAAACGGCTGGGACAATATAATCCCCTGTAGTGGTAAGCTTATGATGTTCATACTGTACATCAATTCAATTAAAGTCATGAAGGTTTTGAACTAGAACTGCAAGGATGGGTGGAGCCCTCTGTCATCATGCTGCCTATCTCACCCCAATCCCTGTTGTGT
The DNA here is from genome assembly GCF_963989245.1 of Nansenia antarctica. Classification (NCBI taxonomy): domain Eukaryota; kingdom Metazoa; phylum Chordata; class Actinopteri; order Argentiniformes; family Microstomatidae; genus Nansenia; species Nansenia antarctica. The sequence goes on along the minus strand of NC_137677.1, from coordinate 9,490,410 downwards.
ACCATGGCAACATACGTACATTTGTTCTAGTCAATATTTTCCTCTCCGAAATACAGAGATAAAATGTGAATTGCTAACTAGAAGCGGAACCACATATACACCTTCCCCGAATCGGGTCTCAATTGAAAAAACAGTGAGAGTGGACTGTGACCCAGGATACCGGACCATCGGCACACATGAGTCATCAGTCACCGTAACGTGCCAAGATAACGGAGAGTGGTCATTGACACCTGGATGTGAAGGTATGCAGCACCTTGGACAGAGGAACGCATATGTATTACTGTGTGTTTACCTTACAGGTACCGTATAATTCACATCAAGTCTGAATATGTTCATTCTCATTTCAGAGATCACTTGCGATGATCCACAAGACAGACTTGTGGATTCTCACAGACAATGGAACATGGGAAGAGTGAGGGGAACTCAGAATTACAGTTGTCAGACGGGATATAAAGCTATGGCACAACAAGCCACATGCACAATGACTGGCTGGACACCAAACCCCCTCTGTGAAGGTACACATATGGAGGTTATCTTTGGTTTCAGTTTGGCCAGATTCACTTTAAACCTGTCTGGTATAGTTTCTGCTTAAATAGTTGCCATAGGTTGTTAGGGTTAGGGTTAGGGTCATATGTAAAAAATAAAAGGCTAATTTCAATATATTATGATATGTTGGATTGTTTAATAATTGTATTCATTGTCTTTCAGAGATTAGAATGTCTGACCTTTAAACCTGCCTGTTAGTTTAGTTTAGTTTAAACCTGCCTGTTAGTTTAGTTTCTGTTTAAATTGTTGCCACTGATCATGATAGGTTTGTGGATTGTATCATAATTGTATTCATTGTCTTTCAGCGATTACATGTGACCAGCCAGAAATCCCAAATGCTGAGATTGAAAATCTTGAAGCTCAATCAAGCCCATACATGTACGACGCCAGATTAACTTACCTTTGTAAGAAAGGTTATGAACCAAAGGATCGCAGGACTACTACTACCTGCAGAGAAAACGGCTGGGACAATATAATCACCTGTAGTGGTAAGCTTATGATGTTCATACTGTACATCAATTCAATTAAAGTCATGAAGGTTTTGAACTAGAACTGCAGGGATGGGTGGAGCCCTCTGTACCAGATAGTGGCCTTAGAGTATCCATTCACTGTCTTTGTTTTGATTGTACTGTGTACTGTTTCGCTGACTCTGCCATCTTTTGTGTCCATGTTTTCAGCAGAAATAGGGGCATGTCTAATACCCTCTTTGACAGATGGGTTTGGAGTCCAAGTGGCTATGAATTACTACTATTCCTGCGAAGAAGGATTCAAACCTTTCACTGAGGGCTGGTGGGGTACTGCCAGCTGTGCATCTGAAACCCCTGAAGTTAAATGCATTGGTAAGTCATGGGCGGAGTTAAGGGTCCCCTAGCAGATAGATTGTGTATTAAGGCCTAGTCTACACGTACATGGGTATTTTTGGAGACTGGGTTTTTTCTCCTTAATTAAAGAAATAATAAATCCCATCCACACAAGCACTGTTATAGAAAATATCTCTGTCCACAGAGAAGGCAAAAACAATTCTATGTATGAAACTATGTATGATGTCGATTTGAGTATGTAGTGCGTTCCCACAGATTTATGAAACACAGAATAAGATGTTCCTTTGTGCCAGGCACGTACAAGAGAGTGTGTGTGTGTGTGCGTGTGTGTCGTCTTGGTGGTGAGTGGTTCAGTCCGGGGGGGGGGGGGGGTAGGGGTTAGGTTTAATTTCGGACGCATTATCAGTAGTGTTCCTCCAGGTCATGGGGTGTTTCGGCCATCACACTATACACCCTCGCCAGAGGTGGCCAGCTCAGGGGGATCAGCCCCGAACTTGCGTCAATCCTAATTCGTCATGAGAATGGCTGACGTCTCATGAGACTATGCAAGGCAGGGGCGTCCTTTTCCCTGAGTCAGGCCTAAGCTGACCGCATACCTTCTGGTTGGCTACTTCGGGGCCCAGCAGGGATCTTTCCTTCTCATAAAAAGCCACTGGCTGCTTCTTTCGGTTGCTTCCGATGCAGCTTTGATGGCTGAACGCAGGCTTTGGCCTCTGATTCCCAGGTCTGTAAACAATCTGGTGGTAGATCTTGCCACAAACCCTCTGCACCCCACCTCCACTGGGCGGACTTCAGTGTTCCAGCCGCGGTGTTGTGCTTCGGCGGCGATCTCAGCATAGCGTAGATGTTTCCGCTCGTAAGCTTCATCCACTGCGTCCTCCCAGGGTACGGTTAGTTCAATGATGTACACTTTTTTTTAGAGAAGGGGACCAGAGAACCAAGTCAGGTCTCAGGGTGGTTATGGCGATCTCTTTAGGAAACACAAGCTGTCGTCCAATATCAGTCAGCATCTTCCAGTCGCGGGCCAACCGTAGCTGGCCTCGCTCAGATGGTGTCGAGCTGCTCCTGGTAACCTTTGCCCCCTCACGGACAAAGGTAATTGCCTGTTGGTGATTGGATGCTGATGGCGGTAGGGAGTTGGTGGCAGCTCGTTTGTCCTCCAGGGTGGATGCAAAGATCTTCAGGACTTGGTTGTGACGCCACGTGTAGCGTCCTTGGGCGAGACTAGTTTTGCATCCTGAAAGAATGTGCCTGAGGGTGGCTGGCGTGGAACAAAGGGCACACCCCGGGTCTTCACCATACCACTGGCCAAGGTTAACTGGTGTTGGAAGGACGTCGTATGTAGCTCTGATAATAAAGCTCAACTGCCTCGCTTCCATGGCCCACATGTCCTTCCAGCTAATCTTCCTCCTCTCCACACTGTCCCATCGCGTCCACTGTCCCTGCTTGGCAAGAGAGACTGCCTTGGCACATCTTCCAGCCTCCTCCTGATGGCGTACTTCCTCCACCACCATCTTCCTCCGTTCTGGTGCTGTGGCCTTACTCCAGCAGGGCGAGCAGCTGTTAGCCCGAAGCCTCCTCTTCCCTGCTGAACATACCCCACAATGTCAGCATGTTTGAGGGCTGCTGTTGCTTCCTCCACCGCTTTGGCTAGTGTCCATTTGCGCCCGGTTGCCAAGGTTGGTGCGTTGTTGCTCACCACTAAATCTCTGGATTCATTCAGTGTCATCTGGAGTCTTGTTTTTGCACACTTGAACTCCTCTGTGAGACTGGTGAGGGGCAGCTTGAGGATGCTATCTCCGTAGAGACCTATGGTGGTAAGGCATCGTGGAATTCCGAGCCATTTCTTGATGTAGCCTGTGACTCCTCTTTCCAACTTCTCTACGGTTGAGATTGGGACCTCATACACTGCGAGGGGCCACAGCATCCGTGGTAGGAGTCCAAACTGCAGGCACCAAGCCTTTAACTGTCCAGGTAGCTGTGTTTTGTCAATGGACTGCAGGCCACTGCTGATATCTTTGCGCAGTTGTAGCACCTGGTCTTTGTCCTTCAGGCTTGCATCCTACCACCTGCCAAGGCTTTTTACAGGTTGCTCAGACACTGTTGGGATTGGATCATCGCCGATGAAGAATTTCAGGTCAGAGAGCACTCCCTTCACAATTGAGATGCTTCGTGACTTGGATGGTTTGATCTTCATACGGGCCCAACTGATGTTCTCTTCCAGTTTTCTGAGCAGCCTCCTGATGCATGGGATGGTGGTGGTCAACGTTGTAATGTCGTCCATGTAAGCTCTGAGCGGAGGGAGACGCTGACCAGAGTCAATTCGCTGTCCGCCTACAACCCATTTTGAGGCTCGGATGATGACTTCCATTGCCATCACAAATGCCAGCAGTGAAATAGTCAGAGAACCTCCGGAAACGTAGAAGGAAGAAAGAACAAGCTAGAACACGGTTCTATAAGGATCCCTTCAAGTTCCTTAAAAGTATCTTCACAAAGGAAAAAAGTGGAGCTCTAAAAACAACAAAGACAGACCTGGAAAATCACCTGAAAGAAACACACTCTGACCCAAGGCGGCATGAACATCTGACCATTCCCTCTGATATCCCACCAATCGACCCACCCTGAACACCACATGCTGATCAGCCCTCCAACCTGGAAAGAGGTGGAAAACACAGTGCGTCGAGCAAGAACGGCATCAGCCCCGGGGCCAAACGGAGTCCCATACAAGGTGTATAAGAACGCATCAGATGTCCTGAGGTTTCTCTGGAGGCTCATGAGAACAGCATGGCAGAAGAAGATAATACCTAAAGCGTGGCGCAGGGCAGGTGGAGTCCTCATCCCAACGGAGAAGGATGCAGTCAACATCAGCCAATTCCGTCCAATCTCCCTACTAAACGTTGAGGGCAAAATCTTCTTTTGTGTCATTGCACAGAGGATGGCCGAGTATCTGAGAAGAAACAAATACATCGACACATCTGTACAGAAAGCAGGAATATCAGGATTCTCGGGGCGCTCAGAACATTTCAGCATGATCTGGCACCAGATCCAAACGGCAAAGGTGGAGAGACGGGACATTCACGTCGTCTTTCTGGACCTTGCCAATGCCTTTGGCTCTGTGCCCCACGAACTCCTGTGGTCTGCCTTCGACTTCTTCCACATACCGGACACCATCACAGCCCTGGTTAAATCCTACTTCCAAGACATGCAGTTCTGCGGATAGTAGCAATTGTCGATCACTCTGCCTAGGGGCTCGGGGCGCTCTCCATAGTACTCAGCCCCCGGCTTAGGGGCGTTGGTGAGCGGGTTGCCACAACACACACACACGTTCGCCTAGTATTTGACTGCCTGTAGCCACCATGTCACGAATGTAGCTTATTTTAATAAACTGGCCACATTTTGGGAATATACATGGTTACTTTCTCACCTGAAAACATAATAAAACGTAATAAAATGACATGTTAACACTTATAGAGCCAACATTACAACAGCTTTTAGTCCGTGGAGGTTTAACCTCAGTCCGCCACTGCATCTAAATGTTGTTCTTCTGCGCTCCTCTTTTGCAGCTGTTTCTTTTTTTATTGCACGCTCCCTGAATTTCCCGCCAATATATTTGATATTTGTATCAAACTGTGTGGGGAGTGTCAGATGAATAAGCCTAAGTCGTGACGTATTTCCGGGGCCAACGTTGGCTGAGGCGCTGTCTTCGAGATGCCGAAATAATAATAATAATTAATTATATTTATATAGCGCTTTTCCGAGGCTCAAATACCCTGACAATATGGAGAAAACGGTAAAGTGCTGTGTCCCTTGTTGTATGAATAGATCCGAGTCTAAAAAACGATTAAACTGTCATTCTACCGCTGTAGTTCACAGGTACTCCGGTGCGGAGAATTTCTGATTTGGCCTCGGAAATGGCTAAACGTCACTTTTGACGTCAGACTTAACAAGCGGATAGCTCAGTATTATAACAACTCAGGGTATTAAGTGAGGGGATTGAGCCCTGTATAGTCAACGCATCTGCAGAGAGACGTGGGAGACACAAGGCTGCTACAACACAATCTGCAAACTATCAAAGATTTAAAAAAAAAAAACTATCCTAAATGATCAAAGTTGTCTAGATGATCGTCGCCCCCATGATTAAATTGGGTGTGGATCTGTCTCCTTCCGTTTGTTGGAATGTCACATGCAATATCTCAGGCACCACTAGGACGAAACTCGAGTGAATGGTTCGCCTTACCATAGAGATCTGGCATTAACAAAAGGTTGAAATATTGTGTGCCTGTGGCTTGCGTGACACTGAGGTACTACGCAATTCTCGGGTCCAAGTCTAGCTCACAACATTACTTCTTTTAAACTAGTGGCCAAATGCTTAATTGTGCATCTTTAATTAAGGTTAATTGAAAAAAGGGTACCAATATTTCTAATGTGATAATAAATTGTTCATCTGCATTTGTTGTATTGAAACCATACTAATTCTAATATGTCACTGTGGTTTATCTGTAGCCAAGTCACAGTGTGGGAAACTCCCCAACATTCCTCATGCAACGTTTCCTCAAGAAAACGATGGCCCCTATCCAGATGGAACATCTATTCCATTCCAATGTGAGGATGGACACGAATCTGAAATCAATCCCAGCAAGATTACATGTAAGAATGGAGAGTGGGATTTACTACGATGCAAAGGTGTGTACTGTCTACTATTGTATTTCATTGTTGTTGTTGATTTTCTTGAGTTCTTGAGACATCGCTCTAACATGTATGCTAAATGTGTACACTATGCTCTATGTTAGGTTGGGTTTCTCCTCCTGAAGCATCCGAAATTCAATGTGGCCCTCCACCTAAAGTTGGAAGTGCAATTGTCGAAAGGGTATATCAGAATATATATGATGATGGATCTGAAGTACAATATAAATGCCGCGATGAGTCTTTTACGATGGAGGGAACAAGCAAAATCACCTGCTCAAAAGGGAAATGGCCAGATCCCCCCAAATGCATACGTAAGTATTGATGAACCACAAACATATCACAGATCATTTTTTTCTTGTTATATACAATACAATCAATCTCCACCTTATAGACTAAGTAGGCATTAATGCACAACATGGTGTTTATTATCAGCCAATATCCGATGGACATGTGGGGATATCGGCTGTACTGCAGTATCGCCACATGCACATAACAAACACTGATTTATTAGCCATATAATTAATCAAATCAACTGTTGGAATGTGGTCATTTTTTAAAACCCCCTGCCTACCAGCACACAGCAGCGGCCCCCAAACCCTCCCCCGGGAAGGCCCAGCCGCCCCACACACCTGACCCGTCCCACCACCAGCACACCGTAGACACAGTAGCGTCTCAGTAACGTCAGCCACAGTTTAACTCATGGTAATCTATTAGACCTGCTAGACAGTATGCGAAACCAGCACGTCTGCGAAGAGAGGCTAGCTTAAAGTAGCATAGTTTTATGCTTCGAGTCTATTTTCCTCGGTAGCAAGAGGAGTAGATAGAAATCCAGGCCGGCGGTAGCTATGGCTCAGTCCACCCAAATGTGCGGCTTGCCTCGGGCCCTAACCCAGACAAATGAATTAGAATGAGCTATTTAACAGATTTTTTTTTTTTTTTTAAGTATTTTTTTCTGAGTGGGGGTCCCACTCATATTTTTCATCTTATTTGACAGATACAGTGAAGATTTAGACAGGAAGGATGGGTGAGAGAGAGAGGAGGGATGACATGCAGGATATGTCCCCGGCCGGAATCGAACCGGGGACCCTGCGGTCACATGGTCAGCGCCTAACCCGCCACGCCACCCAAGCGCCCCAACAGACACTTTTAATTACAGGGACATTCCCCTGAGTAACTGAGGGCTTACTCAAAGGCACCCTAGTGGTGGTGTTTCAGGCAGGATTTAAACTCCCAACCTTCCAATCACCAGTCCAACTCACTATCCACTAGACCACCACTACGACACTAGAATGTTTGTATACTCTGTATAGAATAGATTCAATGGTCCATTCTTCAATAGAATATACCTTTTTCTCGAATGACATTTCAGAACGCTTTGGTTCTCAGGACATTAACAGATTGTTGTTGTGTCTCCTTTCAGAACCCTGCACTGTCAAAGAAGCCGACATGGAGAAAAGGAACATGGTGATTTCATAACATTTAGCTGTGTTTTGGGAACATCCTTTATTGACGAAGATCAGAAACGTCAGATGTGTAAAGAAGGTGAAATTGATTTGCCCTCATGCCTGTAAAGCATCTTCAGATGACGGGAACTGATGATCACTGCTAGTGTTGGACAATTATGTAAATGAATAACCACTCTTAAGTTTGCACAAATGATTTGCTCTGGAATTGGTATAAACTGTGATTCAGTGATTTAAGAGTATGTATGAACTGAAATAAAGCACCCATGGTTTTGAGTTAATTAATCGCCTTATCAGCCTCTTCTTGCTATAGTACCTTGTACCTGTCTGCACAGCTCATTACTGTTACATGTACTTTGGAAGCTTATTATTATAAATCAAAACATTTCAGTTTACAGACCTATTTTTCTACAGCCTTTCATGTCACCACCACTTGCCGCAGACACAAAGCTCTTATTTCAAAGGATCCGAAGTCAGACTAGTGACAGTCACTAACACAATTCGTCTCAAGAAAGTCTTTTATGGGGATTGTTTGCCAAAATATTGTTTCCATTTGATTAAGTAAATGGCACCATGTGTCTGCAAAACATCAGTGCATGCATCTAATCAGAGCTAGAACAGCAGGCATATTAAATATAGACGGTAATTCATTCATTAAAATACTTTATTATATACATGGTTAGATACGAATGAAAAGAAAAATCAATCAATTATGTACAACAATCTTGAAAAAATACCACCCCCCATTGTATTTTACATTACAAAAGCATCTGCCACCATCTGAATAGCTCGAAGAGGGTCCACTATGTCTTTCAACTTGTCCTTTCTGAGAACCCAGTCAGGTGCAAATCAGAAGGAAAAAAAAATGGACACATCAACAGTTACTAAAGAAACAAAGAGTTCACTTAAACTATATATATATACTGTATATATATACATATACACACACACACACACACTCAACGGCCACTTTATTAGGCACACCTTTTCAACTGCTCGTTAACGCAAATATCTGCCAATCATGTGGCAACAACTTCAGTATTTCCCCTACCATTGCCTTGGGGGGGTAACCACCCGCCCCCCCAAGAAAGAGGAATTACTACAGACGTAGACACAAAACATCTGACAAGCAGGCTAAAATATCCGCGTTTTTTAAACGCACCCAACCTGAATCTGGCGAGTGGCAAGCCCATAGGCTCGTTGGTAACGTTAGTCCGCCAGTAGTATCGCATAGCCAGACCTATCTCCGCACTTCACATAGCCAGATCTATCTCTCCACACTTCACATAGCCAGACCTATCTCCACACTTCACATAGCCAGACCTATCTCTCCACACTTCACATAGCCAGATCTATCTCTCCACACTTCACATAGCCAGACCTATCTCTCCACACTTCACATAGCCAGATCTATCTCTCCACACTTCACATAGCCAGATCTATCTCTCCACACTTCACATAGCCAGACCTATCTCCACACTTCACATAGCTAGATCTATCTCTCCACACTTCACATAGCCAGATCTATCTCTCCACACTTCACATAGCCAGATCTATCTCTCCACACTTCACATAGCCAGACCTATCTCCACACTTCACATAGCCAGATCTATCTCTCCACACTTCACATAGCCAGATCTATCTCTCCACACTTCACATAGACAGATCTATCTCTCCACACTTCACATAGCCAGACCTATCTCTCCACACTTCAAATAGCCAGACCTATCTCCACACTTCACATAGCCAGATCTATCTCTCCACACTTCACATAGCCAGATCTATCTCTCCACACTTCACATAGCCAGACCTATCTCTCCACACTTCACATAGACAGATCTATCTCTCCACACTTCACATAGACAGACCTATCTCCACACTTCACATAGCCAGATCTATCTCTCCACACTTCACATAGCCAGATCTATCTCTCCACACTTCACATAGCCAGATCTATCTCTCCACACTTCACATAGACAGATCTATCTCTCCACACTTCACATAGCCAGACCTATCTCTCCACACTTCAAATAGCCAGACCTATCTCCACACTTCACATAGCCAGATCTATCTCTCCACACTTCACATAGCCAGATCTATCTCTCCACACTTCACATAGCCAGATCTATCTCTCCACACTTCACATAGCCAGACCTATCTCTCCACACTTCACATAGCCAGATCTATCTCTCCACACTTCACATAGCCAGACCTATCTCTCCACACTTCACATAGCCAGATCTATCTCTCCACACTTCACATAGCCAGATCTATCTCTCCACACTTCACATAGCCAGATCTATCTCTCCACACTTCACATAACCATATCTATATCTCCACACTTCACATAGCCAGACCTATCTCTCCACACTTCACATAGCCAGAACTATCTCTCCACACTTCACATAGCCAGATCTATCTCTCCACACTTCACATAGCCATATCTATCTCTCCACACTTCACATAGCCAGATCTATCTCTCCACACTTCACATAGACAGATCTATCTCTCCACACTTCACATAGACAGATCTATCTCTCCACACTTCGTTTCGCGCTGTGCCGCGCTGGAGAATAATAATGGATGCTGTAACTGTCATAGTAAATAATCCATTTTCTTATTTTCTTAAATGTAAAAAGATAACATATAGAAATGTACATGTTATTATATGTAAGGAAATTGTTATTGTTGTACAATTATTGTTTTATTTTGTTTATCTAAACTTTGTAATTGTGAGGTGTTGACACCTCACTGTTCATGTACTGTGGTCACGCGATAAAACTAGATGCGCATAGATTAACAGAAGCTGAACGTGAAAGGTTTTCCGTCACTGTCTGAAGATAAGTCTGAAGTTTAAGTATTAGTGAAGTCTGTATTTAACTATTCTAGCTACTCCTGAGGTTCTGAATAGAAGGCGCACACACACGGTATGTTGTTGTTTTGTTTGTTACTGTTTGACTGTGCATTTTGATTTGCCGTTTTCTCAAGTGATTTCTCACGTGTATGTGATGTCGGAACGCAATGCTAGCTAGAGAGGTGGCTAGTATGTTGAGTGGGTAGCCGACTCGACGTAGCCTCATTTTGGTTTCAATGTGTAATTAATACTTTATTTCACATTGCAGTTTTTCACGGTGTTTGTGTGTACGGTGTCTGGACACACAAAATAAAGAACATCAGTATCAGAATCATGGGTTGCTTGTCTAACAGAAGAACACCTTCGGGAGCAGTTATAGATGCACTTGATTATTTTACTTAAAGTAGACATACAATCTTTCTTATTCTGCTAGACAGGGTTCGAGTTATAAGCTGATCTCTGTGGGGGTCTCCAAAATAACAGTGCGAAATGTTCTCATGCACGCGCGAATCATGCCCACACAGCGATGGGACTTACAAGTTTTAATTAGCTATAGGCAGTAGCGGATTAAGGTGGTCAGTGGCCCTAGGCTACTCCTTTGTGTGAGGACCCCCCGCCCCCATACACAAGCCTCCCCCCTCCCCAAAATATACAACTCACGAGCACCCTGCACACACACCACTCATAATGCTTTACCATAAAACACTTAAACACTTTAATAACACAATAACACAACAGTGTTAATAATGCAAAGAATAAAAAAAAAAGTTCAGTGCATTCAGTTCTGTCTCTATTGCTCTCCTCTCCCGTTGTCTCTCTGTTACTGTCCTGTTGTCCGTCTCTCTGTTGCTCCCCTCAGCTCTAAATGACAGAAATGAATTAGCTAATTAGTTGGCATGTAAACATATAGTTAGGGTTGGGTACAGTTTGGGTTTTATTCGATACCGGTGACAAATCGATACTTTAAAAACGGTACTGGTACCGAAACATCATCCTCATCCTCATCCTCCTCCTCAAATACCAACATATCCTGACGCTACAGCTGCAGGCTACTCATTTCACCACATCAACAGCCCCACATGAAACAACAGCTATAAAAGCGATAGTCACACATGTATCTCGGCCAATAATTGTGTTATTTTTGCTATACAGAAGGAGCGAAAAATACATGTACACTAGGTTAGTAAAAAGTAAAAGCCACCTTACCTTTACGGAGACAAGATAGACCTGTTTGGTCTGTTTTCAGTAGGCTGCGGTCGCGGTCCTGGAACCCATGATGCTGACGTCCGATGTATTTTCTTTATCCAAGATTGGATGAACGGGAGAGGGTAAAAAAATGGCCTTTTTTTGGGCGGCATGGTAGCTACTGTATGTATATACTCCTGTATAGATAATGAATGAATGTTTGCTTCTCAATAATAGGCTAGGTGCACGATCTCACTACTTCCTGAAAGGCAACTGGTATATGAACATATCCTGTCTCACTCTATTGGTTTAATTGATTAATCAGCTGTGCACTGTGTGTTCCAACGGTTTACCGCACAGCTGATTAATCAACCTTTTGCTGTTGCACAATATTCTACTGCGCCCCATGGTGTCTTGGTGGTGAAGTGCAGGCAGTCAAAGGCCTACTGTCATTCACAGGAGATTAATGGTGCGCGTAGCTCTTTTGGAAAACGTGTTTATTTTACAATATTTATAATATAAATTAAATAATATTCATTACATTGACATTTTGATCAAATAATAGTTGTGGTAATGTATTATTAGCGACCCCCACAGATTTTTGATTTTACTGCCTTCATGGGAGCTCAGAGAGTCTCAGACCATCTCTATGGGAGCTCAGCTCCCATTGGCTCCCACATAACTCGAACCCTGCTGCTAGATTTGGGCTTTATGGTAATACCATAATGGCATATTCACAGTACATGGACAGTGGATTGAAGCATTGGAAAAAACATTTTTATAGTTGGACATGATTTTTTTTCAGGTGAGAGAGTATTGTCAAAATAAAATTATCTGACTGCATTGCCCACAGCAATCCAAAATGTTATAATATGATATAACATTATAATTATGTTATAAATTGATATGGATCAATGTATACCTCTTATTAGATTATAAATACTCTGGTTATTATGTTTGCCTTTTGGTTGACAGCAAAAGAGGGAGAGAGGAGGATAGAGAGGGAGAGAAGGAGAGAGAGCAGGATGGTGTCGGCACACCAGAGAGAGAGAGCAAGAACCAGGTGAGAAAGTGGACAGGTAGTCAAGACCACATAAGTAAGTAGTCTTGTGAACCGATGGTTCTCCAGCCTAATGGCCCATAGGGCAGGAGCCTATCTCCTGTTTCCGTAGCGTGAGGCGGCTTAATGTACAAGTTAGTACACCCCTGGACATGACGCTGGTATGTCGCAGGGTCTTACCCCCTGGGGGGTATGCCACAGTCCATGCCACCCCCCCAAGGCAGCAAACCTAGGGGAAACACTGTAATACATTTAATAATAATAATAATAATAATAATAATAACTTGAATTTATATTGCGCCTTTCAGGGGACCCAAGGTCGCTTTACAGAGAAACAGAAAAGTCAGATGAACAGACAGCCGGACAAAACAAATAGTTCAGGATACGGCTCGTGCCGAGCCGAGCCGTACCGGGCTGGTCAATGGAAAAGAGCCAATAGATTCATAGATATCAAAATGCAGCATACTGTAGTAAGGCACTTCATCATGAAGACTACCTATCCATCCACAACCTACTAAAATGACATTAATGGCAGCTGCTGGACTGAAAAAAACAGGTGTAGTGCTGAGGCACAAATATGTACATTTCAAGCCTGCAAACTGCGACACTTTAAATACATGTGCAATAACACTATTGTGCAATATGACAACCCTAGTCGTCTATCTGTACAGTATAGTATAGTGGATAGTGTACATAGCCTTTATGTATGTAAACCAGCTCCTTCCCTTCTTGTGATTTTTTTTAAAGTTTTTTTTTTTTCTTTCCGAACACCAGGGGAGCCACCCCTCCTAAATTTCGTTGTTTGGTACCTGTACTGTAGCAATGACAATAAAGACCATTCATTCATTCATTCATTCATTAAGTAGCATTTGAATGCTGAGCATGTGTAAAGTGAGTGTCTATCACATGCAAAAACATGAAACTGATGACTTACAATGTAATGACACATAATGGGTGTGTGCCTTACTGAGAAACAGGGGGACGAGATCAAATACAGTACTTCTGTTATTCATGGAAAGTTCAGTTAATTTAATTTGGTGTTGTATGAAAGCAGTCTACAAGGTGTGCTTCTGCAGTTTATCTTCAAATGGACTTTCCTTTTACTAATATAACATATTTGACTGCTTAGTCCACTGCTGCAAATGATTACCAGACATTTGCTGAGCAAGTGAACCTTCTACTCTGGAAGATCAATACTAGAAGACAAACAAGTCAGATTCAGACATTGCTAGGGACAAACATCCTACCATAACAGCACAGTACGGCACAATACAGTTAATGGACAATTCATTCACTTTCCAAATAGTAGACTTCTTTGTAGAAGTGGAATGGAGTAGATACATAAAAAAATGTACAGCACATAAATACTGTGAATCTATTTAGAAATCAATATCATAAATCAATCAAAATTATAAGATAAAGACACAAGAGTAAGGGTCAAACTGTATAGACATTCTGCCTGTGTTATTTGTAGCCTTTGTGTTCTAAACCCATTATTTTCAAATGTTGTCAATGTAATACTAGTTAAATAAATGGGTTCAGATTCCTAAATAAACACTAAATAAAGTTTCAGAATAGTCTTGGAAATAGTGCCCAGTTGATTATGGCTGTATAACTGTATTTGAGTGTGCAAATGTCAGGAAATGAATGATCACCAATTCTTATCAGCGTCTTGTTGCCAGATCAAAGTTTGTCTTTCAACACACTCACTGCATTTGGTAACCTCTGTCTCATCTATTTACCATGTGATGTAGTGTGGTCAATTCCCGTAAACCCTCCCTCAAGTCCAAGTCCACAGATATACCCTACAATACAGTATGTCGTTGTACTTACTGGAATCAGGTCTGATTTTATCGTTCAAAAATAATTTTGCTGGCTGTTGCGTTGCCATTGAGAGGACAGTGACTTGAGAGGACTCCACTCAGACATTTCTCACTTGTGCCTGAGGGTGATGCAGCTATAATGCAGGTGATAACACGAAGCTCCATCCTTGCGCTATGGGTGTGTACACTCACCTTTGTTAGAGGCCAAGGTAAGATCCCTCTGCCTGACTAATATTCTAGGCATAGAAAGATATATTTGTGTTTGTGTTGTGTAATAATAATAATAATAATAATAATAATAATAATAATAATAATAACACTCATGGGTTAACTCTTGGAATCACCTTGAAATTGTTTGATGTTTTTATATCACATTTGTCACCAAATAATTATCTGAAACATGCAGTACTGGCAGGCTATGGTTCCACAGCCATGTGTGCATTATGCAACAGATATTTCTTACACTTTCTGTTTCTAGCATACATATGTGACTGGTAGTTTTTTCCTCTTTCTCTGTGTTCCACAGAGAGATGTACACGCAACAATTTTGTTAAGTCCGACTTGTTTAATGACCATGTTGAGGAAACCAGGCTAGATGAAAGCTACCCTCATGACGATACAGTGCGACTGCACTGCAAGATCGGCCATACAGGTTTTTACAGAATCACATGCTCTAATGGTACATGGACAGGCCGTGGTCGGAAGTGTGAAGGTGAGTCTAACTTTCAAACACGAAAACAGCTCAATTTCATATATGATATTGTCAAGAGTTCATCTCATTCTATTTGGTGTGACATGGTCTTCAGACAACATAGTTCGAAACTAATAAACATCTATACAGTTCTCCGCCTTTGTAATTGTTCCTTTTGGAGATTACTGCAACTCTCTGCCACGACTGTTGATTATGTTGTGATGGCTAAGTATGATTGATTTTCTGATGATTGAAGTCTAGACGATAGGTGTGTCCCAATAGTCTGTCCTCTATTCCTTGTATCCTCCTGCCCCTTTTTTCTTTGTCCCACCACTATAATTATATATATATATATATATTTAGCTGACGCTTTAATCCAAAGCGTCATTGCAGTGAGTGCATACATTTTTCAGTATATGGTGCGGGGGCAACATTGTTTTTGTTTTCTTACTTTGTTCTTTATTTTATTTTATTGTGTTACCAATAATGTAATTGGCATACAGTACATTGTACTCTCATTGCACATTGCAGAATCTTTTTTCTCAGCCATTCCCACCTTTCTCTGTAAAACTGTCTTTCTTGATTTCCTATATACGTTTATATTTTACTATGGTATATGGTTCCTAAAACATAGAACAATAATAACCTAAAAAATAATAATCAAAAAAAAAATAACGTAACTCACATGATAACTTTCCTCTCTCAAAATAATGTTTTGGAGAAGCTCTAAAGTTCCTTAGATATTGTGTCCAAACAATGCTTTTTGAGAAGGAAGCGAGGAGAGCATGCAAGGAATAAAAAAAACTGTGAGATCATTCTTTTTTAGATTCATTCATATTGACTTTATGACCTTTCAAAGCTTGACTATTGAGAGGGCACTGGTTAATTATCTGTATTGAAAACCAATTATCTGTATTGTTTTCAGCAAAGTCATGTGGCCATCCAGGAGACTCATCATTTGCGGACTTCCGTCTTGCCGAAGGAGAGGATTACGTATTTGGGTCTAAAGTTGTTTACACATGCAGACCAGGGTAGGGATGCTTCTGTTCAATGTTCATGGTCAAATTACTTCATTAACATATTATTCATTCAAATATGGATGTATTTACAGTGCCCTGCTAATGGGACAGTGTTTTTTTTTATTTATTATTATTCTTTCGGCTCTACTACTTTGAATGGTATTTCTGTACATGGTTGTACATTGGTTTCTGTACTGTTCCACCCAATGGTGTGACTACTTGTCCTAGATTAGTTTTTCACAGTCAGCTCAACTCTCCTTTGCATCAGATCCTCCAAGGAACAGTGTTGAGGATGGACATTATTACAAAGAAGTGTGAAACTGAAATAAGCACAACAGCATCCATCAGTATACAATAGCTTACTCAAGCTGGTTACAGTTAGCCTAACTAATTCGTTATTCTGTTTTGATTGATTGATTGAAAACTTTATTAGAAGATTTGCAGAAGTAGGTACATGAAAGTACATATTACATACAAGGTCAACTAACAGGATAAAAACCCAAGAAAGCCACTGGCTTATTTCAATTGGGGTCCTTGATCCTGTCAGTGAAGTTAAGGTCAAAACTATAATTTTCTTTAACAGAATAATTCAATGTACAGTACAGGCCAAAAGTTTGGACACACCTTCTCATTCAATGTGTTTCCTTTATTTTCATGACTATTTACATTGTAGATTCTCACTGACGGCATCAAAACTATGAATGAACACATGTGGAATGATGTACTTAACAAAAAAGTGTGAAATAACTCTAAATATGTCTTATATTTTAGATTCCTCAAAGTAGCCACCCTTTGCTTTTTTGTTGTTAATTTAAAAAAAAAATGTGTTGTTGTTAATAAAATATATAATAATAATATAAAAAAATATATATAATAACATATTATTATTAACACATATCATATTTAATATTATTATTATATATTTTATTAACAACAAAAAAGCAAAGGGTGGCTACTTTGAGGAATCTAAAATATAAGACATATTTAGAGTTATTTCACACTTTATTGTTAAATACATAATTCCTATGTGTTCATTCATAGTTTTGATGCCTTCAGTGAGAATCTACAATGTACCAAATAGTCATAAAAATAAAGGAAACTCCTTGAATGAGAAGGTGTGTCCAAACTTTTGGCCTGTACTGTAAGTATAAAATGAACCAATCGGGTAAGTATTACATAGAACATCGTATTTATGCTAATTAGTCTCGTATCAAAAGAAATAGCTTGAAGTGAACTCCACTACCACAATGTGCAGTCGCACATGCTATCAAAACTGTACACGCTGTAGCGAGTATGTCAAAAATAAATACTTACAACAAGGGACGGTAGTTTAACTTACTGATATTGCCACTCAAAGAAGGGCTAGAAACTATACGATGGTTAACGAGGGTGCCTGAATATTGCTGCTCTTTCTTGGACTGCATTCGTAAATTCGCTCTGAGAGCGCCGGAGCGCACACTGGGTTCAACGTCATAAAGAGAACAAGTAATTTGATTGGACGAGAGGCATTCCACGAGTGCTGATGAGATTTCCAGAGCAAATTTACGAACGCAGCCTTGTTGTCACTGAAAACAGGAAGTGCAAAGTAGGAAGTAGCACCAAACGAACACTACTAGATGACCCAGGGGAAGATTGTAAAGATTAAACAACTATGCCCCCTAGTGGCAGAGGAAAGGAAATAATACATGGAAACCGTTCCATTACAGTTTCACCATTCAGAAATGACAATACTTTTTTATGCATAGTCCCCCTGTTTCATGGTATTGGGACATCAGGATCAAATGTCCAAATGAATCACTCATGTTAAGTATTTGGTGGACAATCAAATTGCATGTGAGTCTTTGTTCCAGTAATTCTTCCATTTCTTCCATTTCTTCCATTTCACTCCATTGTGTTCACCTCAGTCACATCATGGTGTCTAGGACTGACCATCGGAACTGCCTGGACCGAGGGTGGGACAATGCTATCCCTGTGTGTGAGGGTAAGAACGTACAGATATAATAGACTCCCAACGCATTGGCATCCAAGCCTACTTATACAGTATAGTGAGTAGAATGCTCAGGTAAATTATTTGAAGGCTAGGTTTTTAACTCTTTTGATAATGGTTTTCCTGCCAATGCCTTCATATGTTGAAGCAGTATTGCAGAAAAGTGTTTACAACAAAAGTGTTTACAGTCAATTACTATTATTGTTTACAACATGTGAGTTAATTCCATTGTTTGCTTTTCCCAGCACAGAGATGCCCAAGTCTTAACATGCATGGAGATGACAACATGAATATCTATGGAAATGTTGATGAGGCATCCTATGGTAATGTGATCCAATTTGATTGCCGCAATAATATGGTTCTCAAAGGACCATCTGACATCTACTGTACGGACCAAGGGCAGTGGAATAGCGAAGCCCCAAAATGTATAGGTAAAGGATTTTGTTTTAATTGGTTAATTCCGAAAGAGATAACCAACTCAAACGTTTCAATATTAGTACTTATTATTATTGTTGTTGTTATTATAAACATATTTTATTTCTGTGTTCTTCAACAGAGATCGAATGTGAAAGCCCAAATATAAAGAATGGCAGAGTAACTGACAATGAAGGTCTAAAGTATAAGGAGAGTGACTTTCTTGGTTACGAATGTGCTAGAAAGTATAGGCCGGCTGGAAGGGCCTCTCGGTGTGGAAGAACAGGCAATCGAGCAGTCTGGAATCCAACACCTGAGTGTGAAGGTAAGGAGGTGACTCCTCTGACCCCTCTATCATCACACTGTCGATCCAACCCAAACCCCTTTTGTGTACCATGGCAACATACTTACATGTGCTCTTTTCAATATTTTCCTCTCTAAAATACAGAGGTTAGATGTGAATTGTATTTGCCAGCTACACACGGAACGAAATATACACCTCCTTACAAGTCTCGGTTCTTACCTGATGAACAACTGAACGTGGACTGTGAATTGGATTACTGGAACAAAGACTCACATCAGTCACAAGAGATCATAACATGCAAAGAGACCGGACTGTGGTCAATGAGACCTGAATGTGAAGGTATAGATGCACCATGGACAGAGGAAATCAGAAGTATTACTGTGTTGATCTCACATTTAAAGAATTGGTGGACTTCAAAATGGCACAAGTAATGTATAAATTAAAAAATAAGATGCTTCCAGACTGTATCCAGAGACTATTTCAAGTTAGACAGAGTAATTACGAACTCAGAGGAATATGTATGTTTATGAAAACAAAGATTAGAACAAATGCAAAACAAAGATGTATAACAGTTAAAGGAGTTAATTTATGGAATACTTTTGAAAAGGAAATGAAAATGTGTAGTACACTAAAAGGATTATTTTTTTTTTTTTTAAAATAAGATGATTAACAAGTATAAAACAGAGGTTTAAATCTAGTTTTTGTTTGGTATTTTTTGAACTTTTTGTTGACATGCGTAAGTGAAATTTTGTTTATAAAAGTTTCAATGTTTTGATTATGCATTCATGGGGGGACATGCATACATGTAACAAGGGTAGGCGCAATAAGCCACGGCTTCAGCCAACACCTTTTTGGTCCTGGTGTTATGAATTGTGACTGTGTACATTTTTAAATATCTGTATTGTGAATTGTATAGGGGACCAAAATAAACATTCTCAATCAATCAAAAACAGGTACCGTATAATTCACATCAAGTCTGAATATGTTCATTCTCATTTCAGAGATCACTTGCAATGATCCACAAGACAGTTCTGTGTATTCTCCCAGACGTTGGAACATGGGAAGAGTGAGGGGAACTCAGTATTACAGTTGTCGGAGGGGATATAAAGCTATGGCACGACAAGCAACATGCACAAAGACTGGCTGGACACCAAACCCCCTCTGTGAAGGTACACATATGGAGGTTATCTTTGGTTTCAGTTTGGCCAGATTCACTTTAAACCTGTCTGGTATAGTTTCTGCTTAAATAGTTGCCATAGGTTGTTAGGGATAGGGTTAGGGTCATATATGTATATATGTATATCATGATATGTTGGATTGTTTAATAATTGTATTCATTGTCTTTCAGAGATTAGAATGTCTGACCTTTAAACCTGCCTGTTAGTTTAGTTTCTGTTTAAATTGTTTCCACTGATCATGATAGGTTTGTGGATTGTATCATAATTGTATTCATTGTCTTTCAGCGATTACATGTGACCAGCCAGAAATCCCAAATGCTGAGATTGAAAATCTTGAAGCTCAATCAAGCCCATACATGTACGAAGCCAGATTAATTTACCATTGTAAGAAAGGTTATGAACCAAAGGATCGCAGGACTACTACCTGCAGAGAAAACGGCTGGGACAATATAATCCCCTGTAGTGGTAAGCTTATGATGTTCATACTGTACATCAATTAAATTAAAGTCATGAAGGTTTTGAACTAGAACTGCAGGGATGGGTGGAGCCCTCTGTCATCCTGCTGCCTATCTCACCCCAATCCCTGTTGTGTACCATGGCAACATACGTACATTTGTTCTAGTCAATATTTTCCTCTCCAAAATACAGAGATAAAATGTGTATTGCCACGTAGTGGAGGAACCACATATACACCTTCTTCCCCGAATCGGGTCTCAATTGAAAAAACAGTGAGAGTTGACTGTGATCCAGGATACTGGACCATCCGTACACATGAGTCATCAGTCACCGTAACGTGCCAAGATAACGGACAGTGGTCATCGACACCTGGATGTGAAGGTATGCAGCACCTTGGACAGAGGAACGGATATGTATTACTGTGTGTTACCTTACAGGTACCGTATAATTCACATCAAGTCTGAATATGTTCATTCTCATTTCAGAGATCACTTGCAATGATCCACAAGACAGTCTTGTGGATTCTCCCAGACGTTGGAACATGGGAAGAGTGAGGGGAACTCAGAATTACAGATGTCGGAGGGGATATAAAGCTATGGCACGACAAGCAACATGCACAAAGACTGGCTGGACACCAAACCCCCTCTGTGAAGGTACACATATGGAGGTTATCTTTGGTTTCAGTTTGGCCAGATTCACTTTAAACCTGTCTGGTATAGTTTCTGCTTAAATAGTTGCCATAGGTTGTTAGGGTTAGGGTTGGGTCATATGTAAAAAATAAAAGGCTAATTTCAATATATTATGATATGTTGGATTGTTTAATAATTGTATTCATTGTCTTTCAGAGATTAGAATGTCTGACCTTTAAACCTGCCTGTTAGTTTAGTTTCTGTTTAAACCTGCCTGTTAGTTTAGTTTCTGTTTAAATTGTTGCCACTGATCATGATAGGTTTGTGGATTGTATCATAATTGTATTCATTGTCTTTCAGCGATTACATGTGACCAGCCAGAAATCCCAAATGCTGAGATTGAAAATCTTGAAGCTCAATCAAGCCCATACAAGTACGACGCCAGATTAATTTACCATTGTAAGAAAGGTTATGAACCAAAGGATCGCAGGACGACTACTACCTGCAGAGAAACCGGCTGGGACAATATAATCACCTGTAGTGGTAAGCTTATGATGTTCATACTGTACATCAATTCAATTAAAGTCATGAAGGTTTTGAACTAGAACTGCAGGGATGGGTGGAGCCCTCTGTCATCCTGCTGCCTATCTCACCCCAATCCCTGTTGTGTACCATGGCAACATACATACATTTGTTCTAGTCAATATTTTCCTCTCCGAAATACAGAGATAAAATGTGAATTGCCACATGGAAGAGGAACGACATATACATCTTCTTCCCCGAATCGGGTCTCAATTGAAAAAACAGTGAGAGTTGACTGTGCTCCAGGATACCGGACCATCGGCACACATGAGTCATCAGTCACCGTAACGTGCCAAGATGACGGACAGTGGTCATCGACACCTGGATGTGAAGGTATGCAGCACCTTGGACAGAGGAACGGATATGTATTACTGTGTGTTACCTTACAGGTACCGTATAATTCACATAAAGGCTGAACATGTTCACTCTCATTCCTGAGATCATTTGTGTGGTCACCTTGTGAATACTCCTTGCTATTGGCAGGGGCAAAACTCAGCAACTCATACATATAATGAGCAATATGTCAAATGCACAAAGGATGGCTGGGCTTATTGCAGTGCATGGAATTGAATTAGGAATGGTATCATGGAATGGAATGAGGAATGTGTTGTATACCATTCTCTATTCCGATCATTACAATGAGCCCTCAGATTACTGCCTCCAGTAGTTATACCAACTTATCTTTGGTTTCAGTTTGACCAGGTGACCTTTAAACCCGTCTAGTATAGTATTCCGCTTAAATTGTTGCCACTGATCATGATAGGTTTGTGGATTGTATCATAATTGTATTTATTGTCTTTCAGCGATTACATGTGACCAGCCAGAAATCCAAAATGCTGAGATTGAAAATCTTGAAGCTCAATCAAGCCCATACATGTACGACGCCAGATTAACTTACCATTGTAAGAAAGGTTATGAACCAAAGTATAGCAGGACTACTACTACCTGCAGAGAAAACGGCTGGGACAATATAATCCCCTGTAGTGGTAAGCTTATGATGTTCATACTGTACATCAATTCAATTAAAGTCATGAAGGTTTTGAACTAGAACTGCAAGGATGGGTGGAGCCCTCTGTCATCATGCTGCCTATCTCACCCCAATCCCTGTTGTGTACCATGGCAACATACGTACATTTGTTCTAGTCAATATTTTCCTCTCCGAAATACAGAGATAAAATGTGAATTGCTAACTAGAAGCGGAACCACATATACACCTTCCCCGAATCGGGTCTCAATTGAAAAAACAGTGAGAGTGGACTGTGACCCAGGATACCGGACCATCGGCACACATGAGTCATCAGTCACCGTAACGTGCCAAGATAACGGAGAGTGGTCATTGACACCTGGATGTGAAGGTATGCAGCACCTTGGACAGAGGAACGCATATGTATTACTGTGTGTTTACCTTACAGGTACCGTATAATTCACATCAAGTCTGAATATGTTCATTCTCATTTCAGAGATCACTTGCGATGATCCACAAGACAGACTTGTGGATTCTCACAGACAATGGAACATGGGAAGAGTGAGGGGAACTCAGAATTACAGTTGTCAGACGGGATATAAAGCTATGGCACAACAAGCCACATGCACAATGACTGGCTGGACACCAAACCCCCTCTGTGAAGGTACACATATGGAGGTTATCTTTGGTTTCAGTTTGGCCAGATTCACTTTAAACCTGTCTGGTATAGTTTCTGCTTAAATAGTTGCCATAGGTTGTTAGGGTTAGGGTTAGGGTCATATGTAAAAAATAAAAGGCTAATTTCAATATATTATGATATGTTGGATTGTTTAATAATTGTATTCATTGTCTTTCAGAGATTAGAATGTCTGACCTTTAAACCTGCCTGTTAGTTTAGTTTAGTTTAAACCTGCCTGTTAGTTTAGTTTCTGTTTAAATTGTTGCCACTGATCATGATAGGTTTGTGGATTGTATCATAATTGTATTCATTGTCTTTCAGCGATTACATGTGACCAGCCAGAAATCCCAAATGCTGAGATTGAAAATCTTGAAGCTCAATCAAGCCCATACATGTACGACGCCAGATTAACTTACCTTTGTAAGAAAGGTTATGAACCAAAGGATCGCAGGACTACTACTACCTGCAGAGAAAACGGCTGGGACAATATAATCACCTGTAGTGGTAAGCTTATGATGTTCATACTGTACATCAATTCAATTAAAGTCATGAAGGTTTTGAACTAGAACTGCAGGGATGGGTGGAGCCCTCTGTACCAGATAGTGGCCTTAGAGTATCCATTCACTGTCTTTGTTTTGATTGTACTGTGTACTGTTTCGCTGACTCTGCCATCTTTTGTGTCCATGTTTTCAGCAGAAATAGGGGCATGTCTAATACCCTCTTTGACAGATGGGTTTGGAGTCCAAGTGGCTATGAATTACTACTATTCCTGCGAAGAAGGATTCAAACCTTTCACTGAGGGCTGGTGGGGTACTGCCAGCTGTGCATCTGAAACCCCTGAAGTTAAATGCATTGGTAAGTCATGGGCGGAGTTAAGGGTCCCCTAGCAGATAGATTGTGTATTAAGGCCTAGTCTACACGTACATGGGTATTTTTGGAGACTGGGTTTTTTCTCCTTAATTAAAGAAATAATAAATCCCATCCACACAAGCACTGTTATAGAAAATATCTCTGTCCACAGAGAAGGCAAAAACAATTCTATGTATGAAACTATGTATGATGTCGATTTGAGTATGTAGTGCGTTCCCACAGATTTATGAAACACAGAATAAGATGTTCCTTTGTGCCAGGCACGTACAAGAGAGTGTGTGTGTGTGTGCGTGTGTGTCGTCTTGGTGGTGAGTGGTTCAGTCCGGGGGGGGGGGGGGGTAGGGGTTAGGTTTAATTTCGGACGCATTATCAGTAGTGTTCCTCCAGGTCATGGGGTGTTTCGGCCATCACACTATACACCCTCGCCAGAGGTGGCCAGCTCAGGGGGATCAGCCCCGAACTTGCGTCAATCCTAATTCGTCATGAGAATGGCTGACGTCTCATGAGACTATGCAAGGCAGGGGCGTCCTTTTCCCTGAGTCAGGCCTAAGCTGACCGCATACCTTCTGGTTGGCTACTTCGGGGCCCAGCAGGGATCTTTCCTTCTCATAAAAAGCCACTGGCTGCTTCTTTCGGTTGCTTCCGATGCAGCTTTGATGGCTGAACGCAGGCTTTGGCCTCTGATTCCCAGGTCTGTAAACAATCTGGTGGTAGATCTTGCCACAAACCCTCTGCACCCCACCTCCACTGGGCGGACTTCAGTGTTCCAGCCGCGGTGTTGTGCTTCGGCGGCGATCTCAGCATAGCGTAGATGTTTCCGCTCGTAAGCTTCATCCACTGCGTCCTCCCAGGGTACGGTTAGTTCAATGATGTACACTTTTTTTTAGAGAAGGGGACCAGAGAACCAAGTCAGGTCTCAGGGTGGTTATGGCGATCTCTTTAGGAAACACAAGCTGTCGTCCAATATCAGTCAGCATCTTCCAGTCGCGGGCCAACCGTAGCTGGCCTCGCTCAGATGGTGTCGAGCTGCTCCTGGTAACCTTTGCCCCCTCACGGACAAAGGTAATTGCCTGTTGGTGATTGGATGCTGATGGCGGTAGGGAGTTGGTGGCAGCTCGTTTGTCCTCCAGGGTGGATGCAAAGATCTTCAGGACTTGGTTGTGACGCCACGTGTAGCGTCCTTGGGCGAGACTAGTTTTGCATCCTGAAAGAATGTGCCTGAGGGTGGCTGGCGTGGAACAAAGGGCACACCCCGGGTCTTCACCATACCACTGGCCAAGGTTAACTGGTGTTGGAAGGACGTCGTATGTAGCTCTGATAATAAAGCTCAACTGCCTCGCTTCCATGGCCCACATGTCCTTCCAGCTAATCTTCCTCCTCTCCACACTGTCCCATCGCGTCCACTGTCCCTGCTTGGCAAGAGAGACTGCCTTGGCACATCTTCCAGCCTCCTCCTGATGGCGTACTTCCTCCACCACCATCTTCCTCCGTTCTGGTGCTGTGGCCTTACTCCAGCAGGGCGAGCAGCTGTTAGCCCGAAGCCTCCTCTTCCCTGCTGAACATACCCCACAATGTCAGCATGTTTGAGGGCTGCTGTTGCTTCCTCCACCGCTTTGGCTAGTGTCCATTTGCGCCCGGTTGCCAAGGTTGGTGCGTTGTTGCTCACCACTAAATCTCTGGATTCATTCAGTGTCATCTGGAGTCTTGTTTTTGCACACTTGAACTCCTCTGTGAGACTGGTGAGGGGCAGCTTGAGGATGCTATCTCCGTAGAGACCTATGGTGGTAAGGCATCGTGGAATTCCGAGCCATTTCTTGATGTAGCCTGTGACTCCTCTTTCCAACTTCTCTACGGTTGAGATTGGGACCTCATACACTGCGAGGGGCCACAGCATCCGTGGTAGGAGTCCAAACTGCAGGCACCAAGCCTTTAACTGTCCAGGTAGCTGTGTTTTGTCAATGGACTGCAGGCCACTGCTGATATCTTTGCGCAGTTGTAGCACCTGGTCTTTGTCCTTCAGGCTTGCATCCTACCACCTGCCAAGGCTTTTTACAGGTTGCTCAGACACTGTTGGGATTGGATCATCGCCGATGAAGAATTTCAGGTCAGAGAGCACTCCCTTCACAATTGAGATGCTTCGTGACTTGGATGGTTTGATCTTCATACGGGCCCAACTGATGTTCTCTTCCAGTTTTCTGAGCAGCCTCCTGATGCATGGGATGGTGGTGGTCAACGTTGTAATGTCGTCCATGTAAGCTCTGAGCGGAGGGAGACGCTGACCAGAGTCAATTCGCTGTCCGCCTACAACCCATTTTGAGGCTCGGATGATGACTTCCATTGCCATCACAAATGCCAGCAGTGAAATAGTCAGAGAACCTCCGGAAACGTAGAAGGAAGAAAGAACAAGCTAGAACACGGTTCTATAAGGATCCCTTCAAGTTCCTTAAAAGTATCTTCACAAAGGAAAAAAGTGGAGCTCTAAAAACAACAAAGACAGACCTGGAAAATCACCTGAAAGAAACACACTCTGACCCAAGGCGGCATGAACATCTGACCATTCCCTCTGATATCCCACCAATCGACCCACCCTGAACACCACATGCTGATCAGCCCTCCAACCTGGAAAGAGGTGGAAAACACAGTGCGTCGAGCAAGAACGGCATCAGCCCCGGGGCCAAACGGAGTCCCATACAAGGTGTATAAGAACGCATCAGATGTCCTGAGGTTTCTCTGGAGGCTCATGAGAACAGCATGGCAGAAGAAGATAATACCTAAAGCGTGGCGCAGGGCAGGTGGAGTCCTCATCCCAACGGAGAAGGATGCAGTCAACATCAGCCAATTCCGTCCAATCTCCCTACTAAACGTTGAGGGCAAAATCTTCTTTTGTGTCATTGCACAGAGGATGGCCGAGTATCTGAGAAGAAACAAATACATCGACACATCTGTACAGAAAGCAGGAATATCAGGATTCTCGGGGCGCTCAGAACATTTCAGCATGATCTGGCACCAGATCCAAACGGCAAAGGTGGAGAGACGGGACATTCACGTCGTCTTTCTGGACCTTGCCAATGCCTTTGGCTCTGTGCCCCACGAACTCCTGTGGTCTGCCTTCGACTTCTTCCACATACCGGACACCATCACAGCCCTGGTTAAATCCTACTTCCAAGACATGCAGTTCTGCGGATAGTAGCAATTGTCGATCACTCTGCCTAGGGGCTCGGGGCGCTCTCCATAGTACTCAGCCCCCGGCTTAGGGGCGTTGGTGAGCGGGTTGCCACAACACACACACACGTTCGCCTAGTATTTGACTGCCTGTAGCCACCATGTCACGAATGTAGCTTATTTTAATAAACTGGCCACATTTTGGGAATATACATGGTTACTTTCTCACCTGAAAACATAATAAAACGTAATAAAATGACATGTTAACACTTATAGAGCCAACATTACAACAGCTTTTAGTCCGTGGAGGTTTAACCTCAGTCCGCCACTGCATCTAAATGTTGTTCTTCTGCGCTCCTCTTTTGCAGCTGTTTCTTTTTTTATTGCACGCTCCCTGAATTTCCCGCCAATATATTTGATATTTGTATCAAACTGTGTGGGGAGTGTCAGATGAATAAGCCTAAGTCGTGACGTATTTCCGGGGCCAACGTTGGCTGAGGCGCTGTCTTCGAGATGCCGAAATAATAATAATAATTAATTATATTTATATAGCGCTTTTCCGAGGCTCAAATACCCTGACAATATGGAGAAAACGGTAAAGTGCTGTGTCCCTTGTTGTATGAATAGATCCGAGTCTAAAAAACGATTAAACTGTCATTCTACCGCTGTAGTTCACAGGTACTCCGGTGCGGAGAATTTCTGATTTGGCCTCGGAAATGGCTAAACGTCACTTTTGACGTCAGACTTAACAAGCGGATAGCTCAGTATTATAACAACTCAGGGTATTAAGTGAGGGGATTGAGCCCTGTATAGTCAACGCATCTGCAGAGAGACGTGGGAGACACAAGGCTGCTACAACACAATCTGCAAACTATCAAAGATTTAAAAAAAAAAAACTATCCTAAATGATCAAAGTTGTCTAGATGATCGTCGCCCCCATGATTAAATTGGGTGTGGATCTGTCTCCTTCCGTTTGTTGGAATGTCACATGCAATATCTCAGGCACCACTAGGACGATGTTGACCAAACTCGAGTGAATGGTTCGCCTTACCATAGAGATCTGGCATTAACAAAAGGTTGAAATATTGTGTGCCTGTGGCTTGCGTGACACTGAGGTACTACGCAATTCTCGGGTCCAAGTCTAGCTCACAACATTACTTCTTTTAAACTAGTGGCCAAATGCTTAATTGTGCATCTTTAATTAAGGTTAATTGAAAAAAGGGTACCAATATTTCTAATGTGATAATAAATTGTTCATCTGCATTTGTTGTATTGAAACCATACTAATTCTAATATGTCACTGTGGTTTATCTGTAGCCAAGTCACAGTGTGGGAAACTCCCCAACATTCCTCATGCAACATTTCCTCAAGAAAACGATGGCCCCTATCCAGATGGAACATCTATTCCATTCCAATGTGAGGATGGACACGAATCTGAAATCAATCCCAGCAAGATTACATGTAAGAATGGAGAGTGGGATTTACTACGATGCAAAGGTGTGTACTGTCTACTATTGTATTTCATTGTTGTTGTTGATTTTCTTGAGTTCTTGAGACATCGCTCTAACGTGTATGCTAAATGTGTACACTATGCTCTATGTTAGGTTGGGTTTCTCCTCCTGAAGCATCCGAAATTCAATGTGGCCCTCCACCTAAAGTTGGAAGTGCAATTGTTGAAAGGGTATATCAGAATATATATGATGATGGATCTGAAGTACAATATAAATGCCGCGATGAGTCTTTTACGATGGAGGGAACAAGCAAAATCACCTGCTCAAAAGGGAAATGGCCAGATCCCCCCAAATGCATACGTAAGTATTGATGAACCACAAACATATCACAGATCATTTTTTTCTTGTTATATACAATACAATCAGGGATTAAAGACTCTGCTTGGTAGTGAAGTAAATCAATCTCCTTCTTATAGACTAAGTAGGCATTAATGCACAACATGGTGTTTATTATCAGCCAATATCCGATGGACATGTGGGGATATCGGCTGTACTGCAGTATCGCCACATGCACATAGCAAACACTGATTTATTAGCCATATAATTAATCAAATCAACTGTTGGAATGTGGTCATTTTTTTAAACCCCCTGCCTACCAGCACACAGCAGCGGCCCCCAAACCCTCCCCCGGGAAGGCCCAGCCGCCCCACACACCTGACCCGTCCCACCACCAGCACACCGTAGACACAGTAGCGTCTCAGTAACGTCAGCCACAGTTTAACTCATGGTAATCTATTAGACCTGCTAGACAGTATGCGAAACCAGCACGTCTGCGAAGAGAGGCTAGCTTAAAGTAGCATAGTTTTATGCTTCGAGTCTATTTTCCTCGGTAGCAAGAGGCGTAGATAGAAATCCAGGCCGGCGGTAGCTATGGCTCAGTCCACCCAAATGTGTGGCTTGCCTCGGGCCCTAACCCAGACAAATGAATTAGAATGAGCTATTTAACAGACTTATTTTTTTTTTTTTAAGTATTTTTTTCTGAGTGGGGGTCCCACTCATATTTTTCATCTTATTTGACAGATACAGTGAAGATTTAGACAGGAAGGATGGGTGAGAGAGAGAGGAGGGATGACATGCAGGATATGTCCCCGGCCGGAATCGAACCGGGGACCCTGCGGTCACATGGTCAGCGCCTAACCCGCCACGCCACCCAAGCGCCCCAACAGACACTTTTAATTACAGGGACATTCCCCTGAGTAACTGAGGGCTTACTCAAAGGCACCCTAGTGGTGGTGTTTCAGGCAGGATTTAAACTCCCAACCTTCCAATCACCAGTCCAACTCACTATCCACTAGACCACCACTACGACACTAGAAATGTTTGTATACTCTGTATAGAATAGATTCAATGGTCCATTCTTCAATAGAATATACCTTTTTCTCGAATGACATTTCAGAACGCTTTGGTTCTCAGGACATTAACAGATTGTTGTTGTGTCTCCTTTCAGAACCCTGCACTGTCAAAGAAGCCGACATGGAGAAAAGGAACATTACATTAGCATATCCGAAGAAAACAAAAGAACACAAAATGCATGGTGATTTCATAACATTTAGCTGTGTTTTGGGAACATCCTTTATTGACGAAGGTCAGAAACGTCAGATGTGTAAAAACGGTGAAATTGATTTGCCCTCATGCCTGTAAAGCATCTTCAGATGACGGGAACTGATGATCACTGCTAGTGTTGGACAATTATGTAAATGAATAACCACTCTTAAGTTTGCACAAATGATTTGCTCTGGAATTGGTATAAACTGGGATTCAGTGATTTAAGAGTATGTATGAACTGAAATAAAGCACCCATGGTTTTGAGTTAATTAATCGCCTTATCAGCCTCTTCTTGCTATAGTACCTTGTACCTGTCTGCACAGCTCATTACTGTTACATGTACTGTGGAAGCTTATTATTATAAATCAAAACATTTCAGTTTACAGACCTATTTTTCTACAGCCTTTCATGTCACCACCACTTGCCGCAGACACAAAGCTCTTATTTCAAAGGATCCGAAGTCAGACGTCACTAACACAATTCGTCTCAAGAAAGTCTTTTATCGGGATTGTTTGCCAAAATATTGTTTCCATTTGATTAAGTAAATGGCACCATGTGTCTGCAAAACCTCAGTGCATGCATCTAATCAGAGCTAGAACAGCAGGCATATTAAATATAGACGGTAATTCATTCATTAAAATACTTTATTATGTACATGGTTAGATACGAATGAAAAGAAAAATCAATCAATTATGTACAACAATCTTGAAAAAATACCACCCCCCATTGTATGTTACATTACAAAAGCATCTGCCACCATCTGAATAGCTCGAAGAGGGTCCACTATGTCTTTCAACTTGTCCTTTCTGAGAACCCAGTCAGGTGCAAATCAGAAAAGAGAAAAAAAATGGACACATCAACAGTTACTAAAGAAACAAAGAGTTCACTTAAACTATATATATATATATATATATATATATACAGTATATATATTATATATATACATATACACACACACACACTCAACGGCCACTTTATTAGGCACACCTTTTCAACTGCTCGTTAACGCAAATATCTGCCAATCCTGTGGCAACAACTTCAGTGTTTCCCCTACCATTGCCTTGGGGGGGTAACCACCCGCCCCCCCAAGAAAGAGGAATTACTACAGACGTAGACACAAAACATCTGACAAGCAGGCTAAAATGTTCCCTTTTTTTAAACGCACCCAACCTGAATCTGGCGAGTGGCAAGCCCATAGGCTCGTTGGTAACGTTAGTCCACCAGTAGTATCGCATAGCCAGACCTATCTCCGCACTTCACATAGCCAGATCTATCTCTCCACACTTCACATAGCCGGACCTATCTCTCCACACTTCACATAGCCAGATCTATCTCTCCACACTTCACATAGCCAGATCTATCTCTCCACACTTCACATAGCCAGATCTATCTCTCCACACTTCACATAGCCAGATCTATCTCTCCACACTTCACATAGCCAGATCTATCTCTCCACACTTCACATAGCCAGACCTATCTCTCCACACTTCACATAGCCAGATCTATCTCTCCACACTTCACATAGCCAGACCTATCTCTCCACACTTCACATAGCCAGATCTATCTCTCCACACTTCACATAGCCAGATCTATCTCTCCACACTTCACATAGCCAGATCTATATCTCCACACTTCACATAGCCAGACCTATCTCTCCACACTTCACATAGCCAGATCTATATCTCCACACTTCACATAGCCAGACCTATCTCTCCACACTTCACATAGCCAGATCTATATCTCCACACTTCACATAGCCAGATCTATATCTCCACACTTCACATAGCCAGACCTATCTCTCCACACTTCACATAGCCAGATATATCTCTCCACACTTCACATAGACAGATATATCTCTCCACACTTCACATAGCCAGACCTATCTCTCCACACTTCACATAGCCAGACCTATCTCTCCACACTTCACATAGACAGATCTATCTCTCCACACTTCGTTTCGCGCTGTGCCGCGCTGGAGAATAATAATGGATGATGTAACTGTCATAGTAAATAATCCATTTTCTTATTTTCTTAAATGTAAAAAGATAACATATAGAAATGTACATGTTATTATTATATGTAAGGAAATTGTTATTGTTGTACAATTATTGTTTTATTTTGTTTATCTAAACTTTGTTATTGTGAGGTGTTGACGACACCTCACTGTTCATGTACTGTGGTCACGCGATAAAACTAGATGCGCATAGATTAACAGAAGCTGAACGTGAAAGGTTTTCCGTCACTGTCTGAAGATAAGTCTGAAGTTTAAGTATTAGTGAAGTCTGTATTTAACTATTCTAGCTACTCCTGAGGTTCTGAATAGAAGGCGCACACACCAGTGGCGTGTCCAGACCTTTTTCACTGGGGTGGCCCAGGTGGGGCACCTTGTTATGCATGGGTGGCACAATTTTGAGAATTTAACACTTAATTCCCTGCATTCTGGTGAATTTGTACACACCATTTTGTGCTTTTTATTACCATTTCTGTCTCCACTCCCCATTGTATACTTTAATTGGGCTACTAAGGTCATGTTCTTACATGAAAATCTGAATCATGACCCAGAGCAAGCGGATAAGTTTGCAACATTGTTGCATAAATTATTTCTGATTTGCGTTCTCACAGCCCTTTATGTAAACAAAGTAACATAGGCAATTGAAGCAACAGATGTGGTAGTTGATTGGTCAGGAAAATAGAAAACTGCCCGTTCGTCCCGCTCTTATCCAGATCAACACGCATGCACTGTTGTTTTCCTATGGACAGCCTCGATGCGTCGTTTCTAACCGGAGCGAAACCACCCTTTTCAAGCGCCGGAGCATGTGTTGGTTGTTTGCTCCGGGAGTGACTTCGAATGCGCGTTCTCACAGCTCCAAACAACGCAGAGCAAAGCGAATTTCATCCTAAACTCTGATTCCAAGTGAAGCAAATGTTCTAGTGAGAACACACCCTAAAATAACAATCCCTGTTTAAAAGTCCCAGTGCTACCAATCACAACACAACAGAGTGGCTCCATACAAATGTAATATTAAACTCAGATGTTTTTTATTCTTTAAACAAACCAGCATATGTTGTACACTATAACATGCAGGCACTCCAATTGTAACACAAAACAAAACAAAAAACACTGTACACTGTACAGGTACAAGGAAAAACAATAATTCTTAAACATATGTTACATTAACATAAAAAACTAGCTGCCTCTCCTTTCTTTTTCTTACAATTTTTTCTAATTGCTTCTCTTAACTGTAAAGTTTCAAGTTTCCTGTACAATTTACTCAAGTCAACAGAAGGTGACTGGAGTAAGTCAGAAAGGAGCTTTGTGTTTCCAAACAGTTTTCTGAAGGTTGCAAGGAGGCCAATGAAGGTCAGGTCAATCTGTGCAAGCAAACCTCGAGCATCAATGGATCTGTCTCTATGATTTTCTGTGCATATATCTTGAAGAACACGCAACACGGCTGGTAACCTATCCATCAAGTTCCTGCAAGCCAATGCTCTACATGCCCATCTTGTGTCACTTAGTTTTACCAACTCCCTGGCCTGGCCACCATACATCTCTTTTTGAACACCAAGCCATTTCTGGTGCACATAAGATCCAGACATGTACACATAGATCTTCTCAAGACGCGAGAAGAAGCAATCAGCCTCTGGGACTGACTTTACAGTGTCAACTAAGACCAGGTTCAGACAGTGCGCATTACAGTGTACATAAAACGCATGCTTGGCCTCTGCCTTAATTCTGGCTGCCACACCCGAGTGTTTGCCACTCATCACTGAGGCCCCATCATAGCCTTGCCCAACCAGATTAGACTTGTAGTCGAGGCCATAGTTTTCTAAAGACTGGATGATCATGTCACTAAGCCCCTTAGCATCTAGATGTTGGGCATGTTTGAAATCCAGAAAACTTTCATGGACAGCCCCGTTGTAATAATATCGAACAACCAATGAGAGCTGCTCCTTCTTTTGCAGATCTTTGGTTTCATCAGCAATCACAGAAAAAAACTCACTCTTCTTCACTTCTGCCACAATAGAATCACGCACCATACCAGCTAGGCACTGCAGAATTTCATTCTGGATGGTATTGCTGGTGTATTTTGCATTACCTTGTGCCTTCATTTTGTTGGCTACCAAAGGATTGTGTTTAGCAATCATTTCAAGAATTTCTAAGAAATTCCCTTTGTGCTCTTCAGAGTCACTGTGACCTCTTTGGGCTATATTCTGAGTTGCAGTCAAACGCAATACATCTGCAACTGTTTTTATGTAGCTGCGATTCTCTTGCACTTTTTTTCTGTATTCTTTGTTAATCAGGTCTACTATGGAAGCATCTGTAAGTGCTGCCCTCTTGTACTCATTCAAAGCAAACATGGCATTAGTGTGACACTCAGATTTCTCATGCTGCTTGAAGCCACCATCTTTGAACATTGCTTTCTTCCAATTAGAAAAACCTGATTCTGACGTGAAAACAGACTGTGGTGCACTAGGCAGGGAAAAGTGTCTGCAAGGATAACAGTAGGCTGAATCTCGGCTTGGTGAGTATTCAAGCCATGAATGCAGCTGATACCACGGCGGATTGAACGACCTCCTCTTCTCACCTTGGACAGTCTTGGGAAAAATCTTTAGCCGAGGTTGAGTGGGACCTTCTGCTCTTGACTGTGAAATATCTGTGACAAAAGCCTGAGAATCAGATCCTGCCTTCAAGTCTCTGAGACAGAAGTACTCATTGGTGCATTAATACATAGATTAAAGAATTGAAGTAGTACAATATATTAAGCGGGCTACAGTATATTTAATATGAACAATTACATATTAAGGCTTACCAGGAGGTCCACGTGGGGCAGCAAGGCCTGCCACATCACTGTCCCCACAGGAAAATGCAGGGCCTGCAGGTACTGATGGCTGGTCCTCGTTGTCAGTATCATAGTCTGAGACTGAGAGTGGCTGACTAGACACACCTAAAGCAATGCAGGAATTGTAATAGTTGTATCAATTTAATAGTAGTAGTAATAGTAATAGTAGTAATAGTTGTATTCATAACAACCTGAAAGCAGAGAAGTAGATGGCTTATATTGTATGTATTGTATACTGTACAACATACCCTGATGTGCAGGTGAAGCTGATGTGCAGCCTTCATCATCAGTATCCTTGTTTGACTCTACAAAATCACAGAAATGGTCATCATAATGACAAAATCAGCCTTTTTTGTA
Organism: Nansenia antarctica; assembly: GCF_963989245.1. NCBI lineage: Eukaryota > Metazoa > Chordata > Actinopteri > Argentiniformes > Microstomatidae > Nansenia > Nansenia antarctica. Next base: position 9,454,783 of record NC_137677.1, on the reverse strand, counting down.
AGTAGGCCGATGTTAGCTACCAAACTCAAATGAATACAATATGAATACCCCTACAGGCTTAATCGACAAGATTCGGCTTTAGTTTAAATGTATAGCAATTAATCACAATGTTACATTATCACGGTTATCAAATAAGTGCTTACTAAAAATACATCTGGAGCTATCAGAATGTTACATACATACCCATGTGTACAGCAGAAGCTGGAGGCACTGTGGGCTAACTGGGTCTACATCCTCCAGCTGGCTCTCATCCTCTGACTGACTAACATTAGCTCTGGCTTCTCTGTCCTGCTGCTCTGTCCTTTTGGGGTTTTTTCTTTGGAAGAAACCCTGAATGCTCTGATTTCTTTTCATACTGTAACATTAACCATCACATAACACATGTCACTTTATAACTTGCACAATACACAAACAAAACATACTCAAGCATTCAAATGTATATAGCTGACGTTACCTAGCCTATAGCCTAACGTTAGCATTAGCTAGCATTTCGACGACAGGTTTACTAGCAAGCTGAGATCGGATGATGAGAGACCAGAGTAGCCTACTACAAAATATAATGTTACAGCTAAAACGTTTTAACCACTAGCACAACACCGTAGCCTATATGTAGCTATGCAAAAGTCTAACCATTAATGGTACTCACATTTCTTCAGGAGCGCCAAGACCAGCACACCTCACCGCTGATCAAAAAGGTGTTCTGTTCGAAAAGTTTGTCTCGTGGTGCGAAGTGGCCTCTGCTCTGAGTGACTAGGCAGATAGCCAATCAATCAGGGTGGCACCTAGGGTGGCCAATCAGATTTCAGGGGTGGCACGGGCCACCCCTGGCCCCCCCCCTGGACACGCCCCTGGCACACACACGGTATGTTGTTGTTTTGTTTGTTACTGTTTGACTGTGCATTTTGATTTGCCGTTTTCTCAAGTGATTTCTCACGTGTATGTGATGTCGGAACGCCATGCTAGCTAGAGAGGTGGCTAGTATGTTGAGTGGGTAGCCGACTCGACGTAGCCTCATTTTGGTTTCAATGTGTAATTAATACTTTATTTCACATTGCAGTTTTTCCACGGTGTTTGTGTGTACGGTGTCTGGACACACAAAATAAAGAACATCAGTATCAGAATCATGGGTTGCTTGTCTAACAGAAGAACACCTTCGGGAGCAGTTATAGATGCACTTGATTATTTTACTTAAAGTAGACATACAATCTTTCTTATTCTGCTAGATTTGGGCTTTATGGTAATACCATAATGGCATATTCACAGTACATGGACAGTGGATTGAAGCATTGGAAAAAACATTTTTATAGTTGGACATGATTTTTTTTCAGGTGAGAGAGTATTGTCAAAATAAAATTATCTGACTGCATTGCCCACAGCAATCCAAAATGTTATAATATGATATAACATTATAATTATGTTATAAATTGATATGGATCAATGTATACCTCTTATTAGATTATAAATACTCTGGTTATTATGTTTGCCTTTTGGTTGACAGCAAAAGAGGGAGAGAGGAGGATAGAGAGGGAGAGAAGGAGAGAGAGCAGGATGGTGTCGGCACACCAGAGAGAGAGAGCAAGAACCAGGTGAGAAAGTGGACAGGTAGTCAAGACCACATAAGTAAGTAGTCTTGTGAACCGATGGTTCTCCAGCCTAATGGCCCATAGGGCAGGAGCCTATCTCCTGTTTCCGTAGCGTGAGGCGGCTTAATGTACAAGTTAGTACACCCCTGGACATGACGCTGGTATGTCGCAGGGTCTTACCCCCTGGGGGGGGGGGGGGGGGGTCCATGCCACAGTCCATGCCACCCCCCCAAGGCAGCAAACCTAGGGGAAACACTGTAATACATTTAATAATAATAATAATAATAATAATAACTTGAATTTATATTGCGCCTTTCAGGGGACCCAAGGTCGCTTTACAGAGAAACAGAAAAGTCAGATGAACAGACAGCCGGACAAAACAAATAGTTCAGGATACGGCTCGTGCCGAGCCGTACCGGGCTGGTCAATGGAAAAGAGCCAATAGATTCATAGATATCAAAATGCAGCATACTGTAGTAAGGCACTTCATCATGAAGACTACCTATCCATCCACAACCTACTAAAATGACATTAATGGCAGCTGCTGGACTGAAAAAAACAGGTGTAGTGCTGAGGCACAAATATGTACATTTCAAGCCTGCAAACTGCGACACTTTAAATACATGTGCAATAACACTATTGTGCAATATGACAACCCTAGTCGTCTATCTGTACAGTATAGTATAGTGGATAGTGTACATAGCCTTTATGTATGTAAACCAGCTCCTTCCCTTCTTGTGATTTTTTTTAAAGTTTTTTTTTTTTCTTTCCGAACACCAGGGGAGCCACCCCTCCTAAATTTCGTTGTTTGGTACCTGTACTGTAGCAATTACAATAAAGACCATTCATTCATTCATTCATTCATTCATTAAGTAGCATTTGAATGCTGAGCATGTGTAAAGTGAGTGTCTATCACATGCAAAAACATGAAACTGATGACTTACAATGTAATGACACATAATGGGTGTGTGCCTTACTGAGAAACAGGGGGACGAGATCAGATACAGTACTTCTGTTATTCATGGGAAGTTCAGTTAATTTAATTTGGTGTTGTATGAAAGCAGTCTACAAGGAGTGCTTCTGCAGTTTATCTTCAAATGGACTTTCCTTTTACAAATATAACATATTTGACTGCTTAGTCCACTGCTGCAAATGATTACCAGACATTTGCTGAGCAAGTGAACCTTCTACTCTGGAAGATCAATACTAGAAGACAAACAAGTCAGATTCAGACATTGCTAGGGACAAACATCCTACCATAACAGCACAGTACGGCACAATACAGTTAATGGACAATTCATTCACTTTCCAAATAGTAGACTTCTTTGTAGAAGTGGAATGGAGTAGATACATTAAAAAAATTACAGCACATAAATACTGTGAATCTATTTAGAAATCAATATCATAAATCAATCAAAATTATAAGATAAAGACACAAGAGTAAGGGTCAAACTGTATAGACATTCTGCCTGTGTTATTTGTAGCCTTTGTGTTCTAAACCCATTATTTTCAAATGTTGTCAATGTAATACTAGTTAAATAAATGGGTTCAGATTCCTAAATAAACACTAAATAAAGTTTCAGAATAGTCTTGGAAATAGTGCCCAGTTGATTATGGCTGTATAACTGTATTTGAGTGTGCAAATGTCAGGAAATGAATGATCACCAATTCTTATCAGCGTCTTGTTGCCAGATCAAAGTTTGTCTTTCAACACACTCACTGCATTTGGTAACCTCTGTCTCATCTATTTACCATGTGATGTAGTGTGGTCAATTCCCGTAAACCCTCCCTCAAGTCCAAGTCCACAGATATACCCTACAATACAGACAATACATGTCGTTGTACTTACTGGAATCAGGTCTGATTTTATCGTTCAAAAATAATTTTGCTGGCTGTTGCGTTGCCATTGAGAGGACAGTGACTTGAGAGGACTCCACTCAGACATTTCTCACTTGTGCCTGAGGGTGATGCAGCTATAATGCAGGTGATAACACGAAGCTCCATCCTTGCGCTATGGGTGTGTACACTCACCTTTGTTAGAGGCCAAGGTAAGATCCCTCTGCCTGACTAATATTCTAGGCATAGAAAGATATATTTGTGTTTGTGTTGTGTAATAATAATAATAATAATAATAATAATAACACTCATGGGTTAACTCAAGGAATCACCTTGAAATTGTTTGATGTTTTTATATCACATTTGTCACCAAATAATTATCTGAAACATGCAGTACTGGCAGGCTATGGTTCCACAGCCATGTGTGCATTATGCAACAGATATTTCTTACACTTTCTGTTTCTAGCATACACATGTGACTGGTAGTTTTTTCCTCTTTCTCTGTGTTCCACAGAGAGATGTACACGCGACAATTTTGTTAAGTCCGACTTGTTTAATGACCATGTTGAGGAAACCAGGCTAGATGAAAGCTACCCTCATGACGATACAGTGCGACTGCACTGCAAGATCGGCTATACAGGTCTTTACAGAATCACATGCTCTAATGGTACATGGACAGGCCGTGGTCGGAAGTGTGAAGGTGAGTCTAACTTTCAAACACGAAAACAGCTCAATTTCATATATGATATTGTCAAGAGTTCATCTCATTCTATTTGGTGTGACATGGTCTTCAGACAACATAGTTCGAAACTAATAAACATCTATACAGTTCTCCGCCTTTGTAATTGTTCCTTTTGGAGATTACTGCAACTCTCTGCCACGACTGTTGATTATGTTGTGATGGCTAAGTATGATTGATTTTCTGATGATTGAAGTCTACTCTAGACGATAGGTGTGTCCCAATAGTCTGTCCTCTATACCTTGTATCCTCCTGCCCCTTTTTTGTCCCACCACTATAATAACATATATATATATATATATATATATTATATATATCTATATATATATATATATATATATATATATATATATATATATATCTATATATATATATATAGCTGACGCTTTAATCCAAAGCGTCATTGCAGTGAGTGCATACATTTTTCAGTATATGGTGCGGGGGCAACATTGTTTTTGTTTTCTTACTTTGTTCTTTATTTTATTTGATTGTGTTACCAATAATGTAATTGGCATACAGTACATTGTACTCTCATTGCACATTGCAGAATCTTTTTTCTCAGCCATTCCCACCTTTCTCTGTAAAACTGTCTTTCTTGATTTCCTATATACGTTTATATTTTACTATGGTATATGGTTCCTAAAACATAGAACAATAATAACCTAAAAAAATAAAATAATAATAATAATAACGTAACTCACATGATAACTTTCCTCTCTCAAAATAATGTTTTGGAGAAGCTCTAAAGTTCCTTAGATATTGTGTCCAATGCTTTTTGAGAAGGAAGCGAGGAGAGCATGCAAGGAATAAAAAAAACTGTGAGATCATTCTTTTTTAGATTCATTCATATTGACTTTATGACCTTTCAAAGCTTGACTATTGAGAGGGCACTGGTTAATTATCTGTATTGAAAACTAATTATCTGTATTGTTTTCAGCAAAGTCATGTGGCCATCCAGGAGACTCATCATTTGCGGACTTCCGTCTTGCCGAAGGAGAGGATTACGTATTTGGGTCTAAAGTTGTTTACACATGCAGAACAGGGTAGGGATGCTTCTGTTCAATGTTCATGGTCAAATAACTTCATTAACATATTATTCATTCAAATATGGATGTATTTACAGTGCCCTGCTAATGGGACAGTGTTTTTTTAATTTATTATTATTCTTTCGGCTCTACTACTTTGAATGGTATTTCTGTACATGGTTGTACATTGGTTTCTGTACTGTTCCACCCAATGGTGTGACTACTTGTCCTAGATTAGGTTTTCACAGTCAGCTCAACTCTCCTTTGCATCAGATCCTCCAAGGAACAGTGTTGAGGATGGACATTATTACAAAGAAGTGTGAAACTGAAATAAGCACAACAGCATCCATCAGTATACAATAGCTTACTCAAGCTGGTTACAGTTAGCCGAACTTATTCGCTATTCTGTCAGTGACGTTAAGGTCAAAAGTATAATTTTCTTGAAAAGAATAATTCAATGTACAGTACAGGCCAAACGTTTGGACACACCTTCTCATTCAATGTGTTTCCTTTATTTTCATGACTATTTACATTGTAGATTATCACTGAAGGCATCAAAACTATGAATGAACACATGTGGAATGATGTACTTAACAAAAAAGTGTGAAATAACTCTAAATATGTCTTATATTTTAGATTCCTCAAAGTAGCCACCCTTTGCTTTTTTGTTGTTAATAAAATATTTTAGTTGTTGTTGTTAATAACATATATAATAATAATATTTTAAAATATATATATATATATAATAACATATTATTATTAACACATATCATATTTAATATTATTATAATATATGTTATTAACAACAAAAAAGCAAAGGGTGGCTACTTTGAGGAATCTAAAATATAAGACATATTTAGAGTTATTTCACACTTTATTGTTAAATACATAATTCCTATGTGTTCATTCATAGCTTTGATGCCTTCAGTGAGAATCTACAATGTAAATAGTCATGAAAATAAAGGAAACGCATTGAATGAGAAGGTGTGTCCAAACTTTTGGCCTGTACTGTACGTATAAAATGAACCAATCGGGTAAGTATTACATAGAACATCGTATTTATGCTAATTAGTCTCGTATCAAAAGAAATAGCTTGAAGTGAACGCCACTACCACAATGTGCAGTCGCACATGCTATCAAAACTGTACAAGCTGTAGCGAGTATGTCAAAAATAAATACTTACAACAAGGGACGGTAGTTTAACTTACTGATATTGCCACTCAAAGAAGGGCTAGAAACTATACGATGGTTAACGAGGGTGCCTGAATATTGCTGCTCTTTCTTGGACTGCATTCGTAAATTCGCTCTGAGAGCGCCGGAGCGCACACTGGGTTCAACGTCATAAAGAGAACAAGTAATTTGATTGGACGAGAGGCATTCCACGAGTGCTGATGAGATTTCCAGAGCAAATTTACGAACGCAGCCTTGTTGTCACTGAAAACAGGAAGTGCAAAGTAGGAAGTAGCACCAAACGAACACTACTAGATGACCCAGGGAAAGATTGTAAAGATTAAACAACTATGCCCCCTAGTGGCAGAGGAAAGGAAATAATACATGGAAACCGTTCCATTACAGTTTCACCATTCAGAAATGACAATACTTTTTTATGCATAGTCCCCCTGTTTCATGGTATTGGGACATCAGGATCAAATGTCCAAATGAATCACTCATGTTAAGTATTTGGTGGACAATCAAATTGCATGTGAGTCTTTGTTCCAGTAATTCTTCCATTTCTTCCATTTCACTCCATTGTGTTCACCTCAGTCACATCATGGTGTCTAGGACTGACCATCGGAACTGCCTGGACCGAGGGTGGGACAATGCTATCCCTGTGTGTGAGGGTAAGACGTACACATAGAATAGACTCCCAACACATTGGCATCCAAGCCTACTTATACAGTATAGTGAGTAGAATGCTCAGGTAAATTATTTGAAGGCTAGGTTTTTAACTCTTTTGATAATGGTTTTCCTGCCAATGCCTTCATTCATATGTTGAAGCGGTATTGCAGAAAAGTGTTTACAACATGTGAGTCAATTACTATTATTGCTTACAACATGTGAGTTAATTCCATTGTTTGCTTTTCCCAGCACAGAGATGCCCAAGTCTTAACATGCATGGAGATGACAACATGAATATCTATGGAAATGGTGATGAGGCATCCTATGGTAATGTGATCCAATTTGATTGCCGCAATAATATGGTTCTCAAAGGACCATCTGACATCTACTGTACGGACCAAGGGCAGTGGAATAGCGAAGCCCCAAAATGTATAGGTAAAGGATTTTGTTTTAATTGGTTAATTCCTTTTGTATTTGTAGTAGCGATCTCAACTTGTATACTGTATCTGGTGTGTTCTCTTTGATCAAAGTAATATTATACTGTATCCATTAACACAATGCATGTTATCTATGTCACAATTAAGTTGGGTTTAGTACAAAGACCTACATCATCAAGGATATAACACAATAAAATCCAAGACTTATTTCCACTGTGGTCCTCTTAAAGCAATTGGCTATGATTGACAATGAAATGAATGACAGTATGGCAAGTGAAAGAGATAACCAACTCAAACGTTTCAATATTAGTATTTATATTATTGTTGTTGTTATTATAAACATATTTTATTTCTGTGTTCTTCAACAGAGATCGAATGTGAAAGCCCAAATATAAAGAATGGCACAGTAACTGACAATGAAGGTCTAAAATATAAGGAGAATGACTTTCTTGGTTACGAATGTGCTAGAAAGTATAGGCCGGCTGGAAGGGCCTCTCGGTGTGGAAGAACAGGCAATCGAGCAGTCTGGAGTCCAACACCTGAGTGTGAAGGTAAGGAGGTGACTCCTCTGACCCCTCTATCATCACACTGTCGATCCAACCCAAACCCCTTTTGTGTACCATGGCAACATACTTACATGTGCTCTTTTCAATATTTTCCTCTCTAAAATACAGAGGTTAGATGTGAATTGTATTTGCCAGCTACACACGGAACGAAATATACACCTCCTTACAAGTCTCGGTTCTTACCTGATGAACAACTGAACGTGGACTGTGAATTGGATTACTGGAACAAAGAGTCACATCAGTCACAAGAGATCATAACATGCAAAGAGACCGGACTGTGGTCAATGAGACCTGAATGTGAAGGTATAGATGCACCATGGACAGAGGAAAGCAGAAGTATTACTGTGTGTTACCTTACAGGTACCGTATAATTCACATCAAGTCTGAATATGTTCATTCTCATTTCAGAGATCACTTGCAATGATCCACAAGACAGTTCTGTGTATTCTCCCAGACGTTGGAACATGGGAAGAGTGAGGGGAACTCAGTATTACAGTTGTCGGACGGGATATAAAGCTATGGCACGACAAGCAACATGCACAAAGACTGGCTGGACACCAAACCCCCTCTGTGAAGGTACACATATGGAGGTTATCTTTGGTTTCAGTTTGGCCAGATTCACTTTAAACCTGTCTGGTATAGTTTCTGCTTAAATAGTTGCCATAGGTTGTTAGGGTCATATGTAAAAAATAAAAGGCTAATTTCAATACATCATCATATGATGCATTGAAATATCATATAATATCATATCATATACAGTTTATCTCAAAAGTGCGTACACCCTTTAGATTTTTGCAAATATTCTGTCATATCCTTTCAGGGGATAACACTATCTTAATGAAACTTTGATATAACTTAAAGTAGTCAGTGTGCTGCTTGAATAACAGTATAGATTTATTGTCCATTGAAAATTACTCAGTACACAGCTGTTAATGTCTAAACAGCTGGCAACAAAAGTGAGTACACCCCATAGTGAACATGTCTAAATTGTGCCCAAAGTGTCAATATTTTGTGTGACCACCATTGTTATCTAGCACTGCTTTAACCCTCCTGGGCATAGAATTCACCAGAGCTGCACAGGTTGCTTCTGGAATCTTCTTCCACTCCTCCATGACGACATCACGGAGCCCACAGATGTTGGACACCTTGCACTCCTCCACCTTCCTCTTGAGGATGCCCCACATGTGCTCAATTGGGTTTAGGTCTGGAGACATACTTGGCCAGTCCATCACCTTAACCTTCAGCTTCTTCAGCAAGGCCGTTGTCATCTTGGAGGTGTGTTTAGGGTCATTATCATATTGGAAAACTGCCCTACGGCCCAGTTTCCGAAGAGAGGGGATCATGCTCTGCTGCAGGAAGTCACAGTATATATTGGAATTCATGTGTCCCTCAATGAAATGCAGCTCCCCAGTGCCGGCAGCACTCATGCAGCCCCAGACCATGATGCTGCCACCACCATGCTTGACTGTAGGCAAAACACATTTGTCTTGGTACTCCTCACCAGGGTGCTGCCACACACGCCGGACACCATCTGACCCATACAGGTTTATTTTGGTCTCATCAGACCACAGGACATGGTTCCAGTAACTCATGTTCTTGGATTCATTGTCTTCAGCAAACTGTTTGCGGGCTTTCTTATGCATCGGTTTCAGAAGAGGCTTCTGTCTGGGGCGACGGCCATACAAACCGATTTGATGCAGTGTGCGGCGTATGGTCTAGGCACTGACAGGCTGACATCCCACTTCTGCAACCTCTGCAGCAATGCTGGAAGCACTCGCACATCTATTTTTGGAAACCAACCTCTGGATATGACGCTGAGCACATGGACTCAACTTCTTTGGTCGACCCTGGCGAGGCCTGTTCCGAGTGGAACCTGTCCTGGAAAACCGCTGTATGATCTTAGCCACTGTGCTGCAACTCATTTTCAGGGTGTTGGCAATCTTCTTATAGCCAAGGCCATCTTTGTGAAGCGCAATAATCCTTTTTTTCAGCCGCTCAGAGAGTTCCTTGCCATGAGGTGCCATGTTGTCCAGCATTCAGAGAGAATTGTGCCCAAAACACCAAATTTAACAGCCCTGCTTATCATTTACACCTGAATCCTTGTAACACTAACGAGTCACATGACACCAGGGCGGGAAAACAACATCATTGGGCACAATTAGGACATGTTCACTATGGGGTGTACTCACTTTTGTTGCCAGCTGTTTAGACATTAACAGCTGTGTACTGAGTAATTTTCAAAGGACAATAAATCTATACTGTTATTCAAGCAGCACACTGACTACTTTAAGTTATATCAAAGTTTCAGTAGGATAATGTTATCCCCTGAAAGGATATAACAGAATATTTGCAAAAATCTAAAGGGTGTACTCACTTTTGAGATATACTGTATATGATATATTATATGATCATGATATGTTGGATTGTTTAATACGGTAATTGTATTCATTGTCTTTCAGAGATTAGAATGTCTGACCTTTAAACCTGCCTGTTAGTTTAGTTTCTGTTTAAATTGCCTGTTAGTTTAGTTTCTGTTTACCGTAAATTGTTTCCACTGATCATGATAGGTTTGTGGATTGTATCATAATTGTATTCATTGTCTTTCAGCGATTACATGTGACCAGCCAGAAATCCCAAATGCTGAGATTGAAAATCTTGAAGCTCAATCAAGCCCATACATGTACGAAGCCAGATTAATTTACCATTGTAAGAAAGGTTATGAACCAAAGGATCGCAGGACGACTACTACCTGCAGAGAAAACGGCTGGGACAATATAATCCCCTGTAGTGGTAAGCTTATGATGTTCATACTGTACATCAATTCAATTAAATTCATGAAGGTTTTGAACTAGAACTGCAGGGATGGGTGGAGCCCTCTGTCATCCTGCTGCCTATCTCACCCCAATCCCTGTTGTGTACCATGGCAACATACGTACATTTGTTCTAGTCAATATTTTCCTCTCCGAAATACAGAGATAAAATGTGTATTGCCACGTGGTGGACGAACCACATATACACCTTCTTCCCCGAATCGGGTCTCAATTGAAAAAACAGTGAGAGTTGACTGTGCTCCAGGATACTGGACCATCAGTACACATGAGTCATCAGTCACCGTAACGTGCCAAGATGACGGACAGTGGTCATCGACACCTGGATGTGAAGGTATGCAGCACCTTGGACAGAGGAACGGATATGTATTACTGTGTGTTACCTTACAGGTACCGTATAATTCACATCAAGTCTGAATATGTTCATTCTCATTTCAGAGATCACTTGCGATGATCCACAAGACAGTCTTGTGGATTCTCCCAGACGTTGGAACATGGGAAGAGTGAGGGGAACTCAGAATTACAGTTGTCGGAGGGGATATAAAGCTATGGCACAACAAGCCACATGCACAAAGACTGGCTGGACACCAAACCCCCTCTGTGAAGGTACACATATGGAGGTTATCTTTGGTTTCAGTTTGGCCAGATTCACTTTAAACCTGTCTGGTATAGTTTCTGCTTAAATTGTTGCCATAGGTTGTTAGGGTTAGGGTTAGGGTCATATGTAAAAAATAAAAGGCTCAAACGTATGATGTATTGAAATATCATATCATATCATATCATATATTCAGGGGTGCAAACCTGTCACCTTTCTGCTAAATTAGCCGTTTTTACCTCAAAATAGGTCATCCATGTGAATCGTGTAGATCTGCAAAATATTTTTATTTGGGGGGGGGGGGGAGTCTAAGTTTCATCCAAGTCACATGATGAACAAGCTAACTAATCTTCCTGTCTGCTAAACTCCATCACTGTTGAAATAACCTTTAGCTTCAGGCAGCTAGGTACAATTCCAGACAGCGTGGAGAACACAGTCACGGTAAACTGTTTTCGAAAATCATTCTGCAGGTGTTAAGGTCAGGGCTGCCGCTACTTACATGTGCATCATTGTTAGGCCACCGTTAGTGCTAGCGATATCTATTTAACACCATTAGTGCTAGCGCTATCCCCCCGTCAAAATTTTTTTTGCCGCGCATTGATCATTTTCTTCGTTTTCACCTTTTTGGGCCACTGCCAGTTTGCACCCCTGTATATATACAGTATATATCAGTGGAGGCTCCTCCATAGAGGTGGAGGAGGCCTGGCCTCCCCAATAATTTGAGAGAAGAGAGAGAGATTTAAAAAAGCAATAATTATATTTATTTTATTTATTTATTTAACAAAACAAAAACAAAATGTATATATTAATATTATTTCCGTTTTGTTCATAAATCTGAATTTTTCCATGGCTAAAACCCAATATTGCAATTGTAAAGCCTACAGGCCAGAATCCCTATCCGTTTGTATTGAGGGAGGCCAGGCCTCCCCCAGGAAAGTGGTTTCTCATAGAAGTCAATGTAATGGAATTTTTTTCATGGCAATATGTGATTGGCCAAATCACTGAAAATGGGTGGGCAACGGAGGCCTGGCCTCACCATGCATTGAGTCATGGGCTGAAAGATTGACATTTTGTTCGTCCAATCACATGAAGCCATTTTGAGAATTCGCCAGTCTCTTCAGTCAAAGAAACACTCGCCATAGTGGCTACGAGAGTCCTATCAACTTGTCCTTTGCAGGACACGTCTAGAACACCCATGGCTATTATCCCTGAATAGCTCATTTGGCCAAATACTTTTGCTTAAAATGACCTCGTAAGTCGGCGAGATTCTGGCGCGATTTATACATCGAATAGGTAGACAACATTTAGGATTTATTGAACAGTTTTATTTTGAAGCGAGCAAGCGGAAAAAATATGGCCTCCTCAATTCTGGAAGTCACCAGCCTCCACTGATATACTGTATATACAGTATATATGCAGCACCTTGGACAGAGGAACGTATATGTATTACTGTGTGTTACCTTACAGGTACCGTATAATTCACATAAAGGCTGAACATGTTCACTCTCATTCCTGAGATCATTTGTGTGGTCACCTTGTGAATACTCCTTGCTATTGGCAGGGGCAAAACTCAGCAACTCATACATATAATTAGCAATATGTCAAATGCACAAAGGATGGCTGGGCTTATTGCAGTGCATGGAATTGAATTAGGAATGGTATCATGGAATGGAATGAGGAATGTGTTGGATACCATTCTCTATTCCATTCATTACAATGAGCCCTCAGATTACTGCTGATTACTACTGATAATTGTATTCATTGTCTTTCAGAGATTAAATGTAGCCTGCCAGACATCCTAAATGCTGAGATTGAACCTCATCCTAACCCATACACGGACGGAGATAAATTATTTTACAAATGTAAGAATGGTTATTCCCCACAAGATCGCAGGATGGCTGTCTGCGGAAAAAATGGCTGGGACGCTCTTTTTACTTGTACAGGTAAGCTTATGATATACTGTACATCAGTGGGGGTGATGTGTTTTATAATACCATGTACATATCTATTTCAATTGCCCTACAAATGCTAAACACTGGTTTAAAAAAAGCATTGTGGTCCTCTTGTCAAAAGTTACTGTATTGGCACAGAGGAGCAAATGCTACTTTTAATTGGCCAAAAACAAATTCTAAAAATATAATTATTCTGTCATTTCTAACTGCAATTGCGGCATTGCGCCGACGTGGTGGCGGGAGCGCTGTTTCGCAAATAAGTTAGCTTTCGTTTTTGCTAGCGAAATAGCTGATAGTTGATGTTGACTGCTCAAGGAGAATCCATATTTGAAAGTACAGAATGCCTGAGAGGCTTATATTGCATTATATTACATTATATTTTGAATGGTCATCTGGTGCCTGAATATTGTGTTTTCCTTTACATAAATAATGACATTTCCACCATAAATTGATGCAGAAAGGGCACAAATTGGTGCATATCAATTCACCAGAATTGTGCCAAGGCAGTCCAGCTTAATGATGTGATGAACACAGTTGTGAAAACTATCAACATAATTAGAGCACGAGGGCTCTACCACAGAGAATATTTCAAGTGTTCCTATCTGATGTTGATGCTGAATATGGGGACGAGCTCTATCACTCTGACTAAGAAGCAATCTGAGGCTGCTGTTTTGAGAATGAGCCGTCTTTATAAAATAAAATAAAAAACATTTAATGGAAAGTTATGATATGGGCAGTTTTTCTTTAAGCATATTCAGGTATCAAGCATAATTTACCTACATTTGATTAACTTTAATACATTAGAGGTGAGGCGATACTTCACCTCTAGTGAGTGGCCCAGCCTTGAGTATATTTTTCTGTATGTGGCCCTCTGTGAAAAAAAATTGGACACCCCTGCCTTAGAGTATCCATTCACTGTCTTTGTTTTGATTGTACTGTGTACTGTCTTGCTGACTCTGCCATCTTTTGTGTCCATGTTTTCAGCAGAAATAGGGGCATGTCTAATACCCTCTTTGACACATGGGTTTGGAGTCCAAGTGGCTATGAATTACTACTATTCCTGCGAAGAAGGATTCAAACCTTTCACTGAGGGCTGGTGGGGTACTGCCAGCTGTGCATCTGAAACCCATGAAGTTAAATGCATTGGTAAGTCATGGGCGGAGTTAAGGGTCCCCTAGCAGATAGATTGTGTATTAAGGCCTAGTCTACACGTACATGGGTATTTTTGGAGACTGGGTTTTTTTCTCCTTAATTAGAGAAATAATAAATCCCATCCACACAAGCACTGTTATAGAACATATCTCTGTCCACAGAGAAGGCAAAAGCAATTTTAAAAAGCTCACAGGCCAGTAGGTGGCAATAAAACATCATGTCAAACACCACAGAAGAACATTAGGAGCATGCGCATTGATGGATTCTTCTTTGGCGCCTCTGGATGATGTAAACAAAGGAGATAACGGCACACAATCTGATGTCACAAGCCGAAGAGGCTGTGTTCCAAATGGCATACTAACATACTATTCAAACTATGTGTGATGTCGATTTGAGTATGTAGTGCGTTCCCAGTTCCCACTACATAGTATGTGAAATGTGTGTATGCGAGAAATGCCCGATGTATACTAGATTAGCCAGAATGTATGAGTATGCGGCGTGAGGATACTTTTCCTACTCAACTGCCCCAAAATGTGTTGCACGTCTCTTCAGTCTCGTCAAACTCTGCAATTAATCGGACATAACAAACCTGTTATAGCCTATGTGCAGCAAATGTACATACAGCTGTTATTTTGGGAATCTACATGGTGAAATGCATTCATAGACATGTCTACGTCAACATGATTACAATAGATGCCACTTGAAACGCATAAAATCCAAGTTTATTTGTGTCTTACACACACACTGTGGGAACCCGCTCGCTCACTTGACCGGAGTAAAAGTACACACACAGAGCTAGAGGGGAGAGGAGACAAATCAAAATCAAATCAAATTTTATTTGTATAGCGCATTTCTTACAAGATGCAACTCAATGCGCTTCACACAATGAAAATGTTCAGTCAATCAGTCAATCAATCAATCAATACTGACAGAGCCGCGAGCAGGCAAAAGTAAAAAACCTGTATACTATGTAGCCAGGAAAAATTCCCTTGCAGCCCTCTACCAATAGAGCGACTACTAGCCAGTTTGCTTACCAGTACCCAGCGGTCCCCCAGGGGAGGCCAGGACCACCGACACAAAGCAAGCAAGGGCAAAAACCTGTACACCATGTATCCAGGAAAAATTCCTTGCATATTATCGGCGTACACACTGTCCATACATTTTGTGTTGTATTTGCATCGTTCTGCATCCAGTATGGTCACAGGTCCTGCCAAAAGAGAAACTTAAGCACAGTTATGATGCAACAACACAATAGAGACAATAAAGATGACAGCAATACAACCTGATGGTGGTCCTGGTACACCCTTGTACCGGTTCCAGTACTGCTCTAGGTGCTATTTGGAGCTGACAGTGCCTCATCAGCACCCGGGTCCATTTTCCTGTCAACACAAATCTCAAAAACACGAGTATAGTGTAATGGCCTAGTGATCCTAGTTCTATAATGTCCAATGTCTCCCTTAGTATCAAAAGGCGACATTGAATAAGTAGGTTTTGAGGTCACGCTTAAAAATGTCCTGAGTTTTAGACAACCTCAGGCCCTCAGGTAGGGTGTTCCACAATCTAGGAGCATATATGCTAAAAGCTGATCCTCCAAATCTCTTTGTCCTAGCCTCTGGCACTATTAAAAGTTCCGTGCCACTAGACCGTAGGGGTCTAGCTGGTGTGTATCTTATGAGCATGTCCACCATGTAATTGGGTGCATCACAGTGAAGTGATTTATAAACTAGTAAAAGGATCTTAAAGTCTATTCTATGACTGACAGGGAGCCAGTGTAGTGATCTCAAGACAGGTGTGATGTGCGCTCTCCGTTTGGTCCTAGTAAGGACACGAGCAGCAGCATTTTGAACCATTTGTAGTCTATTTATCATTTTTTTGGGGAGACCTGTCAGGAGAGCATTACAGTAATCTAGCCTACTAGTAACAAACGCATGCATTAATTTGTCAGTGTCTGCCTGGGAGAGAAAGGATTGTACCTTAGTGATGTTTCTTAGATGGTAGAAGGATGTTTTAATAGTGTTATTAATATGAGTTTCAAAATTTAGATCTGGGTCAATTATGACACCAAGATTCCTGGCCTGACACTTAGTGTTAAGAGCTAGTGTTTTCAAGTGTGCAGATAATTTCTCTCTCCCAGTTTTCTCGCCAATGATCAATACCTCTGTTTTTTCTTGATTGAGTTGGAGAAAGTTTTGTGTCATCCAAATATTAATATCGGCAATACAGTCTATCAGGTGGTCGATCATCTTGTAGTCGTTGGGAGTTACTGAGATATAAAGCTGAGTGTCGTCAGCATAGCTGTGGTAGTTAACGCTATGCTTCTTGATAACAGAACTGAGGGGTAGCATGTATAGGCTAAAAAGCAACGGTCCTAAAATGGACCCCTGGGGAACTCCACAGGTTGTGCTATAATTTTTTGACTTATGGTCACCAAGGGCTACAAAGTAATCTCGGTCAGCCAGGTAAGTCCTGAACCAGTTTAAGACCGGACCTGAGAGGCCAACCCAGTTTTCAAGTCTCTCAATAAGTATGGAGTGGTCTACCGTATCAAAGGCTGCACTTAAGTCTAAGAGTAGTGACAGAATCGAGAGTTTTTTCGAGTCTGCATTTATCCTAAGGTCATTAGTTACCTTAAGCAAAGCGGTTTCTGTGCTGTGGTATGATCGGAAACCTGACTGAAATGGGTCATACCTATTATGAATCGAGAGTTTTTTCGAGTCTGCATTTATCCTAAGGTCATTAGTTACCTTAAGCAAAGCGGTTTCTGTGCTGTGGTATGATCGGAAACCTGACTGAAATGGGTCATACCTATTATTTAGGACTAAGAATTCATGAAGCTGTCTATACGCTGCCTTTTCTAAAATTTTGCTTAGAAAAGTGAGATTGGATATTGGTCTACAGTTTTTTGGATCAGAAGGATCTAGGTTACTTTTCTTCAGGGTGGGTCTAACCAGGGCAGTTTTTAGCGCCGCTGGAAATATCCCTTTAAGTAGGGAGTGATTTACAATGCCTAGTATGTCATCAGACACAGATTCAAAAATGTCCTTAAAAAAGGTGGTAGGAATAGGGTCAAGAGGACACGTAGACGGTTTAAGCTGTGACACAATTTTACCTAATGTTTCCGTACTAATCATGGTGAACATGCTCATAGTCATGTTCTGTGGTGGCGGATCTGTGGTGCTACACAAACCTAGTCTTTCCTGAGTAATACACATTCTAATATTTGTTATCTTATCCCTGAAGTGGGCTGCAAATTCCTCGCATTTGGTGACAGAGGCTGCGCCGTCTAGAGTCCTAGGAGCAGGGTTTACAAGGCAATCAATTGTCGAGAACAAGACAGAGGCAGTAACGTGCAGTGAGGTCATTGGCTGGGTAGGCAGTGAGGTCATTGGCTGGTTAGGCAGTGAGGTCATTGGCTGGGTAGGCAGTGAGGTCATTGGCTGGGTAGGCAGTGAGGTCATTGGCTGGGTAGGCAGTGAGGTCATTGGCTGGGTAGGCAGTGAGGTCATTGGCTGGGCAGGCAGTGAGGTCATTGGCTGGGTAGGCAGTGAGGTCATTGGCTGGGTAGGCAGTGAGGTCATTGGCTGGGTAGGCAGTGAGCTATAAAAAAAAAATCATGCGATTAACGCAGCAGCCAGACTTCAAATGGCATAGCGCATACTATAAAGGCAACCAAATAGCCCTTATATCTTTTAACGCAGGCTCAAAACTCACTTCTTCAAGAAGTAGGCCTACTACCAGGATCCTCCCTGTTAAGCACCTATTGTATTGTTAGTTTGCTATTCTTCTCTATGCTATTGCTATATTGCTATACTGTATTTTTAGTTTGCTATTCTTCATTTTGCCTTAAAAAAGCAGTACCGGTACACTTCTACGTTAAATGCAATTATTGTAAGTCGCTTTTGAATAAAAGCGTCGGCTAAATGACTGTAATGTAATGTAGGCTAATATACTATACTATAAAGTCAATCACATAGCCCATATATACTACTATACTATCAAATAGCTGGTCAAAAATGTCAGATGTATTGTTATCTCATAACTACACAGCGTAGCGCAACAGCCTGTATGGCATTGCCTACATTCACCTGCATCTCAACAGGATTCACAGCAGCGCGCAAAACAGCTCAATGACAATATAAATTCACCTGCATCAACAACACAGGATTTACAGCATTTGAACCGGCACGCAACAATAGCCTACATTATCTTAAGCATATCGTGAGCTTAGAATTATAAGGTTCTATCTCCGTTTAGGGCAGTTCAGAGATATTGAGCGTCAACGTTTTTACATTCCATTATGTTTTGTGAGATGGAACCTTTGTATTTTATGAATTACTAACTCAAAAATGTCAACATTTTAAAAATAACACCACACAGGCATTAATAAACACCTAATGGATCAGATTATGTAAAAAAACTCAATTTTGACAAAAATGGAGATAGAACCTTATAATTCTAACGTCACGATATGTAACATGCGTAGGCAAATGTGCGGCTAATTTCTCATCCTTTTCTGCCATCAAATGTAAAAGTTCGACATAATTCCCACGATTGATGGAGCTAGTGCTCTCGTCGTTCCCCCGAAAGGCTAATTCTTGTTTAGCAAGGTAGCATGTTGCATCAATTAGGCTTTTCAACATTTCCCTGTTCCCCTTTACCTTTGCGTTGTGTGCAGTAACATGCAGCCGGTGCTGCTCATCCAGGGCCATGTCTATGCGACTTTTGCCAAAGGTTTCCAAGGCCATCTGAGAGTGGATGTGGGCTATGGATTTTTCATGCTTCTCTAAAAGCTCTTGGAAAATTGTTCAGGTCACAGTAGCCCCCTTTCACCCACATGCTGTCGCTAGACCAGAACAGTAGTCAAGGGAAGCAGAACAGCTTGTTAGCCTGGCTACATCCACACAGCCAGTCCTTTTTTTTGTACCATTCCGTTTGAAATGTTCGTACAATCTTCTGTCCCTTCCTTTGGGTTAATTGAGATCAGGTCAGGTGTTGCCCTCCCATTTTCAATCACATTTCGTTTTTTGCTCAAAACTGAAGGTTGAACATCTTTTTAACTGTTGGATATCCATGATGCTGATCTCAAGTTAACTGGGGAAATTTAGAACCGCGGCGCGAACAGCAGAGGATGCCGCTACGGCAAGCCAAACGCAAACTGTCAATCATGCTGTCAGAGGCTGCGTCGCACGGTGCCTCAATGTCCATCAATGAAGACAATGTGAGAACAGACTACGCATGCGCAAACCTACGAAACCGTTGGTCTATCTATCACTTCGCATAGCACAGAGGCACTGCCTCAGCCTCTCCCCAGCAATCAGCTAGCTTTGGGAGCAAACTCTCCTGGTCCCAGGGCATGCATTATATTTTTAAAACAACACATTTTACATCATTTATTTTTATTTTAACAACATTTTAACACATTAAAGTTAAGAATAATGAGTAAAATAAAAAATAAATAAAAAATATATATAAAAAAATAAAAAGACTGATATTATTTTTCTTTCTTAAATGCCTGGGTGAGGCACTGCCTACCCTGCCTCACCTGACTGCACGCCACTGGACAGAGGTCACTTTTAGGCGGGTCGCCATATTTATTCCTAACTTAGGAGGGGTACGGGGCACTGCCCACTCAGTAGGACGGCGTAGCCGTAACACAAGTCAACGTCCAACACTTAAAGGGGAATTCAGGAATCAAAAGTCAATTAATAGGGGGAAGGGGCGATGTCAGGAGAACTCATTCATCATTAAGGCCAAAAAGGTTACGGTAGGTGTCCCTCTACTGGAGGGGGCTGGCGGTAGGCAGTGGGGATCCGTCCGTTCAGGGAAGGGGGTGGGGCTCCGTCGCACCCTTACTACCCCGGGGGGCAGTGGCGGACTCAGGCTGTTTGAAGGGCAGGGGCGAAAAGAAAAAAAAGGCACCTACTGCACAACATGGGACCCCATCAGTGCACATGGTCAAATTTAGACCATTGTAAGGGCAGCCAATAGGGCACATCCTCTCAATAAATTGTTCATCTGCATTTGTTGTATTGAAACCATACTAATTCTAATATGTCACTGTGGTTTATCTGTAGCCAAGTCACAGTGTGGGAAACTCCCCAACATTCCTCATGCAACGTTTCCTCAAGAAAACGATGGCCTCTATCTAGATGGAACATCTATTCCATTACAATGTGAGGATGGACACGAATCTGAAATCAATCCCAGCAAGATTACATGTAAGAGTGGAGAGTGGGATATACTACGATCGGAAATATGCAAAGGTGTGTACTGTCTACTATTGTATTTCATTGTTGTTGTTGATTTTCTTGAGTTCCTGAGACATCGCTCTAACGTGTACATGCTAAATGTGTACACTATGCTCTATGTTAGGTTGGGTTTCTCCTCCTGAAGCATCCGAAATTCAATGTGGCCCTCCACCTAAAGTTGGAAGTGCAATTGTTGAAAGGGTATATCAGAATATATATGATGATGGATCTGAAGTACAATATAAATGCCGCGATGAGTCTTTTACGATGGAGGGAACAAGCAAAATCACCTGCTCAAAAGGGAAATGGCCAGATCCCCCCAAATGCATACGTAAGTATTGATGAACCACAAACATATCACAGATTTTTTTTTTCTTGTTATATACATGAAAACACAACACACGAGACAACACACACATGCACTGCTCCCCAGGGACAACTCACTGCTGAAATATGCTGTGCTTCACCTGCAGAGTACTGTGAGAAGCCTAAAGGAGTTGCTGAGGAAACAATGCAGCTGGTCCCATCACCTCTCATCGAAGTGGCATACAAGAATGGAGATAAAATAGAGTACAGATGTCGCCCACCATATGACACGGTCAAATCTGCAGGAGAAGCAACATGCATAAAGGGAAAGTGGAGCAAACCAGTAGAGTGCATAGGTGAGTCCCAAAATAGTAGTAATAGTAATAACAATAATAATAATAATAATAATAATAATAATAATAGTAGTAGCAGAAGCAATAGTGATAGTAGTAGTAGTAGTAGTAGTAGTAGTAGTAATACTAATCCTAGTAGTAGTAGTAGTAGTAGTAGTAGTAGTAGTAATAGTAGTAGTAGTAGTAGAAGCAGTAGTAGTAGTAGTAGTAGTATTAGAAGTAGAAGTAGCAATAGTAGAATTAGCAATACTAGTCATAGTTGTAGTACTACCAGTAGTACTAGAAGTAGCAATAATAGTGGTAGTAGTAGTAGCAATAGTAGAAATAGAAGTAGCAATAATAGTCATAGTAGTAGTAATAGTAGTAGAAATACTACTCGTAGTAGTAGAAGTCTAGTCATAGCAGTGACCTAGTAGTAGTATGCATTGCATTAGTATTTACTCAACAGTAAAGACTGTGAATGAATGAATAACAATGTCCAATCAAATTCATAGATCTCTTCAAAACCCAAAATGTTGCTGTCTGATCAGAATGGATTATTGATACATTGTTTCCCTGTTTATCTTAGGGGAGTGTCTTCCAATACCTAGGGTTGAAAATGCAGAGCATTCTGTGATGAACTACAAACCTGGCACAAGACTTGCCATAGAAGTGTCCTACCAATGTCCACAATTTTATCTGCTGAGTTTTGACCACAGCATTAAATGCACAGATGGACGTTGGGAGCCTGCTCCAGTGTGCTACGGTAAGAATTTGTCTTTGTAACTGACAGAAGAATGTATGAACTCTAGCTTGGACCGTCCCCAACACTGTTATGGCAGTGTATATACAGTATAGGCCTATAGAGCAGTTATACAGTATAGGCCTATAGAACAGTTATACAGTATAGGTCTATTTCTTATCCAGCCAATTCTCTCCGACTCTCACCGCATCCTAATTGCCGCAGCCCACTAGCGTCAAGGTGCAAAACAGATCTCTTCCACTATGGTGAGTTTATGTTTCCTAATCAGCCACGTCTATCAAAAGGCTTGACATTCGTACAGCTAGGCTGGCAAGCACGGTAACGGATGCTCTGTCTCTATTTCAGAGGCACACCGCGTAGTTCCATCCACTGTGGTATTATCTTGCTATGCCATTTGATCATCATATCAGGACAGCCTCTATATATAGCCTGCAGCACGTTGACGCACGCAACCGAGTATTGGGAGGCGTTGTTGTGGGGGGGGGGGGAGACAAGGTGACAGGTGCGCTGGTATCAGGTCACACCATAACCACTCTGGCCACGCGTGAATGCCGAGCGTTTAAGACACACGAGAAGAAGTAGCCTATGGATGAACTATTGGAGTGTTCTAACAGGGTTTCTCACCCAACCAATGAACTCATGGGAGAGGCTGAAATATCTTGGAGCTCAGTGTCTCAACTAGGACCAGTTTCTATTCAGGACACGGGGTAAAACATGCGCTCGCAGACGCCTCACGCTCGCTGTACTGTATGGCTGCCAAAATGAAAAGCACACGCACTGCTGAGGTAGAGGTCGGAGGTGTGTTCGTAAAGCCTTGAACACACCGGACGCCTGTGTACACACAGCGTGTGTGCGTGGCAGAACTGCTCCGGCTCTCATGCTTGTGGGTTTCCTACTGGCTGCGTGTCTTCTGCGGCTCTTAACTGCTCCTACTCCTATCTTTGTACATTGAGTTTTGCCTGCAACGCGCGCAGCACATGGGGAAAAATGTATAAATAAATAAAATAGGCAAGAGTGCGACTCTCGCTGGCGTGCCGCATGTCTCACACTGGCTGTATGACTGCTCTAACCCGTTAACATGGGCACCGAAATGAAACACACACACACACACACACACACACACACACACTGCTGAGGTTAACACTTGCGGTATAAACCGACCATATGGGTTTCACAGCCTAACTACGCCGAAGCGTTAAATCAAATCAAATCAAGTTTTATTTGTATAGCGCATTTCTCACAAGATGTGACTCAATGCGCTTCAAACCATGACAGAGCCGCAAGCAGGCAAAGGTAAAAAACCTGTACACTGTGCAGCCAGGAAAATTCCCTTGCACTCTCTACTGATAGAGCGACTACTACCAGCTTGCCTACCAGCACACAGCAGCGGCCCCCAAACCCTCCCCCGGGGGGGCCCAGCCGCCCCACACACCCGACCCGTCCCACCACCAGCACACCGTAGACCCAGTAGCGTCTCCGTAACGTCAGCCACAGTTTAACTCATGGTAATCTATTAGACCTGCTAGACAGTATGTGAAACCAGCACGTCTGCGAAGAGAGGCTAGCTTAAAGTAGCATAGTTTTATGCTTCGAGTCTATTTTCCTCGGTAGCAAGAGGCGTAGATAGAAATCCAGGCCGGCGGTAGCTATGGCTCAGTCCACCCAAATGTGCGGCTTGCCTCTGGCCCTAACCCAGACAAATGAATTAGAATGAGCTATTTAACAGACACTTTTAATTACAGGGACATTCCCCTGAGTAACTGAGGGCTTACTCAAAGGCACCCTAGTGGTGGTGTTTCAGGCAGGATTTAAACTCCCAACCTTCCAATCACCAGTCCAACTCACTCTCCACTAGACCACCACTACTACACTAGGGGCCAGTTTCACAGACAAGGCTTAAGCCTAATCCTGGACTAAAAAACATCTTCAATGGAGATTTTACATTGAAAGTGTGATTTAGTCCAGGACTAGGCTTAAGCCTTGTCTGTGAAACCGGCCCTAGAAATGTTTGTATACTCTGTATAGAATAGATTCAATGGTCCATTCTTCAATAGAATATACCTTTTTCTCGAATGACATTTCAGAACGCTTTGGTTCTCAGGACATTAACAGATTGTTGTTGTGTCTCCTTTCAGAACCCTGCACTGTCAAAGAAGCCGACATGGAGAAAAGGAACATTAGATTAGCATATAAACCCACAGAGAAAATCCATGTAGCACATGGTGATTACATAGAATTTAGATGTGTTGAAGGGACATTCTTTAATGACGAAGATCAGAAGCGTCAGATGTGTAAAGAACGTGAAATTGATTTGCCCTCATGCCTGTAAAGCATCTTCAGATGACGGGAACTGATGATCACTGCTAGTGTTGACAATTATGTAAATGAATAACCACTCTTAAGTTTGCACAAATGATTTGCTCTGGAATTGGTATAAACTGGGATTCAGTGATTTAAGAGTATGTATGAACTGAAATAAAGCACCCATGGTTTTGAGTTTATTAATCGCCTCATCAGCCTCTTCTTGCTATAGTACCGTGTACCTGTCTGCACAGCTCATTACTGTTACATGTACTGTGGAAGCTTATTATTATAAATCAAAACATTTCAGTTTACAGACCTATTTTTCTACAGCCTTTCATGTCACCACCACTTGCCGCAGACACAAAGCTCTTATTTCAAAGGATCCGAAGTCAGACGTCACTAACACAATTCGTCTCAAGAAAGTATTTTATGGGGATTGTTTGTCAAAATATAGTTTCCATTTGATTAAGTAAATGGCTCCATGTGTCTGCAAAACATCAGTGCATGCATCTAATCAGAGCTAGAACAGCAGGCATATTAAATATAGACGGTAATTCATTCATTAAAATACTTTATTAAAACTTAGTTAAAATAGTTTGATACGAATGAAAAGAAAAAACAATCAATTATGTACAACAACCGTGAAAAAATACCACCCCCCATTGTATTTTACATTGCAAAAGCATCTGCCACCATCTGAATAGCTCGAAGAGGGTCCACTATGTCTTTCAACTTGTCCTTTCTGAGAACCCAGTCAGGTGCAAATCTGGAAAAAAACAAAATGGACACATCAACAGTTACTAAAGAAACAAAGAGTTCACTTAAACTATATATATATATATACACACACACACACACACTCAACGGCCACTTTATTAGGCACACCTTTTCAACTGCTCGTTAACGCAAATATCTGCCAATCATGTGGCAACAACTCAATACATTTAATAATAATAATAACTTGAATTTATATAGCGCCTTTCAGGGGACCCAAGGTCACTTTACAGAGAAACAGAAAAGAATGAAAAAGTCAGATGAACAGACAGCCAGACAAAACAACAACAGAACTAGGGGCCGAAGGCGGGATTTGAGGGCTGTTTTAAAGGCGTCCAGGGAGAGAGTTCCAGAGGGTGGGGGGCTGCCATACTAAAAGCTCTGTCCCCGAAGGTTCTCAGGCTGGTGCGGGGGGGGGGGGGGGGGGCAAGCAGGCCAGAGTCTGAAGACCGCAGGTTCCGGGGAGGGGCATGTGGGCGGAGGAGGTCGGATAAGTGTCGGGGGGCTTAGAGGGACTTGTAGGTGAGGAGGAGGATTTTGTAGGAGATGCGGGACTTGACCGGAAGCCAGTGGAGGTGGATGAGGGTGGGGGTGATGTGCTGCCACAGTGAGAACCCTGGCAGCAGAGTTGCGGACATACCAGAGCCTGTCCAGGGTTGGGAACCCTGAACAGGACACCATTGCAGTAATCCAGGCGGGAGGTGACGAATGCATGGACCAGGGTTCCAACAACGGACTCCGAGAGTGACGGTCAGAGTCTGGCAATGTTCCTTAGGTGGAAGAAGGCGGATTTGGTGACTGACTTGATGTTGGATTGGAAGGAAAGGGTAGAGTCAAGGATGACACCCAGGTTGCGGACTTCAGGAGATGGGGAAATGGCGCAGCCGTCAACCTCGAGGATGAAGTCACCAGCCTTCCAGAGCAGCGCCTTGGGTGCCACAACCATGAGCTCTGTTTTCTTACTGTTAAGTTTGAGAAACTTTAATGTGCAGACAGTTGACAAGGGACTGGGGGGGAGCTGCGAGGATGGAGTAGTGCTGAGATAGATTTGGGTATCATCAGCGGAGCAGTGGAAGTTGAGTCCATGATGACGGAGAGCTTCCTTGTAGGCTTTGACGTGGTCACGAAAAGCCAAGAGGTGTACCGTGAGGCCAGGCATGTAGACATGGTCAAGACGATCTGCTGAAGTTCCAAACCAAGCATCAGAATGGGAAAGAAAGGTGATTTAAGTGACTTTGAACCTGGCGTGGGTGTTGGTGCCAGACAGGCTGTTTTGAGTATTTCAGAAAGTGCTGATCTACTAGGATTCTCCCACACAACCATCTCTAGGGGTAACAGAGAATGGTCAGAAAAAGAGGAAAATATCCAGTGAGCGGCAGTTCTCTGGGCTAAAATGGTGGTGGTGGAGTAATGGTGTAAGGCAGCGGTTCCCAACCTTTTTGGACTCACGGCCCACTTTACAAATCTCTACAGTATTCGCGGCCCACTCAGGCCTAGCTTGGCCGATTTTTTCCGCGTGCACGCGTACGAGCTCTCAAAACAACAACGTCATTTCACCAAAAACTAGAGGGAGCGTGGCAAAAAAATAAATAGCGGTTAAACCATTAAAGCCGAGCGGTGATGTTTTATATAGCAGGTGATCAAATACCAAGATCATAAATGTTGTATGTGTTCAATATTTACGACCAAACATCCTTATGTGTGTGGGCAACTCCCGACTCCCGACTAGGGTTGCCAGATGGGCTCGGGTTTTTTTGGGTGGAATTAGCGGTTTTAGACTGTGGTTAGGGTGGAAAATGTCGATCCCATCTGGCAACCCTGTTCGCGAGTCCGATTGTGACGGGGATGGAATGTAGCCAATCAAGAAGCGAGCTGACTTCTTCTTTTCGGATGGAAATATCGCCGCACACCACACAATACGATCACGTTTTTGCAACAAAAAAACTTCAATAAAAAAAATGTTGCCCATGATTTGGCGGCCCACTTGCAGTACTCTCACGGACCACCAGAGGGCCGCGGCCCATAGGTTGGGAACCGCTGGTGTAGGGGATATTTTCTTGGCACAAATCTTCAGCAACTGTGTCAATATGGACCATAATATCTGAGGAATGTTTCCAGCACCTTGTTGAATCTATGCCTCGAAGAATTAAGGCAGTTCTGAAGGCAAAAGAAGGGATCCAACCCGGTACTAGCAAGGTGTACCTAATAAAGTGTCCGGTGAGTGTGTATATATATATATAAAACAGTTTTCCCTGATATTCTCTGTAGTCCTTTAAAACAAACTAATCTCACACACACACACACACACACACACACACACTTACTTAGGTACTGGTTTGGATTTGCATGGGGTTGCTTGGGTGAGGATGCTTCCATTCACTGACGCACTCATCTTCTGCTTCTTCACAGTTCTCTCGGCGTCCATCTTG
This sequence comes from Nansenia antarctica, assembly GCF_963989245.1. Lineage (NCBI taxonomy): Eukaryota > Metazoa > Chordata > Actinopteri > Argentiniformes > Microstomatidae > Nansenia > Nansenia antarctica. The sequence continues at coordinate 9,427,075 of NC_137677.1, read as the reverse complement.
TGTTTGCGCGCAGTGAGGCGGAAGATGCTCTGGATCCTGTCCACAGCCTTTGGGAGCCTCCTGATTTCCTGCCATTCAAATGAAACAGGCACCAGGGTTTATTATTCAGTCATTATTCAGTTTTTAGTTATCAGTGCTGCCATTTCCGACAAATACTGTTCTAGATGATTATTGGTAGCACCCACAAGAGCCCTGTGCTGGTCCTGCAGTAGGATGGCCAGGAGAAAACAGGCCTTGGTGAAGATGCTGCCTCCCTTGTCTGCCATTTTGTCTCCAGCCTTGTCTCTATAGATCTGCAACAGGTCCAGGAGCGTATGCACAGAGTTCTCCACAGCATACACAGCCTCGATGGTCTTATTGTACTGACGGAGAGAGAGGGGAATGAGGGGGACAGCCATGTAGGTCACAAGGGTTCATGCTTCATCACACAATGCTGTGAAATCAGTGGATATGGATTTATTTTTTATTTAATACCCACATATCATTTCCCAGTGATTTGGTTAGCAGGTTTACCTTGGAGAGGTTGAGGAGGACCTGGATGGAGTATGTGATGACCTCCATGCAGGGGGAACTCCTGTTGCAGCTGCGGATCAGGGTGAAGATGACCAGGGTGGCACCGCTCTCCACCAGCCTCTCACAGCACACTGGGGACAGCCTGGTGGCAGTCTCTGCAGACACCATGACAGCGGGGAAACGTCCTGTTAGCTTATCAGCTCTCTCAATCTAAAGTGGCTTCCTCTACTCGTTTCCATGAGACTGCGCTGGAGCCTCTTCAGGAGGGTGGAACGTTTACAGGATGTTCAGATAGAAATGTATTGTTTGAATGTATTTATTGAAGCCACTGTAAAACCATGACATTATTACTTAATCAATGTAGGATTACTTATTACATTATTCTAATTTTTACTATTATTATTATTATTATTATTGCCAAAGAATGTTACTTGTGTACAGTGAGATGTAATAAAAGTAATTCTGATTGTTGTGCATAGAATAGGGAATGTCAGCTCATGACACCATTCATATGGTAAAGAGGAAGTAGGATCTAGAAAAGCATACGTTTCCATTTATCACGTTACAGGACCATGGCTAGTTGTCACAGAAGACAGAAGGCCTTACCCAGGTTCTTCAGAGCCTCCAGGATGTAGTAGAAGTGCTTGTAGCGGAGGAGGTAGTCTATGGCCGAGGTGGTCTTGTTACACAGCCTGTCCTCCTCTCGGACGGCCGCGGAGAGCTTCCGGAGGCGATGCCTCATGGCAACCACTTTGCGATTGTCATTGAACTTTCGTGAGCGGTGGCCCCTCCACAACGCCTAGAGTGAAAGAGAAGTTGTAGCATCTTAACTCATGAAATCATAGGTCCCTTTAATTCCAGAGTTGCCTCCCTTATATTCTCATTCGCCATTATTTCTGGCTGTTTATCTTAAAACAACCGGGTAAGGGTACGCCGCTTTTCACTTATCCACTCTAGTCACATATGTTAAGGGGACTGAGGTCAGCACCTGTGCCTTGAGGACGCCTTGTTGCACCCTCTGCTCACGTCTCCGGAGGAGGAATCTTTTGGCAGCGCGTTGGATCACGGAGGCAGCCTGGTGGCGGTTGGCTAACCACCTCCTAGCTGATCTCTGCGCTGCCACCACCTTCCTCCTCTCCTCCAGGTACCGCCTCCTCTGTAGCTTCGCTCTCACCCATCTCTGGGAAGGAGAAATGAGAGAGAGAGAGAGAGAGAGAGAGAGAGAGAGAGAGAGAGCCATGATTGACTGGTTGACGCTTATTGTCCTTCAAGAAGAAATGTGTACCAAACCTCTATAGATAATGTACACGTGTACAAAAAGTATATGAACAAAATGAATGGGAAATACACAACTGCCATCCTGTTCATTTTTAACAAAGCAATTGAATAGTCGTCGAGTGCTGTTGCAGATGTTATGAGTAATGCGGTCAAATCATCCTTCCATTCTGTGTGGAAAGACCCCATTACTGATGATTACTGATCTCATCTAAATATCTCTAGAGGGGTTCTAGACAGTGTTCTGTACCTGTATGGAGATGACAGAGTGAATCCGTGTCTTGGCAGACTGCAGGGCCCAGTGGAAGCGCAGGGCTCTCTGTATCCTCACGGCACACAGGTGGTGGAACACAGCTGCACAGAAACGCCGCCTCCTCCCTGCATCAGCCTCTGCTCTCATCTAGAGGTCAGGGAAATATGGTTAACAGCAGCTGTCATTATACGCTTGCTTCAGCAGGTTTAAGTCTGTCTATGTTAGTGGAAGAAGTTTTAATTACAGAAATATATTTTAGGAGTTGGTTTTCCTCCTTGTAATTATATCACATATAGGATTAGGATGTGCCTACAGGAGCTAGGGCTAAACACTGATACATTTAGTTTCCTTTCACTCTGCGTAGACTAAACTGATTCTTCGTCGACAGTTGCTACCTGTCTCCTGGCGATCCAGCCACGGCAGTGTGCTTGTAGAGTAACGGTAGCACGTCTAAGGCGTACAAACTTCTCCCTCTCTGCCACGGCCTGCTGTTGGGCCCTAACTCTCCCCTGTAGGAGCAGGGCAGCCTCTCTTTGTCTCTGGAACACCCGTCTCTGGGCCCAGCCACGGTAAGAAGACTGGATCAGCACTGCAGCCTTCTTCTCCTGGGGGGGGGGGGGGGGTGTGTGGAAGGGGAGAGAGGGAGTACAGTCGCTTTAATAGTGCAGATTTGTTACTGTGGATAGCTTGGTGGTACATAATTGTGACCCATGTATTCAAGTTGGTATTCAATAGCTCGATAAACGAATTAACACTTACTGTATAACAAAGAAGGCTATTCCATACATGTGTATTTGATTTCAGCAATTTTCTGAACACTGACAAAGTAAACTGGATACTGGTGAAGACGGAAACGATATTGCGGAGTACTAGCCTGTGATGGCCCCTGTGGTGCCCTCTAGGGGTGAGTGTTGGCTAATCTATCCTGCATCTAAACTTGTCTTGATTGGCTGACTCGGTGCACTTCGGCCCGGTGCATCGTGGCCATATAAGCCATACTGCAGGGCCTCACTCGCTCTCTGCTGCGCTCTGCTGCCACTCGGCTTTTGTCAGCTGATCAGAGAGGGCAGGCCTTCTGGTTTGGCTATTCCGGGAGGTGTGGATGTCAGACCCTGCGTTTAGTGCCGAATTTTAATGAGCGCATCCCTGATACATTCTTAACTCTCTTTGAGCACATCGCTGAGGCAAAGAGATGGTCAGACTCAGACAGGATATTAATGCTTCAATGTGTTCTCACAGGGAGAGCCCAGGAGGATTGTTCAGCCATGACACTTGGACTATGACACTGTTGGCTGTATTGACTGCATACAAGTTGGTCCCTGAAGCCAGAAATTCAGATTGGGTGAAGGGTGATAAGCAGACTAATGTGGAGTTTGTCCATGATTTGGCTTCTCATTTTCATCATTGGTATTATACGAAATGAAATACCTTGAGCAGGTGGTGCCTAACTCTATGGCCTCTCCATGATGCTTGAATGGTGACAGCGGCAGCTTTCATATTGAGGAAGTTCTGACGCTCTTCCCTGGCCTTCAGTGTTTCTTTCCTCCTGCGCTGAATGACCAGAACACTACACTGGATCGCTTTGAACCTAAAAGAAAAAAGTGGCCTTGTTGCTTTTTTTTTTTTTTTAGATATACATTCAACACACATATTAGCAAGATCTTAAATCAACAAAGAAATGGGCGAAATTTATCTATAGATGAGAAATCATGTCTAGGACCTAAGGACGAAATTAAATAACCGGGAACTAAATCAATTCTAACATTACCTGTTGCGAAGGCGCCTGGCCTGTATACATCTGTGGATTGTTGCTACAGCACTTTGCCTGGCAACGAAAGTCTGACGAGTGACGTTCCCTCTGAACCAGGACTGAATCCTCAGAGCCGCCTGCAATTCCTTGGCACGTCGTCTGGCAAGGTGATCCCGGAATGTTGCCTGTAATTGAAAATCAGCAATGAAACTACCTCATGATCTATAAACATAGGTAGAATATATATATCAATATCAGAGGTAGCAGTCTCAACAGCTTCTGAACACTTTTGTTAATTTACCTGTATAACAAGAGCAGACTTCTTCATTTCCAGGTATTTTGCCCTCTCTCTCTGGCTAAGGAGATGGGCCCTGTAGTGTTTCTGGATTATGGCAGCCGAGGCCCTCTGCTGCAGGAACTTTCGCTTCTCCACCAGTCCACGGTAAAAGGCCTGTATTTCAAATTACAATGGGTGATATTATCAGCCTTTAAATGACTAAATTAATTAAAATAATATGAATTTGATTTATTAACTAAATACACATGAAGAGGTTGATTTGATTGAGCAGAGAAACATGAAAAACGTTTCCGAAAGAAGAATTTCCTACGTACCTGAATTGTGACTGCACTTCTCTTGAGCTTCTGATATCGTTTCAGTTGAATGTGTCCACGGACTCTGGCCTGTAACACTTGGACACTTCTCAAGGTCTTGCAATACAGAGATCTCTGCGTTCTCTGGACTTGCAGGCCTCTGTAGTGCCTCTGAAGAGTCAGGGCTGCCTTCCGCCACCTCAAGAAGCTTCTCCTTGCTATCCACCTCCTGCAGTGAGACTGCAACTTCACCGTGCTTGACCTCAGATTCAAATACCTCCTCTGTTGCAAGGACATACGCAGCACTGACTGGATCTTCACCACTGCACGTTCACATCTTGCCAGCCTTCTTGCCAGCATTCCACGGACGGCTGACTGCAGTTTTACTGCCGCTTCTCTGGTGGCCAAATAATTATGCCTTTGTCTTTGGGCGACTTTCAGTGACTTGTACCATCTCTGGATTGTAACAGCTGATGCATGCATTTTGTTGTATTGTGCTCTGGCCTGGTAACTTCTGAAGGCACACTGAATCGCTACAGCAGCAGCCTTTTTCTTCAGGAAGTGGCGTCGTCTGATGCTCATTCTAAGGTAGGATTGAATCTTCCTGGCTGCTCGTGTCTGTTTTGCGAGCTCTCTTGCTTGCTTCCCCCTGAACGATGCCTGGATGCATATCACAGCATTTCTAACCTGCTGGTATCTCTGCATCTGTGAGCTTCTCAGCGTCTGAGCTCTGAATCTCTGCTGAAGAACACTCGCTGCCCAGCGTTGCCTTCTGAAAGCTGACTGCTGCTTGTGCATCCTGTAGTTGGCCTGGATGACACTGGCTGCTCTGTGCATCTTAGCAATGTCCCGGCGAATGCGATGCCCCCTAAAAGCTGCCTGAATGACTATGGCTGAATCTCTCAGTTTCATGAATCTGTCCCGGTCTTGTTTCCTTTGAACACATGACCTGTAGTATCTCTGGATAAGGATGGCAGATAACCTCATGGCCTGGAACTTGACCTCCTCTCTGTGCTTTCTGAACACAGCCTGGATCACAGTGGCAGCTTGATGTTGAAGCCCCATCTGCCTTCTTGCTCTCTGACCTCTATAGGTCGCCTGAAAGAGGATGGCAGCACTGCGCATATGTTGGTAGTGCTGCATTTGCTGCTTAGCTGCCATGGTGGCACGATATCTTTGCTGAACAGCAACGACAGAGGACTTCAAAGTCAGATACTGTTTGCGCTGGCAGTGGGCCCTATAACTTCTCTGGATAACACTGGCAGCCCTGTGTCTGTGTTTGATGCATTGTCTGGATTTCATGCCACGGAAAACTGACTGTAACACGATAACAGAATTTCTTATTTTCTGGTATCTCTGTAGCTGGGAGTTTCTCAGCGTCTGAGCTCTGAATCTCTGCTGAAGAACACTCGCTGCCCAGCGCTGCCTTCTGAAAGCTGACTGCTGCTTGTGCATCCTGTAGTTGGCCTGGATGACACTGGCTGCTCTGTGCATCTTAGCAATGTCCCGGCGAATGCGATGCCCCCTAAAAGCTGCCTGAATGACTATGGCTGAATCTCTCAGTTTCATGAATCTGTCCCGGTCTTGTTTCCTTTGAACACATGACCTGTAGTATCTCTGGATAAGGATGGCAGATAACCTCATGGCCTGGAACTTGACCTCCTCTCTGTGCTTTCTGAACACAGCCTGGATCACAGTGGCAGCTTGATGTTGAAGCCCCATCTGCCTTCTTGCTCTCTGACCTCTATAGGTCGCCTGAAAGAGGATGGCAGCACTGCGCATATGTTGGTAGTGCTGCATTTGCTGCTTAGCTGCCATGGTGGCACGATATCTTTGCTGAACAGCAACGACAGAGGACTTCAAAGTCAGATACTGTTTGCGCTGGCAGTGGGCCCTATAACTTCTCTGGATAACACTGGCAGCCCTGTGTCTGTGTTTGATGCATTGTCTGGATTTCATGCCACGGAAAACTGACTGTAACACGATAACAGAATTTCTTATTTTCTGGTATCTCTGTAGCTGGGAGTTTCTCAGCGTCTGAGCTCTGAATCTCTGCTGAAGAACACTCGCTGCCCAGCGCTGCCTTCTGAAAGCTGACTGCTGCTTGTGCATCCTGTAGTTGGTCTGGATGACACTGGCTGCTCTGTGCATCTTAGCAATGTCCCGGCGAATGCGATGCCCCCTAAAAGCTGCCTGAATGACTATGGCTGAATCTCTCAGTTTCATGAATCTGTCCCGGTCTTGTTTCCTTTGAACACATGACCTGTAGTATCTCTGGATAAGGATGGCAGATAACCTCATGGCCTGGAACTTGACCTCCTCTCTGTGCTTTCTGAACACAGCCTGGATCACAGTGGCAGCTTGATGTTGAAGCCCCATCTGCCTTCTTGATCTCTGACCTCTATAGGTCGCCTGAAAGAGGACGGCAGCACTGCGCATATGTTGGTAGTGCTGCATTTGCTGCTTAGCTGCCATGGTGGCACGATATCTTTGCTGAACAGCAACGACAGAGGACTTCAAAGTCAGATACTGTTTGCGCTGGCAGTGGGCCCTATAACTTCTCTGGATAACACTGGCAGCCCTGTGTCTGTGTTTGATGCATTGTCTGGATTTCATGCCACGGAAAACTGACTGTAACACGATAACAGAATTTCTTATTTTCTGGTATCTCTGTAGCTGGGAGTTTCTCAGCGTCTGAGCTCTGAATCTCTGCTGAAGAACACTCGCTGCCCAGCGCTGCCTTCTGAAAGCTGACTGCTGCTTGTGCATCCTGTAGTTGGCCTGGATGACACTGGCTGCTCTGTGCATCTTAGCAATGTCCCGGCGAATGCGATGCCCCCTAAAAGCTGCCTGAATGACTATGGTTGAATCTCTCAGTTTCATGAATCTGTCCCGGTCTTGTTTCCTTTGAACACATGACCTGTAGTATCTCTGGATAAGGATGGCAGATAACCTCATGGCCTGGAACTTGACCTCCTCTCTGTGCTTTCTGAACACAGCCTGGATCACAGTGGCAGCTTGATGTTGAAGCCCCATCTGCCTTCTTGCTCTCTGACCTCTATAGGTCGCCTGAAAGAGGATGGCAGCACTGCGCATATGTTGGTAGTGCTGCATTTGCTGCTTAGCTGCCATGGTGGCACGATATCTTTGCTGAACAGCAACGACAGAGGACTTCAAAGTCAGATACTGTTTGCGCTGGCAGTGGGCCCTATAACTTCTCTGGATAACACTGGCAGCCCTGTGTCTGTGTTTGATGCATTGTCTGGATTTCATGCCACGGAAAACTGACTGTAACACGATAACAGAATTTCTTATTTTCTGGTATCTCTGTAGCTGGGAGTTTCTCAGCGTCTGAGCTCTGAATCTCTGCTGAAGAACACTCGCTGCCCAGCGCTGCCTTCTGAAAGCTGACTGCTGCTTGTGCATCCTGTAGCTGGCCTGGATGACACTGGCTGCTCTGTGCATCTTAGCGATGTTTCGGCGAATGCGATGCCCCCTAAAAGCTGCCTGAATGACTATGGCTGAATCTCTCAGTTTCATGAATCTGTCCCGGTCTTGTTTCCTTTGAACACATGACCTGTAGTATCTCTGGATAAGGATGGCAGACAACCTCATGGCCTGGAACTTGACCTCCTCTCTATGCTTTCTGAACACAGCCTGGATCACAGTGGCAGCTTGGTGTTGAAGCCCCATCTGCCTTCTTGCTCTCTGACCTCTATAAGTCGCCTGAAAGAGGACGGCAGCACTGCGCATTTGTTGGTAGTGCTGCATTTGCTGCTTAGCTGCCATGGTGGCACGATATCTTTGCTGAACAGCAACGACAGAGGACTTCAAAGTCAGATACTGTTTGCGCTGGCAGTGGGCCCTATAACTTCTCTGGATAACGCTGGCCGCCTTGAGAATCTCTTTCCTGCCCCGGCGGGATCTCATGCCACGGAAGGCAGCCTGTAGCACGACGACAGCATTCCTCTTCGTCTTCAGAGCTTGCATGTCAACGCTCATCTTATTGTTGGCTCTGTAACGTGCTTGCATTGACTTTGCAGCCCACTGTAGCCTCTTGTAATAAGTTCTCCTCAGGTGCTTTCGAACATGAGACTGAATGATAATGGCTGCAGTGTGTTCAGCCTTTAACTGCCGCCGGTCCCTCATCCCTCTATAAGCCGCTTGAAGGTCAACGGCAGCCCTGCGCTTCGACAGATAGTTTCTCCGGTCTTTTCTTGCAATGGCCACCGCTCTCTGTCTCTGCTGACAGAATAAAGCAGCGGCTCTGACCGATTGGAAGCGTTTCCGATCCCCGAAAGCGATAAACCTCCTCTTGATTACGGTGGCCGCCAGGTGCATCCTAGCAACCTCGTGTCTGGCTTTGTGGCCGCGGTACACCGCCTGAATCACCACAGCCGCAGATTTCATTGCGGCGTAGCGTTGCGCCTGTCGATCTCTCAGCCTGTTCGCCTTATAACGCTCCTGTATGACGACGGCGGCGCACTTTGTGGCAAGATACGCAACTCGTACTTTGAGCATTCTGAACTGAGCTTGGATGACAGTAGCAGCATTGTGCCTGTTCCTTAAGTCTCTTCTAACTCTGGACGCTCGATACACAGCCTGTATCTTCACAGTGGCTTGCCTCAGCTGTCTGTATTTCTGCTGTTGCGACCTGCCCACTAAATAAGCCCGGTAGTGACTCTGGATGATAATAGCTGCACTTTGAAGCAGTACATATCGTCTTTTACAAATGAACGCTCTCACTGCTGACTGAATTACAGTGGCCGCATTGTGTTCGTCCCTCAGCTCTTGCCGTACTCTCATGCCATGGAATCCAGCCTGTAGAGCAAGAACAGCTTTCTTGACCTGAAGATACTTAATCCTCATTTCCTTGCCTGCCTTATAAGCTCTGTACTGGCGCTGGAACACCAAAGCAGCTGCCCTTCTAGACCTGAACTGTGACTGCATTACATGCCTACGGTAGTAAGCTTGAATAACGGTGGCACATTTTTGCAGTTTCTCAATCCTTTTCCTTTCAGCCCTCCCTCTCCAGATGGCTTGTATTCTCAGGACATGATATTTGAGGGCCACATACTCCTGTCTTGATTTCTCTCCCAGTAACATGGCTCTATATTGTTGTTGGACAGTGATTGATGCTTTTTTCAAACATAAGAATCTCCTGCGGGTGACAAACATCCTGAAGCTTGCCTGGATCACTGATGCTGCCTGGTGCTGTTCTTTCATTAGCTTCCGAGCCACTTGTCCACGATACGCTGCCTGTATGGTAATAGCAGCACTTCTCATCTTCACAAACTGTTGCCTCTCCGTGTCTCTTTTCAAAGAGGCCCTGAACCAACGCTGAATGACGACTGAAGCAATTCTCATCTTCACAATCTGTTTTCTGACTGCGCTTGCCCTGAAAGCACTTTGGATGACAATGGCAGAGTGTTGCTGCAGTTTCAACCTCTGAAAGTTGCACCTCTGTGCATGGCCTCTGTACCACGCCTGAATGAGGATGGTGCTCTGACAGACTTCCGCGTAGTGTTTTTGACACCTGTGCATTCTGTACCAAGACTGGATCTTCAGGGCAGCTGTGGTTCTTCTGGCCGTTTTCTCATGGTGCCATTTGCGAAATGCAGTTTGTATCACTGTGGCAGCATGGTTCTCTCTCTGCAATATCAGGGTCCTCCATCTCTGATAGCTTCTTTGAATTCTGATGGCTGCAGATCTCAGTGAGAGATACAGTTCACGCTCGGTTCTTGCCAGAGCCCAAGCTCTCACATGCCTCTGGATCACAGTCGCAGCCCGCTGGGTCCTTCTGTAAGCAGAGACTGTCCTCTTCATACGCCAGTGAGCTTGGACAGCAACAACGTGCCATCTTAAACTCTGGTAGTTTTTCATGGCAATATACATCCTCCATTCTGCCTAGGGGAGGGTTAAAAACAGAGTGATGAGTGCAATGTGCTTAGACTGCAGTTAGTAGCATTCAAATAATTAAGAGATCATATAAAGACAATGAATAACATAAGGTATCCACTAGTACATGCATCTAAAAGACTATGGGCCACCTAGCATATTGAAGGAGGGGGGGGGGGGGCGGCACCACCCACATTTGAAATGATTGAACAGACATACTTGGATGGCAGTTGCTGCAGTGTCTTGACGAGCCCTGAGTTTTGCCTGCGTCATCAGTCTCAGTGTGTTCCGTGCCGAGTAGCCCCGCCAGGCTGTCTGGATGTGGATGGCAGCAGTGTTCTGCCTCTCTGCCCTCCGCCTCTGGAGGAAGTCCCTGACCAGCACCTGAATCTTTGCTGCGGCCATGTTCCTTTCCTATGAAAGATCAAGTGTTGGGATTGCTCAAACGTATGGAGTTGTGGAGAGAGCTAGTCTGAAATGAGTATCAGTCCTCTCCGTGTTTCATCTTGGCAATAAACTCACCTGGAAAAGTTCCAGATCCTTCTTCAGCCTGTACATCCTCCATGCACCTTGGATGACCCGGGCCGCTCGTGTCTCATTGCGAAGATCCAAGAGACGCGCGCACAGGAAGGACAGGTAACACGTCACAACCTAGAACAGGTACGTAAAGATAAATGAGACAGTGAGCAAGAAGAGTACAAAACATGTTGGCATTTACAACTGAAACACAAAATACAGTGTGCGCAACACTGGTGTTCGAAGAATTACAAAATGCATACTGAGTGTGCTGTTGAAAATGCTACTGAACAGTTTCCCTACAGATAAAAAAAAAAACATCTCACCTTCTCATTGGGGATTGTATTTGACATGTCAGCTGGGTTTATCATAGCAGGAACGCCCCCAAGTAAAGACACTGCGGTGTTGACCAGCCTGAAATTACTCTTCTCGTTCTCCAAAAGCTCTTTGAATTCCATTGATGATGATGACAATGCTGGGCCTTTTCACAAAAGCAAAGAAACGGTACATCATCCACTGTTTTTGTAGTTCATTTCAACCACTAAAACAACCATGAAAGCAGTCTGTGTGTGGGTGTATGCATGTACCGTATTTTCCGCACTATAAGGCGCACTTAAAAGCCTTTAATTTTCCAAAAAAACGACAGTGCGCCTTATAACCCGGAGCGCCTTATATATGGATCAATTGTTTAATTTGTTGATCCATACTGGTTGTACACGGCGCTCAAGGCGCTCTGTCAAAATGTTTCAGTACGACTGGTAAACTACAAAGCCGCACCGCTTGCAGCATTACGGTAATCAGTAAACACCGGTATACTGTGCTTACTCACAGTCCCACACCACAAGACCCCAAGTAAAGAAGACTAAACAGAGTTTCCGAGGGAACAAAGTGAGATTCTTGGTGCTTTCAACTTGAAGTTTTAAAGTACCCACTCGATATAATAAACAACAGTTTAACGATCACTAAACACTTATCATTTGTGTATTGGATTCATTATTCTCGTTTGCCGGAGGCTACCGGTAAGGGAGGGTTGACTTGTAAACATAGTTTCGTTTTAGCTCGTGTTCAAAAGCAAGAACTGTGTGTTCATCTAGTTATGTGTGGTTATGTGTTTTTAGCATGTCGATGTTCTCCCAGTATGTTGTCATGTTATTAAAATACAGTTTAGACCTTCGTAGCGATGTGTTTTGTTAGCTGTTAGCCGCTAGCAGCGTTTGTTGTGGTTTGGTCAGAGTCACTTTTCTCCCATTCAGTGTTTGAGGTGAACCAACATTCAAATACGCCTGTCGTGTTCAATCTTTCTCTGATTTGAATGTATGACACATCATTTGAAAGCTTACAATCTGTAGTTTAAGCATGTGTAAAAACTGAAAAAGTACGTTGCACATTTCACCAGGAGCTGTCACATATTGGTTGTTGGTTATAATTGTATAGCCTATTGGTTGTTTTCTGGTGTTGTTTTGCTCTGTTTGTAGTCTACTTGATGTATTTTTATCAGCTGTTAAATCACCACAGCGGTTAATCCACTAATAGAGATAATAGCAGATTGAAAATGCTTGTAGCTAACTACTCTATATCTCGTGGTTGCAGCTATTGCGAATTGCTATTCACGCGAGTCAGCTGTGAATCACCGCAGGTCCTTGACGCTTGTTGCAAAAATGGATGACGAACGGCTGATACTTGAGGTGGAAAAATATATATTTTTGACAGTGAAGCAGGTAGAACGTTGACGGTGACAACGCTCAGGTGGAGCTTGGACAACGGGAAGTTGACACAACACCGATGGAGAGGTGACGCAACGCAATAGGTGGAGCTTGGGCGTAACGCAACCCCAGTCAAACGTTTGACTGCCGTATCTATTCTATGCGCCTTATAATCCGGTGCGCTTTATAATCCGGTGCGCCCTGTATATGAAAACAGTTCTAAAATAGGCCATTCATTGAAGGTGCGCCTTATAATCCGGTGCGTCTTATAGTGCGGAAAATACGGTATGTATAAAATAATAAATGGGGGGGGGGGGGGGAGATTCAAATCCCAGCCTGAGCTCACTGGTAAAATAAAAAAATTGTACATCCTAATCACTAAAACTCACCATGTTGCATTGTGGTCCAACTGTCGAAAGAGTTGTCAGAATCACTCGACGAGCAGCTGAGTTCGACTCTGCCTCGCTGGGAGCACTCCTCGGTCTGAGTGGTGCTTTGACTGACTCTCTCCACTGGCAGGTGGCTGGGGTGGTAATGGTGGATGAGGTAGCAAAGGACCCGCCCGTCAGAGAACGACACGGTGAAGTTCTCCACCTGCCAGACACGCAACGGAGAATACACACATTCTGTTTTCTATTTCAGATGTAAGGTGTACTGGCATCCATTTTAATTTAACCTTTGTTTATACAGAGGACCACGGCCTCTTTTGCCGGTGCACCCTGTCCACAATAACTAAAAAACATATACAAAATACACACAGTTAAATACAGAAACAAATACCAGGGTTCCCACACCTTCTGAAACATCAAATTCAAGCACCTTTCGAGGACTTTCAAGACTGAATTCCCTCAAATTCAAGGACCCAACACGGAATAGTTTGAGACAGATCTAGATGAGAATTTATATAACTATCCGTTCACAGATAACAATTAGAAAGAGAGGCTGGAATGTGTGAACACTAGATGGTCTCTTGCCTTCTCTACCACAGCACAGCAAAACAATATATTGTGAAATATGTGTTAAGTTAAGCATAAGTGCCCAAGCCGCACCAGAACATCACAACTGATTTGTTTTTCTGTAGATTGTTCCAGTAGTTAGGTTAGGTTAACTACATCCACTAACAACAGAGAAACATTACCTTTCTTTTGAGTATTCCTGCATTTATTAAAAAAAAAGGGGGGGCTATCTTTAAAAAAAGGTAACCAACTCCTCATGAACATTAACATTAACATTAACTCACCTTCAGGTGGTAGAACTCGCAGACCGCATTGACCCAGTCCATCAGCAGAGTGATCTTCGGGCTACTGCTGTGCTCCAATGGCCTGCTTGATTTAGTGGTCTTCTGCAGTACACCTCTATCAGCCCTCAGTAACGCCAGTTTCTGTTTTGCTCGCCAGGCGCGTTTGAGGAAGCCAATCTCCTCTCTCAGCTTATCCTCATCCAACAGCACCTCCACCTGGGCAGACGGGTAATTACATGTTTATTACACTGAAAAGGGCTCTATGCTAAACAGGGGAGTATGTTTTTATGTATCACCCCCCCCCACACACACACACACACACACACACACACACACACACACACACACACTCCAACCATACTTAAGGATATCAAGGAGAGGTGGCTTGCCGACCCTATGCCTCATCTGAACTTACTCACAACTTCTACCAGGAGGGAAGAGGGAAGTCATGAAACATACCTGGAAGGCAAAGATGATTTTCCAAAGGAGGCTCAACGTCTTCTCCCTGTGTCCGTCCACGATATCTCTGGAATCAATCATAGCGCCTGGAAGAGATAGGCGCTCCTGTTAAGATTATGAAGTGCCCGGGGCCAGCGAGGGCAAGCCATGTTCTGGTCCGTGCGCTTTGATTACGCTCGCTCATAGGACAGTTTGAGTTACCGTGCTCGTCCTTGAGGTCGACGCCTCTGGCTTTCAGCACCTGCAGGGCTATGTCCACGTTATGGACCTTCTGGAGACGGCTGATGGCGGGCACCCTTAACTTGCGGGAGAGGCTCCAGTCCTGGATGAACAGCTCCATCACGCGCCTGAGAGTCGACACACAAGAAAACTATCGTCATGGGGACACAGTGAAGGTACCGTATTTTCCGCACTATAAGGCGCACTTAAAAGCCTTTAATTTTCAAAAAAACCGACAGTGCGCCTTATAACCCGGAGCGCCTTATATATGGATCAATTGGTTAATTTGTTGATCCATACTGGTTGTACACGGCGCTCAAGGCGCTCTGTCAAAATGTTTCAGTACGACTGGTAAACTACAAAGCCGCACCGCTTGCAGCATTACGGTAATCAGTAAACACCGGTATACTGTGCTTACTCACAGTCCCACACCACAAGACCCCAAGTAAAGAAGACTAAACAGAGTTTCCGAGGGAACAAAGTGAGATTCTTGGTGCTTTCAACTTGAAGTTTTAAAGTACCCACTCGATATAATAAACAACAGTTTAACGATCACTAAACACTTAGCATTTGTGTATTGGATTCATTATTCTCGTTTGCCGGAGGCTACCGGTAAGGGAGGGTTGACTTTCGTTTTAGTTTCGTTTTAGCTCGTGTTCAAAAGCAAGAACTGTGTGTTCATCTAGTTATGTGTTTTTAGCATGTCGATGTTCTCCCAGTATGTTGTCATGTTATTAAAATACAGTTTAGACCTTCGTAGCGATGTGTTTTGTTAGCTGTTAGCCGCTAGCAGCGTTTGTTGTGGTTTGGTCAGAGTCACTTTTCTCCCATTCAGTGTTTGAGGTGAACCAACATTCAAATACGCCTGTCGTGTTCAATCTTTCTCTGATTTGAATGTATGACACATCATTTGAAAGCTTACAATCTGTAGTTTAAGCATGTGTAAAAACTGAAAAAGTACGTTGCACATTTCACCAGGAGCTGTCACATATTGGTTGTTGGTTATAATTGTATAGCCTATTGGTTGTTTTCTGGTGTTGTTTTGCTCTGTTTGTAGTCTACTTGATGTATTTTTATCAGCTGTTAAATAACCACAGCGGTTAATCCACTAATAGAGATAATAGCAGATTGAAAATGCTTGTAGCTAACTACTCTATATCTCGTGGTTGCAGCTATTGCGAATTGCTATTCACGCGAGTCAGCTGTGAATCACCGCAGGTCCTTGACGCTTGTTGCAAAAATGGATGACGAACGGCTGATACTTGAGGTGGAAAAATATATATTTTTGACAGTGGAGCAGGTAGAACGTTGACGGTGACAACGCTCAGGTGGAGCTTGGACAACGGGAAGTTGACACAACACCGATGGAGAGGTGACGCAACGCAGTGGGTGGAGCTTGGGCGTAACGCAACCCCAGTCAAACGTTTGACTGCAGTATCTATTCTATGCGCCTTATAATCCGGTGCGCCTTATAATCCGGTGCGCCCTGTATATGAAAACAGTTCTAAAATAGGCCATTCATTGAAGGTGCGCCTTATAATCCGGTGCGTCTTATAGTGCGGAAAATACGGTAATAACAGTTTGTGCTTCAGCAATAAGAAAGATAAATGTGACGCAAGCCGATCTAAGGGGAAACCACCCGCGAAAGCGAAAAAGCTAGAAAATGTTTTTCTGTCGACATCATCTGGTTCAGTTTTTTTCACAATACGCAACTTGAAGTTATGAAGTACCCACTCGATATAACAAAAATAATAATAATGATCACTAAATATTTATAATTTGTGGATTGGATTCACTGTTCTCGTTTGCCGTAGGCTACTGGTAAGGGAGAATTGACTTGTAATCATACTTTCGTTTAAGGACGTGTTCAAAAGCAAGGACTGTTTGATCATCTAATTATGTGTAGTTATGTGTTTTTAGCAATGTTGATGTTCTATCAGCATGTGATGTTACAAAAATGCTTTTACTTCAGCAACTGGTTGATCAAAAGTCTGTCTGGTGTCACAAATAATATACATATTTCCGTAAAATAAAAAAACAACATTTTCTGTCCTCTCCTCTTAAATAACTGTCACGTAAATGTGACTTACACTAGACGGAGTCCGCATTTCAAGTCAACTGCCAGGTTTTTCACCGCAAAGTTGAACTCATCCAGTGGCATCTGCTCGTGAGAGACAGTTAAGCCCAGGTATCCAAGGTGACGGGGCAGAATTCCCTCTCCACTCAGAAAGTCCCGGGAAAATGCAAGCAATAGATCCTTGCTGGTCTGTAAAATAGAAAACAGTGGGGAAATTAGGGAGGGGAGGCATTGAATCCTTGACAGGTGGCTGTTTGGAACATTTTAAAAAAGACATTTAGGGAAAATGACTGACGCAGTCTTGATGACAGGTGCGTAATTGAGGATGTCGGAGTAGGTGAGGTCCGCTCCTACCTTGAATTCTGCATCCATGCAGAACAAACAGGGGTCATGCTCAATCATCCTGGACTGTTTGGCCTTGTCAAGAAAGCACACTAGCAGGAGCAGCTTCTTCAGAGTGAAACGAGACAGGGCCTCCTCGTGACCTGTCAAGAGGTGAATAAACGATAACAGACCTTATTGCCAAAGCACTTTTCATACAGGTTGCAGTATATATATATATATATATATATATATATATATATATATATATCAGGGCTTGACATTAAGCTTTTTCAGGTAGTGAACAAGTGAACTTATCTTTTACTTGTCCGAGAGCTCAAGTTACTTGTCCAAATATGACGACGCGTGTGTGTGTGTGTGTCTGTCTACTAACACACTACAAGCTAGTATTACATTACATTCCAATTCCAACAATTACTGTGGATCTACGTGCACGCCAGGGGTCATGCCAGCATTAATGTTTTGATTCAAAGGCATGATTTGCCAGATTCTCTAGGCATGATTGTTTTAATTTTTAGTTATTTAATGAAGTTGAAGTGTAACAGTTTACACGCTGACGGGGCAAATTGTCACAAATGCACACTGTCTATTTAACGGCCTACAGCTCTGTAGTGAAATAAGATATGAAGATATAAATCAATACAAAATATGGGCCCAAGACTTCCTTCTTTCATTTGGTATGACATTTATACCATTGTGATGTATTGTGCCCAGTAAATGTTAAGACAGCGTGTGACAACATACCCCGCGCTCCCCTACTCAGCGGACATAGATTGTTTGACAAGGCAGCATACATTGACAAGGCAGCAGACATTGACAAGGCAGCAGACATTGACAAGGCAGCAGACATTGACAAGGCAGCAGACATTGACAAGGCAGCAGACATTGACACGGCAGCATACATTGACAAGGCAGCTACATTGACAAGGCAGCTACATTGACAAGGCAGCAGACATTGACACGGCAGCATACATTGACAAGGCAGCAGACATTGACAGGGCAGCAGACATTGACAAGGCAGCAGACATTGACACGGCAGCATACATTGACACGGCTGCATGCATTGACAAGGCAGGAGACATTGACATGGCTGCAGACATTGACAAGGCAGCAGACATTGACACGGCAGCAGACATTGACACGGCAGCATACATTGACACGGCTGCATGCATTGACAAGGCAGCAGACATTGACATGGCTGCAGACATTGACAAGGCAGCAGACATTGACAAGGCAGCAGACATTAACAAGGCAGCAGACATTAACAAGGCAGCTACATTGACAAGGCAGCAGACATTGACACGGCAGCAGACATTGACACGGCAGCATACATTGACAAGGCAGCAGACATTGACAAGGCAGCTACATTGACAAGGCAGCAGACATTGACACGGCAGCATACATTGACACGGCAGCAGACATTGACAAGGCAGCAGACATTGACAGGGCAGCAGACATTGACAGGGCAGCAGACATTGACAGGGCAGCAGACATTGACACGGCAGCATACATTGACAAGGCAGCATACATTGACAAGGCAGCATACATTGACAAGGCAGCGACATTGACAAGGCAGCGACATTGACACGGCAGCAGACATTGACAAGGCAGCAGACATTGACAAGGCAGCAGACATTGACACGGCAGCAGACATTGACACGGCAGCAGACATTGACAAGGCAGCAGACATTGACAAGGCAGCAGACATTGACAAGGCAGCAGACATTGACACGGCAGCATACATTGACAAGGCAGCAGACATTGACATGGCAGCATACATTGACAAGGCAGCATACGTTGACAAGGCAGCGACATTGACACGGCAGCAGACATTGACAAGGCAGCAGACATTGACAAGGCGGCAGACATTGACAAGGCAGCTACATTGACAAGGCAGCAGACATTGACAAGGCAGCAGACATTGACAAGGCAGCAGACATTGACACGGCAGCAGACATTGACACGGCAGCATACATTGACACGGCAGCAGACATTGACAAGGCAGCAGACATTGACAAGGCAGCAGACATTGACAAGGCAGCAGACATTGACACGGCAGCATACATTGACAAGGCAGCAGACATTGACATGGCAGCATACATTGACAAGGCAGCATACGTTGACAAGGCAGCGACATTGACAAGGCAGCAGACATTGACACGGCAGCATACATTGACACGGCAGCATACATTGACAAGGCAGCTACATTGACAAGGCAGCAGACATTGACACGGCAGCATACATTGACACGGCAGCAGACATTGACAAGGCAGCAAACATTGACAAGGCAGCAGACATTGACAAGTCAGCTACATTGACAAGGCAGCTACATTGACAAGGCAGCTACATTGACAAGGCAGCAGACATTGACAAGGCAGCAGACATTGACAAGGCAGCAGACATTGACAAGGCAGCAGACATTGACAAGGCAGCAGACATTGACAAGGCAGCAGACATTGACACGGCAGCATACATTGACAAGGCAGCATACATTGACAAGGCAGCTACATAGACAAGGCAGCTACATAGACAAGGCAGCTACATAGACAAGGCAGCTACATTGACATGGCAGCAGGCATTGACATGGCAGCAGGCATTGACATGGCAGCTACAGTGGGGGAAATAAGTATTTGATCCCCTGCTGATTTTGTAAGTTTGCCCACTTACAAAGAAATGAGCGGTCTATCATTTTAATGGTAGGTTTATTTTAACAGTGAGAGACTGAATATCAACAAAAGAATCCAGCGCATTACCGTCTTTGTACAGGTTGGGTACTTTGGCGTGTCTGAACTGTGCGGCGATGTCAGGGTTCCAGAGCAAGCGCCTCAGAATAAACATGGCTAGACCCATGACGTCACTGTTGCTTTCCAATGATATCATCTCCCCATAGATGGTCTGAAAAATGAAGTCATGAGCATTAACCATGCATGATAGATATGGGGGAACAAGAAACAAGGTGTGCGTGTGTGTGTGACTGTGTGATCATTGCATCGACAGTTGTAAATACCTCAAGTCCGATCCTCAACCAAAGAGGATTGTAGGAGAGAAGCCAATTCAGAACTTTTTGCCGTTCCCCTGTGAAACAAGACACAATTTAAAAAGCGTACATATGATCTCATCATAAAAACATAACAACTCAAATGCTCAAAACACTCAATCTCTTCATACAGTTGTAATGCCATCCGGAATTAGGGCTGCAACTAACGATTATTTTGGTAGTCGACTAATCTGCTGATTATTTTTTCGATTAGTCGTGTGGCTTTTCGCTGCGCGTAAATGCCGACGCAGAAGCATAAATCCGGCTTAACTAGCTATCTAACCTAACGCCAAGCTACGCCAAGCTACAGCTGCTCACAGAGCTAGTTGATTGGCTAGCTAGCATTGCTGGCTAGACTACAGACAGCTCACGTTAGTAGGCTACGCTTGGCGCTGTTTATCTTACAGACAGCTCGCTGGTGGACTCAACATAATTGAAATAGCATTCACTTATCAAGCATCATTCATGATCATCCACCATGACTACCTGGTATTTTAATAGCGACCACCCCTCACTTAATTTCATCGCGCGTTCTCCTGGCTTCAACATGGAAAACCCCTGCTACGTAACGTTACATACAAGCGCCTCTGTCTGTCACACGCGTGCCACAGGGCAAATAAATTAATAGCACAAACGCTCATAGCATGTACAGCCCTGTCCATGAGCCGTTGTTTTCCAACATGTAACAGTAAAGCTAACATAAACATTCCGACCCTAACAATATAACGTTAGCCAGTTGGCTAACAACGTTAGCTAAAACTTACCCAGCTGATTCTTGCATGGCTCGTTTTTTTTTTCCTGTTTTTTTTTTTATTATACGATGCGTCGACACTAAAATTCCACGTCGACGAGTTTTTATGATCGACGTCGTCGATTATGTCGACTAATCGTTGCAGACCTATCCGGAATACATACCAATATCCTTCCACAGATGGCGGTCCTTGCGCACCAGTAGCCTCCTGGCTTCCACCTCCAACTCCAACCTCTGTATGGCCTTGACCACCGCCGCCGAGGTGAAGAGCTGACAGGCGGAACGCCGTAGCCGGTTCAGTCGCCGGCGGGCTGTGTACGTACTGAAGGACATCTCCTCTTTGGTGGGAGCGTTAGGGACACTGTACTTGTCATCACTGCCCATTGCCAAGGATACAGCGTTTACTACAAACACAAAAAGAGGAGGGTTATATAAAGCAACTGAGAGTCCGATTTATTTCCTTTTTTTCCTTATTTTTTTTTAGCTTAACACATTACACAGAAAAAAAAAACTAAATCTTTATTGTACTACTCTAAACTAGATGTACCTATACAAATAGCATGGGTTTGTCGCTGAGCGTGTGGCTGACGTGTCTACAGAAAGACAAGCCAGTGAATAAGTTCAGCGTTCACTCTACGAGAGCTAGAGTAGGTCAAGATGAGACTCGGGACAAAAAGTTAATCTGGGCATCTTCGTGTTTAGCAAACATGACATGATTCCACAGCTTAGTAAACAAGCAATCGAATATGGTCAAAAGAGTACTGAGAGCAGTGAAGCAGACACACGGGGGCAGTACCTTTAGTGACCTCGGTGTTGACCTTGAAGTCATCTGGGGTGAGGACGTAGTTCATCCACCCGGTGAATCCTTTCTCCTGCTTGTCAATCCATCGCTCATCGTAGAACATGTTCTTGGCAGCAAACGGCATCGGGTGCCTCGGGATGGCTGCAAATCCGAAACCGACATCTTTGTGTTACATAGGTTATTATAGTTTCATATGCTAGTAGAAAGAGGCAACAGTAAACATCAGAGAGAAAACATGACTGACACTAGTTTACAAGCAGCACCTGTTTGTGCAGTCATGACGAAGACCAGCTTGGACTGTGCCACTGGTACAACCTTCGCCGTCTTCACAGAGGAGGCACGATATGACTTCAAAGAACATGCACCTGTGATCACAGCAGAGAAAAGACACAGCAGAGTAATGCAAAACACCTTTAGAATAGCATTTAAAACACCACAAATGAAAAGATGGGCTAATTACCAGTATAGCATTCTGTAAATGATGTTAGATGACATACAACTATTGTATTAATGTGTGATAATTGCATGACAATTTAAAGAAGCAAATATTAAAACATACAAAAACACATAGGTAAACTGTACATACTGCGCGGGGTGGGTCTTAAACTTGGCTTATTGGCTTGGGTAGGGGCCACAGACTTTGTGGCTTCGATGGATGAGGCAGAACGCACTGAACCTGAAAAACAAAATATATATGTGACTGGACTTTGGGGTTTCACACTTGATTGTAAAGAGCAGTATACAACCACGTCCGTTATTATAAAGGAAAGGGGACGTCCGTTTCCATTGCTATCGAACCATTAGTTTAGTGTGCACAGAGTATTCTTCAGTGAAACTATAACACACCTGCTGTTCTTAGCGGCTGCCTTTGAGGGGCAGTGTTCCTCCTCTCTTGAGCTGCTCTCTTGGGTCCTTTCCCGGCCGTTGTCACCCTACTCCTTTTCACATCGGCCGTTTTCTCAGCATCCCTCCCTTTCTCGAGATCCTGCAAAAACTCATCGCTCTTCCTCTTCTTGTTGCGCACCACGTCAAACGGGTCCTGGCTAAAGACAGGAAACGTGTCTGGCTGGACGGGCAGAGGTGCGTAGGCAGACTCGGCTACCAGAGAGCGGTCGTCCGCTCCCAGGGGCCGGGGTTGGCCATCGCAGTGGGTGGAGGGAACCACGGGCGGAGGAGAAACGGCGGAGAAGGTGACGGGAGCCGGGAGGACGTCCAGAGCAGCGAAGCCAAACGAGGCTAACTCCGGGTCCCGCTGCCCGAACTCAAACGGGGAGGCGGACGATTTGGAATCGCGGCGTGCACCTGCGCTCGCCGCGGAGTCGATGACGGGGAGGCCTGGGGTACTTGGACTTGAATCAGAACGGCTGCCGCTGCCGCCATCTATTAACACGAGCGTTTTCTCCAGGAGACGCCGCCGCGAGGTTTTGATTTTTCTTGTCCCTGGACTGCTCTCCACCTGGACAGGTGCTGGAGCTGCTCTGGTCTTGGTCACTGTGGCAGAGGTAAAAGGAATCTTCTTGGCCTTGGCAGCAACGTCTTCAACCTGTACTTTAACAGGGACATGTTCAACATTGACCGTAACAGGTTCGGGTTTAATGAAGAAGGTCAGTCTGGGCTGTGTAGATGAGTCTGACACTAAGGGGCTATCGGGCAGTGCTTTGAACACAGCAGCTGTGCCGCAGCCTGGTTCTCCACTCACTGACTCTAAGGAGTCCGAGAAATCGAAGCTGGAGCATGCTGCGTTTGGGGGGCTGGTTGGTTCATCAGTAAGATCAGACTCAATCAAGGCCAGAGCATCTCTCATAGACAAAGGTGTCCCAGGCAACACTGTGATGCTTACGTCGGGCACAGCATTGGCAATGACAGGGACAGGACTTTGTATTGACTGGATGCGAGGCATCAGGTTTTTAAACCTATCTGGAGTGGCCAAAGGTGAGAGTGTCCTGTTCAGCACTCTGGTGAGGTCCCTGCGTTCAGGTGTCCCACAGAGGCTGGCTGCTGCAGGTGAGGCATAGTTAATATTGGACTGAGACCTCTGTCTTTGGACAGGTGTACAATTCCTCTGCCGGTCAGAGTGCTCTGAGTGATGACCAACATTTCTAGACCGTGAGGCGAGTGGACTCCGAACCTTTTCCCGCTTGTATTGAGGTTGTCGTGATACATGAAAGGTCTTGCTGGCTGCCTTTTTCAGTGTGGAGTTTGTCTTCTTGCCCGTGGGAGGAGCTGAAAGATCAGCTGCCTGCTTGCCTTTGATGGAGTCCCATAGACTCTTCTAAAAGACAAGGTAACAAACAACATTAAGTGCAAATAGTCTACAAAGAGTGATGATACTACATATAAAACCTTAAAAGCTGATGTGTGTGAAAATGAAGAATATGTTGAGTTGCTTATTTGAAAACAATAATATGTACCTTTTTCTTTTTAGGTGCCTCTGCTCTCCCAAGCAAAATCGCTTGATGTTTAAGCACCCCATTTGCAATGAAAACGATCAGCTCTCGAACACCACCGTCTTCAACTGGAGTCCAAGTAATTGTCAAACTGAAACAACCACCAGGCTGCAGGGGAAAAAGTAAAGTTAGAAAACACTAGGTTTACTTTCCAGGCAGGCGATGTGGCCTATAGACCTAACAATGTGGCCTGTCATTACAGTTTTTTACGGTCGCTAAGTCTCAGTGTTCAATACTGAAGTCACAGAGTCACAACTCTTCATACAGTCTGCATTAGTAACACGCATGTTGGCCAATGACTTCATTCATGTCTCAAAAGAAGCTCGTTCAACCACACACTGGCAACAATGTTCACTCAGAAGCATACACTGTCATTCATAACATTCTGACTTACAAAACACTAACAACAGGGAGCATTACATAGTTTGAATGATTTTCAAATGACAAGAATGAATATTTCATTATAAAAATGGTTTGATTTATAGTAATCAGACAGAATAGTTGACTGTACAACTGTAAAATATTAGGCAACAAGAATGAATCAGAAATGCCGCTTCTACCCTTTATTCTATATTTTGCTTCTATCCTTTATTCTATCTATTATCCTTTTTTTCAGTGTCTTTACATTTACTTCAAAGTACACTACATTTGTGGAAAATAAAGTGGAAGATGCAAAGTTCAAACAAAAAAGAAAAACTGAAATTCCAGGGCTACAATACAACAGCAATCACACCAAAAATGTCTCACTCCTGAGGGTTTTGGTCCACCCTCTGGTCTGCATCTGGTCACATCTAATGTCTTCCCTAGCAATGCATCTAGTCTATTTCATTTCATTGTATATATTCTGCTAGTATTTTCTAGATATTTCAATATGATTACTGCAAATAGTGAAAATGCCACCGCTCATCCGTTATCAGACTTTGCTGAGGTGCTGGAACTGAAGAGTATCAATCGAGTGCAAAATAACAGCATCTGCACACTCGAACACTGTGCAAAAAAACAGTTTATTGCGAGCTTTCTGTCATATATGATAGGAATACGATTACTGCAAAAATGCACCAAATAATTCAGTTTTGAACGTGTTCTTCTGAGTTTTGCACACAGTATGTTAACAATGAAAACATGTGTTGCAAATACATAGTATGTTGCAGGTGGGGGGAGTTTGAATGGGAGAAGTGTTATGGGTTTTGGAGAACGTGGTCATTGAATGCATTTTGTATGAAAGCAGCAATGCACAAATCACAGAGTAAGAGTCACAGTTTGGTCCACATGGGCTTCTGCTTTGCTGACTGGATTAAGAGTTGTGACTGTGACTTCAGTATTGAACACTGTGACATAGCGACTGTAAAATAAAATAAAAAACTTAACTAAAGCATTTTACTAGTATACTGAATGGAAGTATGCAATGTACGTCGTGTTGACAGAAATAAATACGTAGCAAGCGAGCAAACGAGTTGAGCTTTACCTGTATGGTGAATGTGCTTTGATCCACAGAAAAGCCCTTCGTCGATGCGATCCTGTCCACGGTCACCTCCGTCGTCGCGTCTTCAACGGGATTCTCAATGTGCAGCAGGGAGGATTTGGAACTTCCCAATTTGACGCTTCCAAAACTTACAAACGGAGCCTTTGAAAACTGAACTAAACTCAAAACCGGTATCGAGGTGTTGTTTTCTTTATTGTTGTCGATGCCGACATCTCCTTTCTTTATCGGACTGAAGTCCAGGAAACCGCCTCGGGGTGATAACTGTGCCATAATGCCACTAATATCGGTCTATTAATATTATTTTATCAAGGTAAAAACCATGCCGTTAAAAAAAGGCTAAAAGCTTTGCCTTTAGTCGAACGATTTCGGACTAGTAGCTACTAGCTAACGAGCTAAGCGAACTGACCAACACAAACACGTTTTGTAGGTTGCTTTTCCAAACACCAGACTGAAGGAAACGCCCAGAAAGATCAGTTTGAATTTTTGCCTCAGTCTGCTAAGCCTATCAGAGCGTCGCTCGGGACCTGAATGATCCAATCGCTGCGAGATAAACCAAGCTCAGCCTATCGGAGAGCCCCAACGTGTTTAAACTGATTCACTTTAGACCACGCCTTTCGGTAGGTGGGATGTCATTGGCTAACCGCACCGATGTTAGCAGTATGAAGGTTTGCTCATAACTAAAATGTACATTTAAAAAATAATTTAATAAAAAAGGGTGTAAAAAAACAACTGCTACCACAAACAGTAACGTATAATTCAACACAATTTCCCGTTACAAATTGTTGGCTGCATGCAAAATATGTATTGTGTGCAACTTTCCAACAACTGCATCTTCTCAGCGGTTTAATACTTATACAGAACCTCCGTTTTTCTCTCGATGGTTTGTTGGTTTATACGGCCTCAACCCATTTTGTAGGTTATTAAATGATTAAACCTTTGCGCTACTGATGTTTACATTACTTATTACCTTTGAACTACATTGCACATGTCTCCTAACATAGCTTATTTTATACTTCTGCACATTAGATAATAAACTGATGTTTACAATACTACCTAGTCTGCACATACTGTATAATAGTTACCTAAAACTACCATTCTTGTTCTATTTATATCATGCCCTTATATCACTATTTGCACTTCTGGCTGGATGCTAAACTGCATTTCATTGTATTGTATTTGTACCCTGCGATGACAATACAGTTGAATCTAATCTAATCTAATCTGAAAATGTGTGCACGAGCCTATCGGTGCGCCGGGGGAGCGCGCATCCAGCATCTGTTGAAAAAGCTGAGGGTCTGGGGGTCTGGGGGGCTCTGTGGCTGACACACGGGACAGCAGGGCATCTGTGAAGGACAGATAGCGGTATCGACATGCTTCATACGAGCAGGATGATTTCTCATCACGAATATGGATGCATTGAATTATATTAGGTTTAAATTGTTTCTATGCGTCTTCTTCATCTCAGCACTGATCACAGAGATACATGGTAAGTGTTTTTTTTAATATATTCAAATATATTTTCGGTGTTTACAGATGACAACTGTTGAATTTCCATGCTGCTGTTTTTCATTTTATTTTGAATAGATATTTAAATGTTAATCATTTTCATCATCATCATCATCTTCATCATAATCATGCTTTTAAATCTCAAATCTGAGACGCAACATATGTAGCTTGACATCTCTGTCTATCTACTCAATTGTAGCCTATATCTTGTCAAAGCTGATACTGATATGTAATCCATTGTGGGAACTAACTGATATTGATTTGACAATATTTATCATGATCCATGAAGGCTACACAATGTTTTATGAGTGTTACAAATGTTGTTATTGTCCATTCAAAACTCAGCAAGTCCTACAATCAGACTCCTTATTTCCAAACCTTTCCATCTCAACCATCCATTGTTATTATAAGGATGCAGAGATCACAATAAATTCAAAATTCAAAAATTCAAAATTCTGTGGTCATGGCATTAGAATTGTATTTCAACAGATTAAGTACTGTCCTTCCAGGTGCAACAAATGCTGCCCCATACACTGAAGGGAAATATTACCAGTACCCCATGGACACTTGTAACAGGGACATTTACTATTATACATTTTTTAATCAAAACCCTGAGTGTTTGTCACAAATATCATTGTCGCATGTGTCAGATGTTTATGTCAAGAAATAGTAATTTAGCCCGTACTCTAACTGATGTCTTGAATTTCAACTGGAAGATTATGTGGTGACATCATTGCTATCTCTCAGTGTTCATTCCACATTTTGTAAGGACCACTGAGTCTTAAGGAGAAAGACAAAAGACAGACACAACAATGGGGGGCAACGTAAACCCCCATAGGGGGCAGGGTGAGTCACGAGTGATTGGGGGTGGGGGGGGGTGCAGATAGATCCCCTGTGACTCTTCAAAACGGCAACTAAAATGTTTGTGTTGTGTTATCACCACTGAAACACCCCCTGGCAACCTGGCCAGAGTAAACATCAGTCAGTGTGGGGTAGACATGTCAGACCCCTACACGTGTGCTGGAAGAGCCTTTCTACACAGATAGCACTGAACAAAGAGCAATACTTTCAATTAGCATATGAAAGAGGCCTTACATGCTGTGGGAGGGGATGTTTGGTTGGCCGGCACCAGATTTAATGGCATAGAAGGCGCTAACAGTCTCAGTTGCCTATCTTAGGGGTACCGGCTTCTAGGAAAATGTGTCAGTTGTAGGGTTTGACTAGGGTCGCCTAGCAGTACATTAGCAGACTGTTCTTGCTATTCACTCTTACACTGTGGATGGTGTCTGGTGTTGTTCAACTGTTCATGAAGATATGAAATACTTTTTATTTAACATTAAAGCGTTGTGTGTGTGTGTGTGTGTGTGTGTGTGTGTGTGTGTGTGTGTGTGTGTGTGTGTGTGTGTGCGTGTGCGTGTGCGCGTGCGTGTGCGTGTGCGTGTGCGTGTGCGTGTGTGTCCCAGCTGATATTCGTTAATAGTGGACATATGGCCAGCTCACCGGTGACCACCCAAGACCACCTGCCCCCACATGAACCCCAAACCAGGGTCATGCAGAGATGAGGTCTAGACACTCATCAGCTTGGAGAATTGGGAAGCTCTCTGTGAAATTGATTGACCTCCACAAATGATACATGGGGGGGGGGGGGGGGGGGGGGGGGGATGAGTAATTTGTGGCTCAGTGATAATTGCGATTGCACTGTAGTGGTCCACTTTGAAGTCCTTGATTGGCTGGATTTAGCTCCAATGAAAGACGACCTGTTAGATAGTTTTACTAAAACATTCTCTGTTCACCTGGCAATGAATCTAACTTCAAAATGTAGTGGAAATCAAAGTCACACACTCGTCTCTCATTGCAGTGACATATATTCCATCAACATTTCAGCTCAGGAGCCTTCTTCAGGGTACTTTAAATCTAAGAATGTCAGTGGTTTGTCTTGACACAGTTGTTATACAGGCTACCCTCATATTTGTCACCTGAGATAGATAGAGTCCCATTAAGCCTAAACCTTCATACAAGCCTCATACTGTCAAATCAAATAACATTTTATTTGTCATGTATATCGCATACAGTTGTAACTGACAGAGTGAGATTCCAAAACATTTCACTATGTCAATTATCAGAATCAGAGTCAGAATCACTTGTATTACAACAATGTACAAGTACATGGCTGTGGCAGAGCCGGCGTCCAATGATCGCAAGGTCAGCGTTTCGGCGGTTCAATCCCCGGCTGGCCACGTGTCGAGGTGTCCTTGGGCAAGACACTAAACCCCAAATTGCTCCCAATGAGCGGGCCGGCCCCTTGCATGGTCAGTCGTACTACAGTGGTTCAATAGTGCAAAAAATGCTGTGCAAAGTAGCTAAGTAATTACAACTGTATGTGATGAACTATGACAAATAAAAATGGATTTGATTTTTAGGATTTTTAGGACCCTTTGGATGACTTCACACACATTCCTCCCATTACACAGGTCACCCACTTGTGATCTGGTCCTATTGGTTCTATTAGGTGTGTCATTGGCTCTGAATTAGCTCCTAATAAGATGATTTACTAAACGAAGAGCAAACCGTGATAAAGTCTGACTTCCTCAATTAAAAACTCTTTCCTTGATGACTAGATTAGCAGATCAGATTTCGCCTTGATTATGATATTATTATTATTTAGATAGGGATTTAGATTATGGGATAGTAAGTACAGTAATTCACTCCAGATTGACTTGTATTTGATCCCATCAGCAGAGGTTGTCTTGCTTATGAATGCTCAGCGGTAGTCTAAAGCTCCAGACCTCTTTCTTTTTTCTGAGTGGGGCAGTCCCGCTTAACCCGCTACACCACCTAAGCGCCCCTCCAGACCTCTTTCTTTCCTAGGCACGTATTCCATATTCACCCAATTGGTTTGTGCTGTGTGCTGGTATTGGTCGTTTGCCATTAGTCTGCCATCATTGTGAACGTTTAATCGATAGGTAGGACAACAAGTGTGAGATATGAACTGTCACATTGTTTGTCGACAGGGACACTGACCATTTCCTGCTGCAGTAGTAGGGCTGTCTCCCATCCTAGTGCAATGTGAACATACTCTCTTTACTAGACTTGTATTTGGTTATTTAGAGTTTGAGCATATCATACAGTAGTATGCATTTCATTAATTTCTAGAGGCACTTTTCACTTCTGTGTGCTTTAGAAACTCTCTTGTGTACAATTCCCCCCTTTGTGGAAAAGTATTGGATCGAATAATGAATGAATGAATGGACTGATGGCCTCATTAGTATGTGTGGCGACATGTTTTGTCCAAAATCATGAAAAAGGGAGATCCATAGCCCTGGCAGTATGCCACTTGTCCCCCTGCTGATTAACAGAGGCCTTGCTATGAATGGAGTGATAAATGCCACAAATGACTGACTTCTGTCTGAGGACAGTCGCCATGGCAATAGATGGAAATTCAGGAGCGGGTCCGTGGAATCGGTTGCCATGGCGGCACGCTGTGATGCTTTAGGAGGCCCTTAAGTTTGCAAACGTCCTTGTATCAGAGACGAGAGAGGGGAGAGAGACCTTGTTTTTAGAGAGGGAGAGAAAGAGAGAGGGGAGGGTGCCAGTTTGTCTTATACCACACAGAAGCTGTATGTGGTCATACAAAGCATGACTCATCATGGCAACCCGCTGAGGCGATAAGATATATTGTTTGTTATACAGAGAGCTGTGAGGTGTGATCCTGTCCAAATACCTTTTAGTTCATCCTTATTCAGTATACTGAATGTTGTGATGCAGCCTATAGTGTAGAATGGTGAAATGATCCACAACAATTATCTTTTTATGTTTTTTATGTAGTTTATTTGTAAGTACTTCTTTCAAATGTTGTCAACTAGTATGTTTAATATTTAATTAATATCAGATGTTTGTGTGGTGAGGGTAGTGGTTCATAAAAACTGGGTGACATTGTAATGTGTGGAAGGCGGCAGGTATTCTAGAGGTTAGAGAGGCCGGCTAGCAATCGGAGGGTTCGATGGTTCGATCCCCGCCTCAGTAGGGGGCTGCATGTGAGCTGGTGACTGAAGGGTCGGTGGCATCACATCTAAGGTGCCTACCACTGCTGTTGTGTCCTTGAGCAAGGTACTTAACCAATTGCTCCAGGGCTGCTGACTATGGCTGACCCTGCGCCTAGAGCGAAAAATGACATAGAAACGGTTGAATCTAAATCATGATGCCACATGTCCCATACAGTGTACGGTCTCTTAGACAACCATGGTTGTCTGTCCACTTTTCCAGGGAACCACAAAATGACGCCGGGTAACCAGAGTGGACGTTTGTGTGATCATCTGTCCCCCAGGTGCGTCCTCTGCCCAGAACGGCGTTGAGGTAACAGACGGATGCTTGCCGAACCCGTGCCAAAACCGCGCCATCTGCCGGAGTCGCGGGGACGGGTACTCGTGTTACTGCGTGCCCGGTTTCCAGGGCAACCTCTGCCAGATCGAGGTGAACGAGTGTGTGTCTCAGCCGTGCCGGAACGGGGCCACCTGCGTGGACGGGGTGGGGAGGTTCTCCTGCGTCTGTACGCCAGGATACACAGGTGAGTGGAGAGAGAGCAGGAGCTCACAGAACCAGAACCAGAGCCAGAATCAGAGTCAGGATCTGAATCAGAGTCTGAATCAGAATCAGAATTGGGGGCGGCTGTGGCGCAGGAGGTAGAGCCGGCGTCTAATGATCGCGAGGTAGCTTGTCACCATTGGTGTGTGAATAGGTGAATGAGAGGCCATTGTAAAGCGCTTTGGAATAAGGCGCTATATAAGTCATTCCGTTTAATTGCTTTTAAAACATCAATGTACGGATGCAAAGAGTACAATTCTTGGGTTCAGGTTCAGTTAGACATTGGCATTGCAGCAGAAATGCAAAATCAACTAGACAGGTACAATTCCTGTGGAAATGATCAGGTTGTTCGAAAATGCCGTGCAGGATGCAGTGAGATGTGACACACTGTCATACGGTGTGCAATATGGTGCAAAAAATCGGAGCAGTATAGCGTTCAAGTAGGTAGTGACCAAGTAGTCAGGTAGTCATGATATGTATTGTTAATGCAGTGGGGATGCAGTGGGGGATTGCCTTATGCCAGTGCGTTTCCCTAGGAGCCTGATTGCTTGGCAGCGGGCGGAGGCTTTGTGGAGGTAGAGATCAGAGGACAGGCCCATCGTTCCTTATTCCTCATCCTCATGCATTACGACGAGCCGGTTCTCTGGTGTTCTACCTCCGTCAGCCTCCACTGGCTCACACACGTTCTCCTGCGCGTCGCTCTGATCCGCTCAAGGGTTTACTTCTAGAGAGTGTACAAAGGCTACCATTTAGGGTTTGAATTACGGTCACGTTTTCCCATTCTTAACCCCTGTGGAATAACTCTTGTAAGGCCCAAGAAGATAAGAGCAGATACTAGAGCGGATAGATGGAGGATTCGCTGCTTGATAACACAGTGGGTAGGTTGAGGCCTGCTCACAGAAGATAATCTCAGGGTAATCCGTAACACATTTTGAGATTGAGAGCATTTTAGGTCGCCAAGCTCATTCCGGATAGATCTTTACTTCTTAAATCTACTCTGTTCTCTAGTCACAGGTCCAAACCCAAACACACCTCTCAAAGACCTTTGACCCAACGTCCAACTACTGTAGGTGAAGGGCACTGAGTGTCGATGTGTCAACGTTAATGCGATGGTCACGATATCGGAATAAAACGGTTGCCTAACTGTTTGTCGAATCATATCGAATGTGCTGAAATACAAGACAAGCAGATACAGGAACGACCTGAAAAGGTACCTCTGCTTCTTTGACTTGGTGAACGATGAAGGGACAGACAGAACATCGACATGAAAGCATTTCACAGGTGTCTTTCTCCCCTTCTTCAAAGAGCTCCAGATGGTTGGGATGGCGGGTGTGTATCTGACCCTGGTAACCAAGGTAACTGACCCTCCCTTCATGTTGGCAGGTACCACCTGTGAGCTCCAGATTGACGAGTGTCAATCACAGCCCTGCCTCAATGGCGGCAGTTGCCGTGACGACATCAACAGCTTTGCGTGCACCTGCGTGCCAGGTCTCCAGGGCGACCGCTGTGAAATCGACGTTGATGAGTGCCAAGAGCAGCCGTGCCAAAATGGGGCTCTGTGCATTGATGGAGTGAATGAGTAAGTGTGTGTGTGTGTGTGTGTGTGTGTGCGTGTGTGTGTGTGTGTGTGTGTGTGCGTGTGCGTGTGCGTGTGCGTGTGCGTGTGTGTGTGCGTTCGTGTGTGTTTGTGTGCGTGCGTGCATGTGTCTGTGTGTGTGTCTGTGTGTCTGTGTGTTTGTGTGTAGTTTTCCCCTTAGAGCCTACTTATACAGTATATCAGCATGTTTAGATCTGTGTGGAGTAAATTATGCATAAGATGACATGCCTGCACATTTATTTGATATCGATCGAGCATGTTGTGAAAAAAATGGTCAT